>NC_058368.1:124638978-124965796 GCF_018350175.1 Felis catus
CAGAAATCACCACTGAATTGATTCCCAACATCAGCTTCTCCCCACTATGATTAATCCCTCTGTCACTGGACTAATCAACATGAACTCAGCTTCACTGTATGACTCTGAGGCTCAAACACTTTCAATGGCTCCCTACTGACTACAGTGAAGTCCAAACTCTTTAGGCTGACAATTAGGCCCCAGGTTCCCTTTCTCACTAGCTATGACTGCCTTATCTGCAGTTTCCTTATACTAATTAAATAGTGTAGCTTCCCATTTCTATTTCTCATTCCGTCCCTGAACTCTCCCACCTCTGATTCTTTGCTTCTCCCATTTTCTTCATCTGAGTTGCCCTCCTCCACCTTCTTCTGACAGACTATTTCAGAGGCCATATCCAAGGCTACCTTGTCAGTAACAATTTTTTTCCTGCTTCTGTCCAGCAGAAGTGACTGCTTCCTCCTCCTGACTAGCATGGCTACCTTTTATGCCACTTTTATGTACATTTTAGTTATTTGTATACCTGTCTCTCTTTCAGGCTGTATTTAAATTTTATGATCACTAAAAAAAAAACTATGTCTTAACCACCATCACTCCCCTAATGCACATGTGCACATGCACACACACACACACACACACACACACACACACACATATGGAGGCATGTTAAGCATCCTTAATAAGAACTGTAAATAATAACTGTCCTTAAAATAGTCTATAGAGAACTTTTTGTCACACAAAAAAGGCTGGTGCAAGTTTACATTATACAGATGTCATTGTAATGCTGTGGCTTATTCTCTATAGAATTTAGACCTCTAATACTAAACTAAACTAAAAGTAAAAAGCCCATGTAGTCACCCTCCAAACCATGATTTTACTACATCCTCCTGGGATGAAAATTTATGGAAATAAACCAGTCTAGATCTAGAAGAAATCACACTGTTTACTTAAGAGGTTAGACACAAAGCCTGAGTGAGCATAGGCTTCATCAGTACTGAGCCAGTGAGGTTGAATAGGCAGGTGTTTCTGCAACATGACATGGAGTGTTTGCCAAAGGAACCTGGGGACTTTCACCAGCAACAATTGGTTCTGTCACCTCTGAACTCATGTGGCTCTTTTTATCATTCATCTTTAGGAAACTTAACCAAAGTACATGTCAAGTAAGCCACTGTAGTCCCTAGTGGCTAGCACTCACCTGACAAATAGTGGACACTCAATATTTCCTTGAAGAAGGAATGAATGAATGATCTTCTCTATTCACCTCCCACCTGGGGAAGTCCATATATTCTAATAATAGAAAGATATCTATTGTTTCCCCATTAGTGACACTCTACCTGCAGTCACTACAGCCCACTCAGAAGCTTTGTCCAGGGACCTGACATTATAAGGCTCCTGCTCCAAGAAAAAGTCTACCTCAGCCTAGAGTTCTGTATGGGGGTAATGAAAAAAGAAAAAGATTTAAAATAAAAACAACCTAGTGTTGCATTCCAGTTCTGTGATCTTAGACCTATAATTGCCCAATATGGCAGCCACCAGCTACATGTAATTATTCAAATCTAAATTAATTAAAGTTAGAGAAAATTAAAAATTTACTTCCTCAGAAGCACTAGTCACATTTAGGTGCTCAATAGCCACATGAGGTTAGTGGTTTCCATAATGGACAGACCAATGAGAATGTTTCCAACGTTGCTGAAGATTGTATTGGACAATACTGCCACAAACAAGTCATGTAACCTCTCTGGTGCCTCAATTTGCTCATTTGTGAGTAGTAAATCAGTGAGACTAGATGGCAACTGGAGTTCTTTCTTCTGAAATTTTTGGAAAGTCTAGAATCTATGCCTGTTTCCTTTAAAGCTCTGGAATGCAACTGGTTTACTACTGAATAAAACAGAAAAATGGCCTGAGAATAAGGACAAAAGAAGTTTAACCATCCAAAAACCTCAGGGTAAGATTTGGGGAAAGTGGGGAAGTTGGCTTTGGCACAGTGCCTTGCAGCTATGCACCTCTCTCAAACCCATCCTCAGCTTCAAAAATTAGTGCAGCTCTTTGGGTCTGCTCTCTGCTAACAGACAGCTGGCTAATCTGATCAACTAAATACCACTGCATTTTAGCATTGATGCCTAAAGAGTCCAAAGTCACTGCTCACATGCTGCAGGGCCTGAGCAAAAGGCAGTATTTAGCAGAGCTCAGAGCTAACCCTTGATCTGTCACTGCCTGTCTATGTATCTTTTGGCAAGTCATGCGACAGGACACAATTTTCTTATGTATAACATTATGTAAGTCTATGGATTCCAAGGACATTCCTGACTCCAAGATTCTAGACTATAGCATTAGATTTTCCAAATAAGAACAACAGGTCTGTGTGGAAGGTCCATTTTGAAGGCAAGAGGAAAAGTTTGCATTGGCCTTTGGAGGGATTAGCTAGGGGATTTCTCCCCATGGAGAAATAGGGAGAGGTAAAAGAGGGGTATTCTCCTTCCTAAGCCTTAGGCTAAGTAGAACAGAACAATCTGCCCTTGTTTCTGGTTGAGCTCCCTACTGGTGATGAGTCACATGGCGGAAAAGGTGTGTTGGGTGCCTGCCTGCCGTGTCTGGTTAATGCAATTCCTTATATGGTACTTGTTTTCCTGACAGGTGACATGTTCCTGGACATGGAGCTTATTTTAAGTCAGTTCTTCAGGTGACATTCAGAAAATTTTTGTCTTGTTTTATTTTGTTTCACAAATAGCCTTTTCACTGGAAGTTTCTTTCTGGGCAGGTCCAGCTGCCACAACTCCTAATACCAAAAAGTCACTCAGATTCAGGGACAAAGCTAGGGTCCCCTTCCCTCCCATAAATAGGCTCATGTTCTCTGAGAAGAGACCATTATGAAGGTGAGAGTGTTTCTCTGTATCGGGTGTAAGGGCCAGTTATGTGTCAGGGTCATGTTAGGTTTCTTACCACACTGTCTCTAAGCCTATAAACTGCCCCGCAAGGTAGGTATTATTACCTTCCCTACTTTACAGATGAGATGAGGGTCAATAACTGGCCCAAGGCTACTCAAGCAGACAATGGCTGAGCTTAGACTAGAGCCAGTTCTGAGGCTTCAATACCCATGATCTGGTTCCCAAAAGACTGGAGCCCTGATAAGAACAAATGAGTGTAATATCTAGCATTTGGAAGGTTTGAGGAAAAGCCTAGGAAAGGAATATAATAGTTTCTTGTGGCTGTTTTAATGAATTATACAAATTTAGTGACTTAATACAAATTTATTCCCTTAGAGTTTTTTTTTAATTTTTTTTAACGTTTATTTATTTTTAAGACAGAGAGAGACAGAGCATGAACGGGGGAAGATCAGAGAGAGAGGGAGACACAGAATCCGAAATAGGCTCTAGGCTCTGAGCAGTCAGCACAGAGCCCGACGTGGGGCTCGAACTCATGGACCGTGAGATCGTGACCTGAGCCGAAGTCGGATGCTCAACCGACTGAGTCACCCAGGTGCCCCTCCCTTAGAGTTTTAGAAGCTAGAAGCCTGAAATCAGTTTTGCTGTATTAAAGTCAAGGTATCAACAGAGTTGTTTCTTCTGGAGGCTGGAGAGGAGAATCCATTTCTCTGCCTTTTCTAGCTTCTAAAGACCACCCGCATTCCTTCCTTATGTCACTCTAACCTGATGCTTCAGTCCTCAACATCTCCTACTTACTTGTTTGACCATCTTGCTGCCCTCTTATAAGGACCCCTGTGGTTACATTTAAGGGTCACTCAGATAATCTGAGATAATCTCTTTGTATCAAAGTCCTTAATTTAATCATATCTCCAAAGTCTCTTTTGTCAGATAAGGGAACATATTCACAGGTTCTAGGGATTAAGATGTGGACATGTTCGGTGGGGGGGATTTATTCACTACCACAGAGGATTCTTCATTTACGTTGAGAACTGGAAATAGTTGCTGGAAGAACTTTTGGGTTTCCTCCTTCAACTCCGCTCAGCCCTTTTCTCCTTCCCTTGGGTGGGAAGCAAGTGAACAGAGATCCAAAGGGCCATGAGGGGATAAGAGGAAAAGACCCTCGTATAGTGGCTGTGAGTACTGCACCCAGGCCTCTTATTGCCCCTGTGTACCACATTCCCCCTAGGGAGGAGGTGGCCAGAGAATGCAAGGTCAGTATCATCAAGCAGCTGGTGGCCTGAGGATGGATATATTATCTTTGTCAACCTGGTAACACTTCTCACAAGGAGAAGGCCCCATTCCCTCCAAACTGCCCTCCACTCTCATACTCTGACCAGGAAAAAGAGCACCTATTTGCTTTATCTGCTTAGTGTCCCACTGCACTGGGACAGTGTCCAGTTTCCTTCCATGATCTACACAAAGCCCTGAAAGATGAAACTTCTGCCCACATTTCCCACCTCAATTCATGCCACTCCCCTCTCATCCACTGTGTCCCAGCCACAGTGGCATGGTTGACAAAAGGGAATGTTCATGATTTCAGCAGAACCAGCCACTGTTTTTTTCTGGTACTGCTTGCTGATAACACGTGTCTGCAAGTGGCTCAATTAGTCAATTCACATTACAGTTGTGGTTTCTATAATGCATAGGCTTTCCTTGAAAACAGAAATCTTATCTTAACAACCAGCTCCCTAACAGAATTAAAAATATATATGTATATAAACTAATACCTTTAAGCCACTCAAGTTGTAGCTAGAGACCAATAGAATGTCTTTGTCCTTCAAACACTAATATGTATCTTGCAAAATTGCTTTTGCATCATTATCCAACACACTGTGTGTGGTCAGAAAGTGGTTAATATTATCTTCACATTATAGATGGGGAGAAATCTAAAAAAAAGAAAGTCAAACCACTTTTAAATGACAGTCCCAAGACAGAACCCAGTCTTTCTCACTCAAACTGTTCTTCCCTCTATGTGTTGAGCTTAGAGGCTTGAAGATAAGTTGATAGGGCATACTGTAAAGGACACAAGCAAATAGAAAGGTCCATAAAAAGATTATCAGCACAAACTTGCTGCTGTTAATTGGGTGGTAATTAAATACAACTAAACACAACGAATTATATATATATATATATATATATATATATATGTGTGTGTACATATATACACACACATATATACATACATTTATCATTGTAGGCTGAAGGAGGCATAAATAAGAAGGTGAGAACTTCCCAGAGAATCCCAGCCTACTTGACCTACTGCTTTCTGCCCATATGTGCCCTGCTCCCTTCCTGTCAGTTTACCTACTTCCTCTCTGATTCCCCACTCTGACCCTGAGGTCAGAAGGCAGCAGCTGTGGCCACTGGGAAATGGGAAGGGCAAAATTGTTCTTGAAACCACCTTTTTTCCATGCTCACCCAGTTCTGATAGCCCTTCTGAGGGCCTTTGATTAATCTTGCCCAGGTAGTCCCTGGAATGCCAAAGGGTGGAAGGCAAGAACAGAGGCTCTTCTTCCAAGGTTTTCAATGGAACAGGCCTTCCTAAAACATTTTAAAGGGTGCCTGAATGTAAACTTTAAAACTTGTGCCAGTAGCCAAATGCTATGTTTTCTGTTTCCAATGCCCAGATCATAGAGGGGAGCATGAACTCTGCTCTCTGACCAACAGGCTCCAACCCCTACACCATCTTGGGCAGGTCAAAAACTTTCCAAGGCCTTATTTTTTTCATCTGCATGATTGGAATAATAAAAATATTCACCTTCAGAGATCATAAGGAAGATTAGTTAAGATATTGTGTAATTCAGAGCAGTTTCTCAAAAAGCTGAGTTATTACTGAGTTCATCATCCCCATGATTCTTGAATATAGTAATGCTCACTAGATATTTGTTCAATAATTAAATGAATGATATGTAAAGTCAGGATAAGTCATGTAATCTACATTGCACACATGAACCAGAGGTTTGGAACTCAAGTCCTGGAATTCTTCCCTCCCTTCTCAGGGATAACTTTGAACTTCAGGACCCAGGTATAATGCTAACTGTGGGGATAATGTGGATTAGCAATCAGACTCACAAACCCTCCAGGAGGATCCAGGAGGCCTTTTCCTGACCAGGCTACAACCATTAATAGATACAAATCAGTATTAAAAAAAATGGTTTGGGGGCACCTGGGTCGCTCAGTAGGCTAAGCATCTAACTTTGGCTCAGGTCATGATCTCACTGTTCGTGGGTTAAAGCCCCACATCAGGCTCTGTGCTGACAGCTCAGAGCTTGGAGCCTGCTTTAGATTCTGTGTCTCCTCTCTCTCCCTCCCCCACTCATGCTCGCTCTCGCTCTCTTTCTCTCTCTAAGGTAAATAAACATTAAAAAAAAATTTTTTTAAGTTTTGAATAAAAAATACCAGTAGTAATAATATTACATTATGAAAATTTTGTTTCCTTCTAATGTACTTTTGTATATTTATGTGTGTTCATATACATGCATGCATATAGCATACTGAACATACTGAATTTAATGCCACTTAGTTCCTACTGTGGGTTGTAATCTAAAAACTTTGAGAGACTATTTTTGGTATGGTCATACCTTGGTGCAATCTTCATAGAGAAATAGTTACTACTGATTGTCTGTTTTCCTGACTTTTTAATTGTGTACTTTGACAAGAGGAAACAGCAACAGTGAATGTGAGTGAATACGAGAACCTAGAGTTTGGGGGAAGATTCATGTTTTCAAGCTACCTGTCAAGGTTAGTTACCACATCTGTTCTTCAGGGAGCAGAGTTAATGGTACATTTTAACTAGGGGAACCACTGAGTGACTGATGCCTGGGAAATTAAAGTCAGTGGAGATATGTCAATGACTGCTTGTTAGCACTGCCATTGCCCATATGTATGGCACAGGCTGACCTTCAGAGAAAGATCACAGAACACAATGTTCTCTTACATTTCTTACCCTGTAAATCATATCTCTAACTCAGCTCCTGGCATTTCCTGTGCTATGTAGGAGTGCTCACTGTGCACAAGGAAAGGCTCAGAGCAGGAAGAGGAACCTTGTGGCTGAGCTAGGAAGCATGCAAACATCGGGTGATTACCCATCCCCTTGAGGGAATTAATTACCTCTCCTGGTAATGTCCATAACTCTTCCATGCAGTACCCTAGCTCACAGATAAGTATTCATGCTGGTTTTCATTAGACAGAACCTAAGGAAATAATAATACCCACCTTTCTGGGATCATAAAGAAGACTAATTAAGTTGATGTGAAATTCAGGGTAGTTTGATGATGAGAAAAGATGAAAGTAGCTTTCTTAGGGTAACGCAGTAGGGGTCAGTGGAAATAGCAATGGCCCAGAAGTCAGAAGGCCTACCATGCAGTCCCAACTCCACCACTAACCAACGTGGTCTCTCTGACACACCATAACCCCTCTGAGCTTCAGTGTCCTCATGTGTAAAATGAAGGAATTAATATAGGTCATGGGCCAGAGTGAAGAGAGGGCGCAGCCAAATCATTATTTAACCCAAATTAACTGTTTATTCACTGAAAAATTTACATGAAGGCACAGAATAGAAAACCCATGAAAATGAGGCAACTCTGACTAAAACAAAAATGGGAGTCTAACCTTACCTAGATTAATTCTATGTTGCGCAAAATTCTAAGTTGGCCCCCAAGATTCCCAGCCCCCGTGTACATATACTTTCTCCTAGTTATTCAGTCAAACACTAATCTGACTACTGCTGTAAAGGAATTTTGGAGATGTATTTAAGATTCTAAATCCACTGAACTCAAGATAGGGAGATTCTTTGGGTAGGCCTGACCTCTAATGATATGAGCTCTTCAAGTGTGAGTTTGTTCTGGCTGATGCCCAAAGAGGAAGACAGAGACCTGAAGCACAAGAAAAATTCAACACATCTCTGATGGCTTGAAGATGGAGGGGACCACATGGCAAGAAATACTGGTGCCTCTAGGAGCAAAGACCAGCCCTACCCTGCAAGCAAAGGAACAGGGAGCTCAGCCTATGACTATAACCAGAGAGAATTTGGAAGTAGACTTTTTCCCAGAGCCTCTACAGAACTCAGCCCAGTCAACACCTTCATTTAGCCTCCATACCCTAAACAGAGAACTCACTCATGCTATGCCAGACTTGTGACCTACAGAACTGTGAGCTAATATAAAGGACATTATTTTAGCTGCTAAATGTACGATAATGTGTCACATGACAAGAGAATTCTATACACTACCCTTAGCCTATGGTGGCTAGCTTCTCCACAGAAGGCCATCTTTTTAGGAGTCTTAGAGACCTCTGAACTGGACTGTCCCTGCCATCTCTCCTGACTCCAAGTTCCTACAATACCTCATTCTACTTCACTCTGAGGGCAGTTTTATGGAAATCACATCTGAAGCTGTGAACTTTGGGAAGTCTTAGTATTTTTTGGTCTGGTGACTTAGGAGCCATTAGAAAATGTGAATTGCTAAGCAGTAACTGTATAAACATGGAGCAGGGAAATAAACATTTTTCAGGATTTGTATAGTCTGATGATATTGAAAACATTGATACTCCACACAAGCAAGTTACATATCACACCTGAGCAGGCAGCTGACTGGATGAGATAGTTTACCTTCTACTTAAATCTCTAATCTTAGAATGCCAAAGGAGTTTTTCCTTTGTTATCCTGGTCACCTCATGAAGGTATTACATTCAGAGAGAAGAGTTGGCCTACCTAGGCGACTCACAACAAGAATGAGGAAAAACTTGGCCTAGGAAGCTGGTGGAGTCCATCTGTATCCGTTGGGTTGTTCCCTTTGAATGTTCTCTGACGCAAAGGAGGAAATTCATGAGTGACTTTAAATCTCATCGGTGTTCCAATGAAAACAGGAATATTGCCTGTGGAAACACTTCCTGACTTGGAAAAATAGTTATGACCTCTAAGACCTTAGTTATCCCCATCATGTCTCAGTACTCTGTTGGTGGAACTCCCCTTTATCCATATGGACAGTGTAATAGACAGGGACAGAAACTTGGGTTTCAATCTTAACTCTGCATTTAACTAGCTGTATGTCCTACATAATTTACACAACATCTTTGAGCCTCATTTTCCTCATCCACAGGAATGAATAAGAGTGCCTCACTAAATAATAATGCTCACTTCATAGAGTTCTATTGAAAATTGCACAATATAACATACACAAAATATCTCATAAAGTAGTCAATAAATATCAATATAGTTAGTACTGGTAGTTATATTTTTATTATAAATTTTCCTTTGACAGTTTCTATATGTAAAATCTACTGGAATCACTTCTTCCCTTTTAGGAAAACTTGATCATTCTGCCTCTGGCCTTGTACTCATTCATGCAGAATTTACAGAATACCTACAATATGGCCAGGACTCTCCTAGTAACCAATGTCAATGACATATAAAAAATATCTCTTATTCTCTAGCAATAATTCTCTGGCAAGTCAAGAACTTAAAGGCTTTGTTGGAGCATTGGGGTTGAGAAGCTTTTATAGGTAAAGAGAGGCTGCTTTAGAAAGTCTTGAGCATCACAGTTGAGTGAAAGGAACTCAGCACATAAAACAGTTAACAGGAAGCCACTTATATTGTAGAAGAAATAGAGCATGGCAGGTGAGGATTCTTGTTTGATGACTAATCTTAGGACTAGTCAGCAGCATGCTGGGTGCTCTGGTGGGGAGGCTGGAGGCAAGGAGATAGTGGGAGGCTGCTCTTAAATGCCTTTCAACATAAGTGAAGAACTTTTCTAGGGCAGAGCTCCTCAAACTGCAACATGCACTCAAACTCCCTGGGGATCTGGTAAAAAGGAAGATCCTGATTGAATGTTTGCATTGAGTATCTGCCAGGAGATGCTGATACGACTGGTTAGGGACTACATTTGGAGTAATCAGGACCTAAACTAGAAAAGTCACAGCAGAAATGGAGAGAAAGAGATGCACACATGAAAGGAAGTTTTGACAGATGTTAGCATTTGACACAGGCTACAAAATGGATGAACCTCCCAAAAATTGTGTTCAAAAAGAAGCCAGAAACAAAAGAACACAAATTATATGATTCCACTTATATGAAATGTCCAGTAAAAGCAAATACATAGAGACAGAGAGTAAATTAGTAATTGCCTAGGGCAAAGAGTGGAAGAGAAACGACTGCACATGGGCATGAGGTTTATTAGCTGATAAAAATGTTCCCAAATTAGATAGTGGTGATAGTTGTACAACTTAGTAAAAATACTAAAAATAATTGAATTGTGTCTTAAAGTAGGTGAATTTTATGGTATGCAAATAAAGCTATTAATTTAAAAAATTTTAATAGAGAAATTTGTGTTTGAAGCATAGAAGATAACAGACAAGAAACAATACAAGAAAAAACTAATATGATAAGCCTGTGCCCACAGATAGGCTGGCCTCTGCTCTGTCTTGTAGCAAGTATGGAGGGACTTGAACCTGAGCTCACAGGTAACCTTGGTATTTTAGACACACACATAGCTAAATAAAGTCCTTTTAATGACCCCAAATCATACCTTGTTTATAACTACCTTCACTGAAGGGTTGGTCAAAGTAGTAATCTGGAAATGCATCAAGGAAAAAGAAAACATTGGAAAATAATTAATGTAATAATATAAACCAATGGCTTATCCATTATTTTTAAATACGTATCCTCTATTCATATCCCAGTAACATTTCTCAGATTGAAAACCTATGTATCTTCAGGTTTCCAAGCAGAAAATTGCACACAGAAATTGCTTTGCTTTTACCACAATCTGTATACAGCACCAAAACCTGAAGATTCTAGGTCACTATGGTCCTAGGACTAGAAGCATTAGTATCACCTGAGAACTTGTTAGAAATACAAAATCTTAGGCTTCACTCTAGATTTACAGAATCAGAAACCAAGGGTGGGGCCCAGAAATTGTGTTTTAACAAGCCTTCCAAGTGATTATTTACATGTTAATGTTTGAGAACTACTGCCCTAGATCATGTCCTATGCATATTTACCAGCCTCATTTGGTAAACATGTCATTTCAAAGACAAGAGCTGCAGAGTTATGAATACAGAAGTTATGGCAAATACGGAGCATGTGGGAACCATTTCTGTCTTCCCCATCTATGCCAGTCACCGTTGATCAATGACTGCACTCTCACAATGAGTCAGGGTAGTAGGGACCTTGGGTTTGTCTTCCTATTTAGAAATCTGGGAGGAGACGGTTTCACCAGATACCCTCTACTAATATGAGACTGGGTGAGAAAGGCTAAAGTAGATTAGAAATTGTAACATCAAGAATTTGGCAGAGAACAAGAACCCAACCGAGTGTCACTGATTCCCCAGGTCTTAGGTAGCATGTAGAAGATTCAAAATTTCCTACTGCTTCAAGGGGGGACATGCACTGAAAAACTGGTGGACCAAACAAAGCCTGGAGTTCAAAGAAATAAATTCACAAATTTCCAGTACCTGGAATTCACAAAAATCCAGAATTAATGACAAAGAGACAGATATTAACATGAGGTCTCAAAAGTCCAAGTGGAATGAACCACATCTGGTAGAAACCAATGCAGTTGCCAGGTGACTAGGAAGGACAAAGCACATCTAAGTAGAGGTCAGAAAGGACCCAGAGGACTGCTCAAACCAAGGACCCATCTCCCAAGGGCCATGTTCAAGAAAAGTAAGCTTCCTTCTACCAGAGGCTGTTCGGGGGAAGGAAAGCTAAAAGGGGGTTTCCTTGAGAAAAGAGATATTGTCCTGATAGGGAGTTTAAGCTCTGACACAATCCAACATTTACCCAAAAGAGACAGTTGTAAACTGGTGGAAGAGATTGGGTTATCTGTGAGGCTGTAACCTAGACAGCAATTTTAGATCAATTATAAGAAAGAATGTTAAAATTTTTTGGCAAGCATCTGATTTATAGCTGTCCATATAAGACTACTTACTGAAAGTTATTGATTCAAATATTTTTACTTTTAGATGAGTGCCTCCTGGTCCACCTAAAACAAGTAGGGGTGGGAGGCAGAAGCAAAGGTTGGTCCGCACCATGGAGAGTTAACCAGCTCCAGGTTTCAACACGAGGTGCCCTTGTCCCATTTCAGAATGCTTTCCCTTCAGCCTGAAACGTTTCGACAGTTAGTGCCATTTGGTCCAGTCACACACTCACAGCTGGTAACTGGAGAAGGTGAACATGTGCTTCCAACATTCACTTTTCATAGAATCATTAGGTCAAAGATCATCTGGCCAAATGCTCTTATTTTACAGATGAGGAAACCAAGGTCAAAGAAGCTAAACTAAGTGTAGAAAGGCTGTAGACAAGGCCAGACCTAGAATCCAAATTGCTCTGACTCCAATATATTGCTTGAAATTTCTCCCATATCAAACTGTTCATAAACCAAAAATGATCAATTCCACACACTGTAGCTATATATTAAAATCCAAAGATTCAAAGCAATATCTTCCTTTAAAGTACCTATTTATGTTTGCTTCCTTTCTTCCCGGATTTGTTTTGAGAGATGTTAAGAGTCTCCTGATGAAAAGCTATTCTGAGAGAAACTGAGACAAAGTGTCCATGATCTATGGCTGCCAAAGTTAGCTCCTTCACAGCTGTACCAGTACATCGGAGGCTATGAGGCAGCCAAGCTGTCTTTGGTGTTGTATTAAGAGGTGTGAGCGCCTGGAATTCTACAATTCAAAAGGGCCTTCTGGGTGGCAGCTGCCTTCTCAGAGTCTTTGAAGGACCACCCTGGTATGACTGAAGGAAGACTTTGCATGTGTCATGGGACATGACTTTCAAAGAGGGCCAAAATTCAAAGTCTTGACCAGTCCATGGGAACATGGACAAATCTCAGACAGGATTTGGTGACAATGTGGTGCATATCTTATTTCTTCCATCACCTACAGAATTTTGTCTTTAATTTTATGGGGAAGAAAAATAGAAATCAAAGCACTACCTGGATAACTTAATCCAAAAACACATGCTTGCTTTAGTCTCCTGGAATAACCATTCAGTAATCAATTCAGTAACTGTGAAATGAATCTCATGGGAGTTGTGCTTGCCTCAGGGTACCAGTTTGGAAGCCTACCTGCAACTCTCACCCAATGTAACCAGAACCTTCTCAGTTGCCTAGAGTAAAGAATCCCCCAACCCCTTCTTTGTCAGAGACAGTGAGAGAACCATCTCCCTAAATTGAATTTTCAATACTTATTTTATTGCTGGCTGCTACTGTTTATATATTTTTAAAAATCTTCTCTCCATACACAGGGTTTCTTCCTCCACAATAATAATTGGCATAATGAACAAACATGGATGATTTTCTTCTTTAATTCTGCAATATGTCTCTGACTCCTGTTGGTTCTAACAGGAGGGAGGCAAATAAATTCAATTAAAATAACACTAAGTCTTGCATGTTATCTGCTATTAACTTCAATTTTATGATTAATTTTGGGATAGAGGCAATGTGTATCTAGGTCTGCAATTAATGGCAATTCTGAAAATACCTCTGCTATCAATTAACGTGCTTCAGATTTTCCACATTTTGAGGCGAGAGATTGAACACTATTGTTTGTTTAATGGTAAAGTCTGCAGATATTTCAACATCAAAAGTTCCTTAGCAAATCCTACTGTTGCTTTGGTGATGTCCAGCATTTCAATTTTGAATTCTCATATCGGTCTGAATAAAACTGTAAAATCTTTCTCTCCTCTTACATAAATATTCCTCCTTGTTTTCTACAAAAAAGAAAAAAATAAAACACACACATGCACATATCTCAACCTTCTTCCTTTTTCTCTCCTACTTTCTGTGTCCATTACTCTACCCATTAATGCCAGGTGGGCAAGCTGTCTTTACTCTCATCTTAATCCAAGTCCCTAGAAAGCAGTTTGGGAAAGCTTATGCCAGCTGGAAGTCTCAGGGAGGGCAAGCAGTATACATTTGCTCGATAGGACAGATTTCCTAGATACAAGTACCCTTGTCTGCTCACTTGGGCTGTCTGCCCTTCCTTATGCAGTCTGGAAACCAAGGTTTCTGATAGGTATTGTGGAGCAGCTGTCAGCTCACAGCCACCAGCAGATGGGCTTTCTGGCATATTCATGCCTGAGGAGCAGAATCCTTGGAAGAGATGGTACCATGATAAAGAAGAGAGGAAAGAAAAACCACCCCAGGATATCAGGGCTAAACCCCTAGTGGTAAAGGGTTACATACCACCATCTGCACTGGTGGCAAATAAGCAGGTGCATTTTACAGAAAGAGTGACATTTGTTTCTAAAAATTCTACTGGTTTTTTCAAGGACAACATTATTTGTACAAGTGAAGCTTTTTTTTTTCTTAAATCTCTACTCTCAATGACTTTCATGTGAGAACCATGTACTGACAGAATTTAGGGCTACTAAAGATGTTAGCTCTCATCCAGCTGAGCACTTGCATTTTAACAATATGGGAAACTAAATCCAAAAAGCTTAAATGGTTTTCCCAAGTTCCCAGACTAGAGGAGCTGTAGTTACAATTAACTACAACTAACTTACAAAGCACAACTTAAAAAAAAATTATTTGAATTATTAATAAGGCAACACATATTGAAAGAGAGGTAATAAATGATAGTATACAATGAAGGCAGAATATCATAGCAGTGTTAAAAACAAGACAGCAAGCCCAAAATGGAGTCCTTCATACTCAATCCCTTATGTTTATGCTAAGTCACCAAGGCAAGACTTAAATAGTTTCCACTGTCCCACACACGGAATTTTAAACCAGTCAGTCAATGAGGAATCTCCTGATCACCACTAATTAAGTAATCTGACTGGTAGACCGCTACCATCCTCTAAATGGAAGTAACTTTGCAATAACCAACCCATTTTGTACCTAATACAACTTCCTTGTTCCTGCTCCCTTCTACCAATGAAAGTCTTCCATTTTGTGTAGCTTCTCTTTCTATCTGCTAGATTGGATCCTGCCCAATTCATGAATCACTGAATAAATCCGGTAAGATCCTTAAAATTTACTCAGTTGAATTTCATTTTTTAACCGTGGTTAAAGCATAGATAGGCTTTGGGGGTAAGCAGATATAATTTTGAGGCTCAGCTCTACTATGTATTAACCACATCTCCTTAGAGGAATTTACCAAACCTCTTTTACCTTGTTTCCTCATCTGTAAACATTTGGATAACAGTAGAGCACACAATTAGTAATATAACCCATCCCTTCATTATTTGTAACAGAACTCTGATCCTGCTGCTGAGAAAAGGGGGACAATTCCCCACCTATGTCCTTAATGGGGGATGAGGCAATTTTGACGTATATCCATGCAAATTCCTCATAAATACTCTCAGTCAGTAGCTGTGTCTGGGTACATGTCGTTTTTGAAAATGTTTTTCCTCTGGCTCAAAACTGTTCTCATAAAACTAAATGATTTTTTTTCTAGTTTTTTTACCTTCTTCCTCCATAAGCTTCAGGGAAACAATGAAGCTTGACTGGCCTGGAAGCCAACCATGGTGGTCCTTTTCTACTTGCAATGGATGGTTGGTTTAGGCATGAGCATGTAAAGCAACTATGTGTACTATCTTGGGAATTGAGGGGCTTCAGGGAAAGATTTATAACAAGATGCCCATTCTTCCCATTAGGGAAGAAACCAGTTTTTGCCGTGTGTCGATCTGATGCAGCAACCATCTCAGGACCATGAGGGGAGCTTACTTGAGGATCACCTGCCATGTTAACAATGACAGAGCAAAAAGATGAAATATCAGATCCTGATGTCTCTGTATTTATCACCCTATGACTATTCTACAATGAAAGTTCTTGCAACATAAAGTAATAAATTTCTTTGTTGTTTCAGCAGTTTTGTGTTATAGTTGAATGCATCCAAATTGGCACAGTAGTACTTATGATATATGTTACTGTGAATAGTAAATGATAAATGCAGTGAGAGAAATAGTATACACAATCAAGCACCAAAAAAAAAAAATAAATACTACTTTCAATATTGTTGTATTTTATTATTATTATTATTATTGGTATTATCACTGAACATAAAGTGAAAATAAATATCTCCAATATTTCCACATTTTTTTTCTGTAGTGACAAAAAATGGTTAATACTTTCTAGTATATCCTTAGGTCACTTTTTAAATTTTTTTTTCAACGTTTATTTATTTTTGGGACAGAGAGAGACAGAGCATGAACGGGGGAGGGGCAGAGAGAGAGGGAGACACAGAATCGGAAACAGGCTCCAGGCTCTGAGCCATCAGCCCAGAGCCCGACGCGGGGCTCGAACTCACAGACCGCGAGATCGTGACCTGGCTGAAGTCGGACGCTTAACCGACTGCGCCACCCAGGCGCCCCCTTAGGTCACTTTTTAAAAAAACAAAAATAGGGGCACCTGGGTGGCTCAGTAGGTTAGGCATCTATCTGACTTTGGCTCAGGTCATGATCTAGTGGTTCATGGGTTTGAGCACCACATTAGGCTCTGTGCTGACAGCTCAGAGCTTGGAGCCTGCTTTGGATTCTGTCTCTCCTTGTCTCTCTGCTCCTCCCTTCACTCACTCTCTCTCTCTGTCTCTCTCAAAAATAAATAAACACTAAAAAGAAATTTAAAAAATAAACAAAAATAAAATACTATACTTTTTTTCAATTCCAAGAGATTTCCTAATGGATAAGTCAGTGCCCATAGTAATTTACCAACTCAGATGAAAATTACCTCTAATCCCAAAAAGTGTGCTTCACTTAATACTCTCCCAAAGATTTGGAAATATTGCCTTAGTGCAAAAAACACTTGGCTTTTCAAAATCCTCCTTTTAAATGCAGAAGAAAAAAAAATATACTTAGACATGTCAAAGGACATAAATAACCAGCATAGCCTGCCCTCATGCACATTAAGAGCCAGAGCCTGATTGCCCTGACAGGGGGTTTTTGATAGGGGATTACTGAGTTCTACAGTATTTGTGGAAGCAGAGTGGCACTTACTATATGGGACTGTAGCAATTTTATGGATCTGTTTCGAAAAGAATGTCACACTAAGTCAAATGATCATCGGGACACAGGTTGTAGCTCTTATCCGCTAAGGGTCCTGTGGTAACCAAGTGGGGCACAGAAATTAACCAAAGTTCAGGGACCCAAAAAGAAATCACTAAGCAGCGTGAGTAAGAAGAGGCTAACCGCCAGGCAAAATTTCCTCCAGAAGTGACAGGCAGTCAGGGAACATTTCTGACTGACTGAGATTCAGAAAAGTGAGAGTCCAGGAAGTTCTTTTCTCTTTCTTCCCTTAGAATTTGTAATAACAACTATTCCCTCTGAGCTTGATGGACCACAGAAGCATAAAAATGCTTGTCCCCTGAAAGGAGTAAGGAAGTGATTAAAAATTACCCCAAAGTTCAAACCTGTCCAAAAACTTTGTTTTTAAAATGTGATTTGGGAAGTACTTCCTGACTCTTCAATAAGAGAAAATCTACCACTTGGGTAGAAATGTGGTATAGTATGACTTTACAGTTAAGACCAAGTTCTTATCCCAGCTGAACTTTAGGATCATACAAGAAGTTTTGCCTAAAATGCTGATACCAGGGACCCTACCCGAGGTAACAGTTAAATCAGAATCTCTGGGACTGGGATTAAGCATATGAAAGTAGATAGGTATTTATTCGTGTGTATATGAGTTTTCTAAGCTTTTCTAACTAAGTCCAGGGGTGAGAATTCACTGAAGTAGGCCCAGAGTTAAATCCTGAATTCCCAAATCTTAATTATGTGACCATGGACACATTATTTTCTCTCTAGGCTTCAGTCTCCTTTTCTGTAAAGAGGGGGTTACAATAGTATAATATACTAAATGATGCATGTAAAGAACTTAGCCTAAAACTTGATAGGTCATGTCAGGTCCATCCTCCCTAACATGGGACTGTCACTTTATTCCTCTGCAGAGGGAGGTTGCACTGGCAGAAAAAAACAGTAGGTACAGCAGAGTTCTGGGGAAATTCATTGGGAAGGGAAAGTGCCACTTTCTACTATTTTGCCCATCAAACGAGTTTGTGAATTCCTGGAAGAAAGCAAGTGTCCTGAAATAGCCACTTTAAATGACTGCATTAGAAACAATTACACATTGAGGCAAAAAAATTTCTTCTCCTTTTCTTCTCCTTACTGGCAGTTATACAAGATGATGAAAGTTCTACCACATTCTGCTCTGGACCTTGGCCAGCCTGTCACAAATTTTTACAGGCAGTAAACAACCATGGAGGTGACTCCTGACATGAAAGATACAGAAAAGCAAGAAGGACCAATATTCACCTGGCACCAAGCACCAGTGAGGTGCCACTGACAACAGGCTAGGATTTCCATGAGATTATACCTTTGTGTGTCTATCTCCACCATACTTAGGATCCCTGGGAACCAGGAAGGGACAGTATTTTTTAAATAATAGCTACCCCTGGCACACCTGGGTGGCTCAGTAGGTCAAGCATCCGACTTTGGCTCAGGTCATGATCTCACAGCTTGTGAGTTCAAGCCCCACATTGGGCTCTCAGGGCATGGAAACTGCTTTGGATTCTGTGTCTCCCTCTCTTTATGCCCCTCCCCTGCTTGCACTCAGTCTCTCTCTCAAAAATAAATAAACATTTAAAAAATTTTTAAATAATAGCTACCCCTTACTGAAAGCCTTCCAAGTACGAGGCATATATATACAGATATACATATAATTTATTATATTTAGTATTCACAACATTTAACAGAGGCACTGCTGCCCCCCACTATGAAAAGGAGAAACCTAAGGCTTAAGAAGATGAGTAACTTGCCCATGTTCACATAAATCTTGAAAACAGACAACTTTATTTTTTTTTTAATTTTTTTTTCAACGTTTATTTATTTTTGGGACAGAGAGAGACAGAGCATGAACGGGGGAGGGGCAGAGAGAGAGGGAGACACAGAATCGGAAACAGGCTCCAGGCTCTGAGCCATCAGCCCAGAGCCTGACACGGGGCTCGAACTCACGGACCGCGAGATCATGACCTGGCTGAAGTCAGACGCTTAACCGACTGCGCCACCCAGGTGCCCCAAAAAACAGACAACTTTAATATGAGTCTGTGTCTGGCTCTAAAGATATTATACCTCAGGCTTTAAAAAGTACTGGGCATAGGGGCATCTGGGTCGCTCACTTGGTTGAGCGTCTGACTTTGGCTCAGGTCATGATCCCACAGTTCATGAATTCGAGCCCTGCACTGGGCTCTGTGCTGACAACTCAGAGCCTGGAGCCTGCTTTGAGTTCTGTGTCTCCCTCTCTCTCTGCCCCTCCCCTGCTTGTACTCTCTCTCTCAAAAATAAACAAACATTAAAAAAAATTTTTTTAAGTGTTGGGCATATGGTACACCCTAATGTCTTATGAACAAAGTTGTTTCCTCTAGAAGAAAAGCAGAAGAGCTGGAAGTTAGCATCCATATCACCCCTATAATTCCTAACAGCTCTTACTGATTTCTTCCAAACCATAGTAAGGAATAAATCCACCTAGGGAAGAGCAGCCTTCTCCCCAAATTGCTATGGATTTTTTTAATCAACCTGAAAAAACTAGACTTAGTGATTCATAAATTTTTTGAAACCTGAAGGGAAAACTAACACATATGTACTTATCTTATCTCCCCAACTTGATTGTATGCCCCTGAAAATAGAATTATGCATTATACATCTTGCATTAATCAACAAGCTTAAGCAGAAATATGTGTCATTCTTGAGAAGGGTTCCAGGGCTGAGTAAATTCCTGCTGTTAACTTGGCCTTTTAGCAACATTTTTTTTTTAACGTTTATTTATTTTTGAGACAGAGAGAGACAGAGCACGAATGGGGGAGGGTCAGAGAGAGGGAGACACAGAATCTCAAACAGGCTCCAGGCTCTGAGCTGTCAGCACAGAGCCCGACACGGGGCTCGAACTCACGGACTGTGAGATCATGACCTGAGCTGAAGTCGGCCACTTAACCGACTCAGCCACTCAGGCGCCCCTTAGCAACATTTTTTTTTATCCATGTGGAATCAAATTAGAATGACCATTGAGGACAGTTTATAAGGGGAGAAGTCACAAATGGAAGCATACACCATGGATGTGAAAGGGCAGAGCATCCCTGCCAGCCTCTGAGCTGTGTAATGGCAGAAATTTTAATCAATTTTACATCTAAATGTCCAGTCATCTCTGGCACACCTCACTGGCTTCGCACCTTTTCCTTTCCTGCCTCCAAAATCCCATCTTTGAAGTTAAGTCAGTTCTACAATAGGGAGAGGGACAGGAAGAAGAACCAGGCTAGACTCCATGAACATAGACAAATTTGGAAGTGTTAGATCAGAGAAATTTTGCACTTGAAGCTCCTTAGAAAGTATAGTGTTAGGTCTTCTGGTTTCACATACAAGAGAAATAAGCCTCCAAGTCAAGAACTGATTTGCTCAGAGTCATATAATCAAGCCAGTGTTGGCTGAAACTTGAGCCCTGGTTCCTCTGCTCTTTTGATTCCCCTAGACTACCTCTTTACAAAGAGGTAAGAAAAGAGCCTATACACTCGCTGAGAATAGACAAGAGGCTGCCCAGGGATGGGCAGGGGCAGTGCGGACAAGGAACCTAAGTGCAGACTTGCCTGAGATGCTCCACACATCGGTCCGGTCTTGCTCTTCTGGGGTCATGATTTACTGTGCACACAGTCAGGTCATGGGCCATTGAACTGGTCACTGAGATGTCAGGAAGAAGTGGTTCTGACCATGTGACCTTGGCTTCATTAGCTACTACATGGATGAAGTTGATCAACTATGGTCAAGAAAACCCACGGGGCGCCTGGGTGGCTCATTCATTTCAGTGTCCGACTTTGGCTCAGGTCATGAGCTCGCAGTTCATGGGTTCAAGCCCCACATCAGGCTCTGTGCTGACAGCGTGGAGCCTGCTTTGGATTGTCTGTCCCTCTCTCACTCTCTCACGTAAATAAACATTAAAATTTAAAAATTAAAAAAAAACTATAGTCAAGAAAACCCAAGAACCCAAGTTTTCAGAAATTAGAGCCCTCCTATTTCCATATAATCAAATCTAGAGAAAAAATAATGGTTTTCAAATTTTCTGACTTCTCAAACTAATCAGAAAAAGACATTTATGACACCAACACACACATATAATTACTCTTCTTTACAGCCTGATAGCAACAAAAGAAAAAAGAGAACCAAATTACTCATGTGTAAATGTGAAATTAATAGCTTCATAAACCTGAAAAAGCAATAGCTGCACAGATTATCCAGAAGAAAAGAAAGATTTTTTTCTCAAGCTTCAAATATTTAAATCTTTTTTTATGAAATTCTGTCCAATTTAAACCTTTCTTAGGTTGACCCAGAATAGCCTTTCTTGGTAACTGTGCCAACGTTGGATGAGTCTTACTTTAACAAATCTTCTCCTATTAGCAAACATATTTCTCAATCTAGTTCACTGCCAACACTCTCCTCTCTCAAAGAGTAGACCAAGAATAGGTCTCACTACCCTCAGTGGCATCTGTTTCTCATGAGTATGCTGTCTTGCTGATGAGCCATCAGCTTTCTGAAGAGCTAGCCCTGAAAGGCACCCAGAAATCAAGCATACAGACATCTGCTGCTGTGATTGTACCTGACTACTATTTTGGAGGGGCATGAACATCCAAGATGAAGCCATTGTCAGTACGTGCCTGATCTTGAAAGATCTTGGCCAGCCACACGTTCTTCTCCTGTTTTTCCAGCAAGACCAACTTTCATAAATGATCTTGTAGTTTTGTTTTTATCTTCTGGCGCCACAGCTGTCAAACTTTGTAGCATGAATCCATTTCTGTTACCAGATCCACAACGCACTCAGTGAAGTTGGCACTGACACCTGAACCAAGTCATCGCATGTGAACTCTATGCCTTGCCTCCAGTTACAGCACATTCACTCAAGTCAAAGCCTTTTGGGATCTATTCAGAGTCATCCAGTGAAAAGTCAGCTCGTGCAGTGGTCTCTAAGATTCTAAAGTGGCCCTGCTCCTAGTCCACTCAAATCATTTCTATTGGAGTGTGAATGTTGGGGTTTTTCTCTCAAATCGTGTTCAAAGAGGTGTTCTCTGGGAGACAAGGAAGAGGCACATCAGGAAGGAGGGGAGCTGGTTCTTTTAGCTAATGGAATTTTCATAACCTTAAGAGAAGGCATATCATTTTGGATCTGAAACCAAACTCCTTAAATACCAGACTTTAAGTTCTTGTAGGTATTTTTACTAATGTTTATTTATTTTAAATAAATTTTTTAATGTTTATTTATTTTTGAGAGAGAGAGACAGAGCATGAGTGGTATAGGGATAGAGTGAGAGTTGAGACACAGAATCGGAAGCAGGGTCCAGGCTCTGAGCTGTCAGCACAGAGCCCGACACGGGGCTTGAACCCACAGACCATGAGAGCCGAAGTCCTATGCTTAAATGACTGAGTCACCAACGTGCCTCCTGATGTTCATTTTTGATAGGCAATTTTGTTGTGTTTTGTTGTGTTTTGAGTTTAAGCCATGATAAATGACCTTCCTTGTGTTTTCCTTCCCCAGATTACATCAATATTAGGCACCTAGTATGTGTGAGACCTTTGCTTAGAGTTTTAAAACGAAATTTTATCTTTTGGGATAAAAGTCTTTCTAATAAGCAAGTTCTCTGTCTCTAATGGTACCACCAAAGGGACAAAGGGTGTTGGGTGAAGAGTGGGGCTGAGGGATGTGCAGGGATGACCTTAGAGATGTTATTCTCAGAGAAAGAACAAAAACTCAGTTTCCTCATTTCTCTTTAGAGTACCGTATGTTTTTATCATCCTATTTTGAATCTATTAATTTTGCCCTGTTACACCTCAACAATTGGCAGTTCATATATGAAACAGCACTTTCTTTAACTGTCCAGAGTCAATTCTCTTTCAAGCTTCAAGAGAATATTGATGAAGCTGTCCATGTACACACTATTTGAACCTGTCAGATGATACAGACTATTCTTTCACTATGTATTTAGAGTATGCTCTTTTACTGACACTTTGAGTATCAAAGGCCAATTTTTACCTAATAAGACTAATAAGACATTATTCAACAGTCTTGATAATGCCATTGATACTGAGCTCCTATGTTCTGCCCTCATCTGCCTCTTTGCTGTGCATAGATATAAATGTTATAGATTTTACAGTCCTGTTCAAAACACCACAGACCTCATAATGCCTTGTATTGTCATTTGTCTTTTGCCTGGATGTCCTCCATCTCCAACCAGACTGGAGAGATAAATCAACCTTCCCAACTTTAGAGAAAACAGTCCAGTTCTTCTACCATTTTGAATGCTTGGTCCCTAGCACAGAGCCCAGATGCTCCTGTTCTTGATGGTCAAAATGCTAGTTAAACCAAGTGTTTTCCAGATTTGAACTGCACTGTCCTCTTAGATATCATATGTCTAAATCTCAAATCTGAAATCTCCAGAAACATCTCCTTCAGAAAAGTGATAAAAAATCTAGAATATTGTTAAGTTGGGAGGAACCCAAAGATTCATCTTGTCCATCAACTTCATCTTAGAGATGATGATACTGAAGTCTTCCTGAAAGGAACTTGAGTAAAATCTCCGGTGAGAATGTTTGGAATTGGCTATTCATGTTTAATGGACCTAACCACTTTGGCAAAAATGTGGAGATTAAAAAAATTCTAGGCCTTTTCTCATGCTCTGAGGGAAAGTTTCAACACTTAAATTGATCACAAGAGTAAATAAAAACCATTATTTGTGTGAATGCATTGTTCTTCCAAGGATCTCAAAGTGGAATGTTATTAAGGGGAGAATTTTTTTTCTAGACTTTTAATTTTAGGGGCTAATTGCATCTCCATAATGATTAAAGTGGGAGAAACAAATAGGCCTGCAACATGCCTAGTACAGTGTAAGAAACAGCTTCGTTAAAAGAGTATTTTTTCTTTTAAAACTTAAGTATTCTATAAACCTTTATACAATATAGGAAACTCCTTCCTTTCAAATTCAATACAATGTATGAAAAAAACGTTGATGGATTATTTACTAAATAGCTAACTAGGGGCGCCTGGGTGGCTCAGTCGGTTAAGCGTCCGACTTCGGCTAAGGTCATGATCTCACAGTTCATGAGTTCGAGCCCCGCATTGGGCTCTGTGCTGACAGTTCAGAGCCTGGAGCCTGCTTCACATTCTGTGTCTCCCTCTCTCTCTGCCCCTTCCCTGCTCATGCTGTGTCTCTCTCTGTTTCAAAAATAAATAAACATTAAAAATTTTTTTTTTAAAAAGCTAACTAAAAGGCTCCATTACAGGATCCTTATTTGAAGGATTCAGGACAGAGTTCCTGCATATGAAATTGCACTGTATAATTCCATAATAAAAGTCTAACATGATTTTTTAAAAACCTCTAAGTATTATGGGAGTTTTACAATACAATCTAGTTAGCAGCAACAAAACTGGTACAAACATTTTTGAAAGCATTTTGGAAATTAAGTATCAAGTGCCCTAAAAATATTAATGTAACCTGACTCAGCAATTCTACTTCTGAGAAACTATCCTTAGGAAATTAAGCAAAATGTAAGTAGTTTTAAGCACAAAGCTTTTCAAGACAGCATTATTTATAATAGACAAAGATTATAAATAATCTCAATGTTACACTAATAGGGAAATGCTAGTAAATGATGGTAAAAACACTCAATGGTCTTCATTAAACATGATGTTTACAAGATTTGTAATGACATGTAAAAATATTTTTGATAAAACATTAAGTAAAAAGACCAGAGTGCAAAAAATCTATGGCATGGGCATATCAAGAGACTTGAAGAAAATACAACAGAGAAAATACAAACAAAAATATTTATAGGTAGGATTCCTTTAATCTTTCTTTTCTTTATAAATTTCTACATTTTCTAAATATTCTACCATTAGAGTGTTACATTCCTATAAATAAAAATAATTTTCAGTTTAAAAATGAAAGAAAAGAGTAAACCCAAATGAATGATAAAAGTATGCAATGTTGGGTCAGAGCTATTGCTTCCTGATTCTACATTTATTTTATTGAATTCATGAAAAATGTATGAGTGAAGGGAACATCTGTTCTTCAGAATCAACATGGCTGGAATAACAAGTCTGATTATTTGGCATCAGGAGCAGACTCCACTGTCCACCTGAGTTAGCCAGCCACAGTATTATTGCAGAAGTTATTGCTTTAGTTTAGTAAACTTCGACAAGCATCTACTGTACCTAAATTGGACTGGACTAGCAGCCACTGAGACTATAGAAGTAAGTAGACATGATTCTAGCCCTCAATATTATGTGGGTGAGACATGAGTGATCATTATTCAACACAGGTATGTTAATGGCTCTAGTGGAGGTAACTGGGAAAATGATGTGAGAATGTAGAGAAGTAAGAAACTAATTCAGACACCCTTTAGATGGCAATGTTTTTTGTCAATGCCTAGATATCTGCATAAAAACAACCCACTTTGTTCAGGGAAACATTTTTGTCTAGTACCTGGGAACTACAATAATCTATACCCATGAGAATATTTTGCTTTTACAGTGTTTTGCAACATATTTAGAATACCTTTCGAGATTCTAAAAGGACTTACTTTACCTACATATTCATATATATCCTCAACAGACTCCTCTTAATAAGGGTGGGAACCTGTACCATCATCACCAATGGAGGGACAAAGACAAGGAGGTTTTTACTGAATCATCTTCCTTCTCACTGGTGTATGTTTTATCTGGAAAGTGGTGATAGGAACAATCTGAGCCAGGATGGGACAAAAGTGTTTGAACAAACACTTTTCATTCAAGAAATACAGAGGGAATTATTAGTCTCCAAATCTATACAGCAACTCTTCAGTCTTGATTTAAAAAATAATAATAAAGCTAGAGTTGGGATAGTGGGAGAGGAACCAGAAGGCTCTTCTAACCAACTCATACCCCCATCTTGAAACTCTGACTCCCTCTGTTCCCTGACAATCTCCAGCCTTGGAAAGCATGGAAGGAGAAGAATCATGGGAAAGTTGATCTTTATCTGTCTAGGGAGCAGAAGAGCAATAAAAGCTGTCAAAAACCTGGAGTATCATACTCAGCTGCCTTTTTCTTTTTTCATTTCCCCCTCCTTTCTCATTAAGATAACTTTTGGTAGACACACACAAAAAAGGAAGGACTCCAGTCCTCTACAGAGTGACATTCTAACAAAACAAATCTCAGTTTGTGCAATGATGCCTTAAAAGCCTGTATCCACAAATACAACAGGACACAGCTTTCTGAGATACCCACATGTTCAATATTTGTGGATAAGGTTAATGAGAGTTAGTCCACGAAGACTTTTAAAAAGGAGAAAAGGTCTGGGTTTGAGTAGAGGCTAAACGTCATGTTTATATTAAGTGGAAGTTAAAAATGCTTTATTCAACTTTGATTCAAAATCAAAGATTCTAAAGGTCTAGCCTTGGTTTCAAGCTAAGCCAAGTTCTGTCATTTTAATGATGCATTTTAGAAAATAAGGGGAAAATGAAATAAAAAAGAGGTCTTTGGTCAGTATAAAAACACAAGTAAGACTGTGATACTTAAATGTGGTTTACTATGTCAAAATCTGCCTTAAATATTTTAATTCTCTGTGTGCTTGAGTGTCTGGGTGGTCTAAGTTCATAAAGTGGCCTCAGTGAAGACACAGTCCCTCTCCCATTTCTCAGGATTCTGAGCAGTTGTTCATGAGCCATATTGTATGAATGACATAATGGCCAGATGAACCTTAGTGATATTGCAGAGTAATTACTTTAAAACGGTCCAATTAGCTTTAGTCTCATGTTTAGTTAAAATTATGCCCTTGGAAAGGTCATGTGAAAGACTCAGAAGCAATTAGTGGAATATTTGATGAAGCCCCAGTTCTCAGAAAGCCATCAAGGCAAAGGAGCTGAAACCACTCCTTTCTCCCTCAAAACCATGGGTGGACCTTCATTCACTAAAGCACTTCTATCAGGTCAGCCCAGGAACTAATAAAGCATTGTGGAAAGAGGTTTAATAAACAGAAAATCCCATGAACAAACATCAAGCCTGTACTGTGCCTACAAAAACGTCATCCTTAATTAACACTGCAAAACAGAGAGGGCCAAGGATTTTCACATCCTGCCAAGGCACCAGCATTAGCATCAGCTTCTGCAACTGCTTTACTTCTGGGCTTCATTTTCAGCTCAGGAGCCCATATAGTGCCTTCTTTTCTTCACCTACATTTCTGCTGCTTTTCCTCATCACACCCTCCATCTGAGCAAGGAAAACATGTCCATTCCTCCTTCACACCTATTTCATCTTTCCCCTTCAGTTTCTCCCACTCTCACTCCAGTTAGGGCTGCTCTTTTCTGTAATGGGTCAACCTTGCAAGCCTGAAGGCTTGTTTTCCATTCTCTTAAGATAAGTGTTTTCCTTGTGGTTCTCTCTTCCAGAAGAATTCCATTATTCCAATCAAAGACTGGAGGTTAAAACATGAATCTTTAACATCCCTATAGGTTACCTCTTTAATAATATATGAGATAAGATGATAAGCAAATAGAGGCACCCAGTTTGCTAAACAATATGGCTGGTAGAAGACTAACAGCAGAGGGCCAGAATCATCTGTAGAGATGGGTCTTCAAATTTTTAATTATATTTTTAATGGATAAGTCCTAAAGCAAGTTCTTCAGATTTTCCATGTCCTCAGAAAAATCATGAGAACTCCTTAACAACCAAGGCAAAAAACAGTTGATAAAATAATAAATAACTTTGTTTGTACTTGTATTGAAAAAGCTAATCATTGACTTAAATTATACTTTTTTACAGGTGTCAGTAGAGAAATAGCATTTTTTGAACCTGGGTCTCCAGGTTTACTTGAGAAACTTTATTTACTTGAGAAACTAATGATTTTGATAAAGCTTGATTATCTAATGCTTAATGTTAGCTAGAGAAATACAAATGAGAATAACCAATGACTTTGATAGTGGGTGAAGTGCAGAAGTGGATCAGAAGAAGATACTGAACACATATTGGTGCCTCTGCTTTCTCACTGGGGAGGCTAAGAAGAGGGGAATGTCCTTGGGCTGAATTCCATCTGGCCTCTACTTAATGCTCTTTCCAAAGGCACTTCTGGCTTTCTTATCTCTCTGGAGACTTATCTATGGGATTTTAACTCAAGTCTTTTCAAGACCCTTGGACAGATTTTCTTTCTGGAACAATTTCTCCATTATGTGTGTGCTTCCTGATTTATTATTAAATCCAAACCTTATCAAAGGTGAAGAACAAAACTTTGGTTCTTTTATCTCTACACAATCATTTTTCCCTGCCCTCTATTTCCTTCCCTGGAAACAATGACTCCTGTACTCCATGTTCTTGAAGATTCTGTCTCTTCTGAACATTTGTACTGCGAACACTATATGCACCTTCACCATGGTACTTCCTTTTTTAAAAAATAATTTTGTTAATGTTTATTTATTTTTGAAAGAGAGAGAGACAAAGTCAAAGTGGGGGGTGGGGGAAAGAGAGAGGAAGATACAGAATCCGCAAGAGGCTCCAGCCTCAGAGCTGTCAGCACAGACCCAGATATGGGGCTTGAACTCACAAACCATGAGATCATGACCTGAGCCGAAGTTGGACACTTAACCGACTGAGCCACCCACACGCCCCACCATTGTACTCTCTATGGCCTAACTCCAAAAACAGTGGACACACCCCAAACCATAAGCCTGTTAGAGACATTCCAACCAGCACAGCCTAAATGACAGCCTAACATGGGTCCTTGAGGTCAATGTGCTAGCTTACACTGCTCAGTCTTTTCCATGTGGAGCAGTCCCCACAAAGAGCATTCCAACTTAGACACTTCAGTTATAAGCTTAGTTCCAAATCACTTGCCTTAAGCCAACTTTAGTTCTCCATTCTATTTTCTCTGGATTTTTGCAACCACCATCCTTTGTACACATGTTCTTATTTGTATCCTCCATCTATCCTTTAGAATTAATGCACAGTACCATCTTCTTAACTACAACACTGGCGCAACCCAACAATTAGGTTGGTTTTTCCTCAGCCACACAGTTTGGCTTGCTTCTCCGGGCAGCTTGGTACCTTCCTAGGTTAGACCCACTTTCTAGGTCCAACATATTTCTCCCTGATATAGCAAATGAAACAGAGGAAGAAAATTAAGGGATTATGAAGTTACAAAGGAACAGTTGGGGCTCTGTTATTTAGCACAACCAGGATCAGGTAATTTGTCAATTAAAACTCAGAGGAAACAAGTACGGAGCATCTGGCTGCTAGAAAGTAAGAGATAGTATCACATAGAGGGAATGACAAGTAGCAGGTAAACTAGTGAGCTGATTAAATGGAGGTCAGTTGATAAAGCCACCACTTTAATCCTCAATTTCTCTATTATACCCACCAAAATTTACCTCCTAACCTAAAAAAACAAACAAACAAACAAAAAAACCCACAAACAATTTAATCTTATTATGACATTTCCTGAAGCTGCAGGTCCAAGTAAGTGGCCTCTTCACAATCTCTGTTCCCCTTACTTGTGACCCAGAACATCTTCTAAAAATTATCAGTCACTCTGATTGAGAATTTCTGCCAAATGTAGAAGACAGTAAGTACAAACAATTCAAATTCAAATCTCAACACAGATGGAATATGAATAATAAAAATCATGTTTCACTAGGAACCCAATAATAGCATCATTTGATTAGGCCAATTCACAGTAGTAATTGCAACTTGGTATGTTATTCGTACATCTATTTGAAATTTTGGAAGACTCTGCACAGCACAGTCAGGAGGCTTTGAAAGCCTGGAGCCCTTTCTGTTGTTTCAATAGTGCCAGCCACAGCATGTTTAAACACTGCTGTTGCTAGCTGGGTGCCAATGTGGTTTCACTAGCAAGTATGGGCAAGGATATTTTTTAAAAACTGAAAATGATTTCTGCCAAACCATGGAACAACTGCTAAATCTACCAACTCTTAGAACAAACAAATAAACAAAAATAACACCTCTGTTCATATATAGTGATTCTGTGTAAAAATCATTCTTGTCACAAACACACTTAACTCCAGGGCCTTACTGAGAAATCTCATGGTGGGAAGCTTAGAACTATAATCAAAACAATAAGTAATCTCTCCACTCCCCTTCCTTCATTCACCTACAGCCCTGGCAAGCCAACAAGACACATTCTGAGGAGTACATTCAGATGAATCTGAGACCCTGAAAGGAGACCTAAGTAAAGGTAGACTGCCTGGGAAACAGCTGTCAGTTACATTTATCATTAAAGATGTTTGCACTGGGGGGTTGTTTGCTCATAAAAAGAAAGAAAAGGAAGAGAGTGGATTTAGAGATCCAGAAAGCCAAATGTGTAGTATTTGCATGATTATAAATACTAAAATCTATACATAAATCAAGTACATAGATATGCTACTCTTCATCCACTCCCAGCCCATTACTAGATTATTAATTTGAGAGCTAGGACATTGCTTCTCATTCTTTGCCATCATGCTCACTTTTCACTGAGACTTTACTGATATAATACTTTACACAGGGCAGCTGCTTAGTAAATGCAGTATAGTATAGAAGGTAAGAGCAAGCCAGATTGCCCACGGTTCAAATCCCAAGCCTAACACTTGATAGCTGTGAGATGGGCATACCAAATAACTTCTCTGTATCTTACATTCCTTAATTAAATGTAAAGCACTTAGAGGAAATGATTGGTGATAGTAAATGCTCAGTAAATACTGGCAATTATCATTAACTAACTACAACTGGTTAAGCTCTGTTAATCCATGACCCACTGATTAGTTCCTAGAAGAAGAAACTCTAGAATGGAAATGCAGTTTTCAATCAGTAATAGAGACACAGCCTTTCTTCAAACTCGGGACATTGTATCTGAGCATGGATAATCTAGAACCATCAAAGTTGTGTCCTCAGAAATAATCAATAGATATGTTATATCTCCTGCAATCTAACCACTAGAAGGGATGCCCTGTGGATCTGCAGGTCTTGGTGACCAAATGGAAAATACATTGATGTATAATAAAGAAACTCAAATTGTAGAATAGTTCTATCCTTAACTACCTGTGTGACTTTGGTATAATCATGTTACCTCTCTGTATTTCAATGTTTTCATACATATAATGAGAAATCTGATCTAGCAGTGCTATCCAGTTGAACTTTCTGCTGTGATGAAAATGTTCTGTAACTGCACTTTCAGGTATGGTAGCCACTAGCCACATGTGGCTACTGAACACGTAAAGTGTAGTGGATGCAACTGAGGAGCTGCATTTTTTTTTTAATTTTTTTTTCAACATTTATTTTTGGGACAGAGAGAGACAGAGCATGAACGGGGGAGGGGCAGAGAGAGAGGGAGACACAGAATCGGAAACAGGCTCCAGGCTCTGAGCCATCAGCCCAGAGCCTGACGCGGGGCTCGAACTCCCGGACCGCAAGATCGTGACCTGGCTGAAGTCGGACGCTTAACCGACTGCGCCACGCAGGCGCCCCGAGGACCTGCATTTTTAATCTTCATTTTATTTATTTTCAATTAATTTATATTTAGTTTTACACAGCCATATATGGCTAGTGGCTACCATATTAGACAGTACAGATAGTGTATTTTCTAAGATCTTTTCTGGTTCTAGCATTCTGTGATTCATAGAACTTCTTTAGGTAAAAACAAAAAAAGGTGGGGGGAGTAAGTATTATTATAGTGGATCTTAAAACTTATTCAGTCTCTAGGGTCTGTATACTTTGGAAGGTGGCTAAAAGCAAATATATAAAAAGGGACCTTTTTTAAAACTTTTGTTAATGTTTACTTATTTTTGAGAGAAAGAGAGAGTGCAAGCAGGGGAGGAGCAGAGAGAGACACACACAGAATCAACACAGAGCCCGACGCGGGTCTCTAACCCACGAGCCATGAGATCATGACCTGAGCCAAAGTTGGACGCTTAACTGACTGAACCACCCAGGCGCCCCTAAAAAGGGACCTTTAAGAATACAGATTTTGACAAAGTAAGAGTAGTTCTGCCTGGGGAGAGTGGAGTACTCTCATGACCCTCCAGGATATTTTCCAAGTCTTTGTACCCAGCTTGAAAGTCTTACTGAAAAACAATTTGCTGTAAGCCGGTAAAACAGATATATTATTACCATTATTATTATTATTATTATTATTGACTTACAGATGAAGAAAGCGATGCAAAGAAACATTAAGGGACTTGTCCCAAGCTATCCAGCTAGAAATAAATAGGTGTACCAGGAAATGAACCCAATTAACTCCAGAGCCTGTCTTTGTAAAAATGAAAACAAACTTCCTTTTTTTTAAAGTTTATTTATTTATTTTGAGAGAGAGAGAGAGAGCACAAGTGGTGGAGAGGCCAAGAGAGAGAATCCCAAGCAAGCTCCTCAATGCCAGCTCAGAGCCCAGTATGGGGGTTGAACCCACGAACCGTGAGATCATGACCTGAGTCAAAGTCAAGAGCTGGACACTCAACCAAGTGAACCACCCAGGTGCCCCATGAAAACAAACTTCTTAATGAAGAATAGCATAGCATACAGAACAATGTTCAAATCAAAAGTTCACACTTGAATGAAAATTTTTAAAAAGTGCACACTTGATAAATTTCGTCAAAGCAAGCATACCCAGATCATTTTCAGAACATGGTCCCATTCAGTCACTGCTCACCCTACCCGAGCTAAGGACACCCACTATGCTGATTTCTAACACTAGTTAAGTGGAACTTATACTTCAACTAGGACTTTGTTTATCCCTGAATACAGAATTAAAAGATCAAACCAAGGAAAAAACCACACACGCACACATAGAGCAAAAGCAATAGCTATTTGGTGATCTCAGATCCATCAGTAGTAAAATGGACAATTCACACATAGGAAAGCCACTCATTCCTTCAATATGGGGGTTTTTTGGTTTTGGTTTTTGGTTTTTTGTTTGTTGGTTGGTTTTTGTTTTTGAGCACCTACTATATGGCCGCCACTGGGCTAAGTCAGCACTAAGTATTCAACACTGATCAAAACAGATAGGGTCCTGCCTCATACAGCATTTAGTCCTTGGTCCAACTCATCAACTAACAGTCAATTTAGAACAGAACGGCTTACTCAGTGGCCTTAGTAGTAGCTGACAGGCTCAGTGGCAGTGCCAATGGTAGTGCCAGCACCTCAGAGAAGAGTTTCCCTGGCTTTAGTCCCTAGAATTCAAGCAGAATGTCCTTCGAGCCTCCTGGAATTTTGGAAAGGTGACAACTAGAGCTCATTGCATGGCTTCCCACTAAAAATAACTTTATAAACAATTTCTAAATACTGTCTTTATAGGAAAAAACCTAAGAAAAGTCTGCAGGCTTAATGTAACCAGAGAGATTACAACATGAGATGAGAAATGTGGGAATATTGTGTGAACAGAAAAAAAAAAAAAAGGGCACCAGGGAATTCCACTCCAGCTGATGAGGCATGATTGCTCTACAATGACAAGAAACTGAGCAACTCTCACTAATATTTTCCAGACCAAGAAAGGGGCTGATGCAAGACAATGAAGAGGGGTATTTCCAACAAACATATCCTAGGATATCCACAGCAAAAGGACCAGTGATAGTTAAAACAAAATAAAACAAAACGAAACAAAAAACCAGTTTCCATGTGTTACTAAGAGTTGAGCTGTGACTTGGGCATGTGTAAGTATGCCTGGGGACACTTCAGCCACTGTTCTCCTCTGGCTCAGGGAGAATGTACATGGAAGTTGACTCTTAAACACATCCGTCTTCCTTTTTCCAAAGTCAATTTGATCTCCCCCTTGAAATGTATATGCTAATATGACTCTGGGGAATTGTGCAAACCTACCAACACACCACAAGGTCAGCTGTTTAGACACTGTTGGGTTTTCTTAATGCTGAGAAAATAGCATGGGAGCCCTGCAGGAACTGTGCCATCACTGTGTTGTTGTTTTTTTTTTTTTAATCCAAGCTCCGTTCTCACACTAGCTGGAGCTCTTGCATCTACTGTACAATGAAAACATACTGTGGGAACAACTGAAATTGCATCTCGGGGGAGGAGAAGGGGTGCATTATCTCCTGTTATCCAACTCCATGCTATCCAACCAATCTTACCCATCCTTGCATCAAATCCACATAGCTAATGAAATATGACTGGCCCTGAGGGCTCCAGTCTATTTATTATAAACAGTGAGTGGGAGTCAGCAGTAAACAGGACATCCCACCACTAAAAGCTGATTGGGGATGTGCAGAGAGCTTGCAGTGAAACCTAAGTCCAGAGAGAGAAGCTAGTGTGCAATGAACTGAAAGAATGGCCCCGGGTTCTTTCCTATAAATGAGCAACAAGCAGACTCCCAGGAGCTTTGTGGTACCAATGAGGAGCAGACAGGATTAAGAAAAGAATTCTACAGTGCATGGCTCAGGAAGTTCTGATTCAAAGAAAAGTCTGAACAAGAGAAAAGTCACACTTCCAAACAGAAAATGTTTGGACTTCTAAATCCATAACTTGTAATCTCTCCTTGCATTGATTTTAGCTTGAATACAATGGGACCTGGCAATCTTCCCACTTGAGTCTTGTGCCTTGACAAACCATAATGCAAAAACTAATGCTTCATCTTTAGCCTATGTGGAGCACACCCAAGGCTACTTTGTAAAGTAGCAATTGAACACTGGTTGGGAAGTTCCAGGGCCTGCAAATGATAATTTCTCCCTCTTTGGCTGAGAGATGGTGTTCTAAAGGAGTGTCCTCTTGGTTTTCTCTTCCCATGGCCAAAATCTCTTTACTCTGCACCCTGTTCTTTTCTTCAAGGGGTTGGGAGCTTGATGCTTCTATTCATTAATTCATTCCTCAAGTATTTGTTGAGCACCTACTCTGTGTTAGGCACCTTTCTATGTGCTGAGGATACACCACATCTAAGACATGCTCCCTTAAAGGAAATTATATTCTAATGAGAGAAAAGATGAAAGATAAAAAAGTAAGTAAATGCATCATTTAATATTAGGCAGTGATAAGCAGCATGCAGGGGGAAAAAGCAAGCCAAAGAGACATAGAGTTATTGTAGATAGAGTGGTCAGGAGATGGCATTTGAGTAGAAACCTAAGGATGTAAGCAAGCCATGTGGACTCCTGGAAGAAACATGGTCGAGGAATAGCATGGTAACAGGAATAGAAAGTACAAAGGTGGAAACATGCTTGGCATGCAGGAGCTACAGCAAGCAGACAAGTATGGCTAGAATACAAGAAGCAAGGGGGAAATAACAAAAGATGGTATCAGTATCACAGAGGAAGGCAAGTGCGTAATCACATGAAGACTCAGGTAAAGACTTTGCATTTCATTCTAGGGGAAAGGGAAGTCATCTGAGCATAGCTGCGATATGATCTTTATTGCTAAACTTTGTGACTCTCAGTGGCCCCACTCAATCACAGAGTAAGACTGAGGACCAAAGTTCTAGCTGGAGAATATACATCCAGTGAGGAAAAGAAAAAGACATAATGCCACAGCCGTTCCAATGATCAAAACTCAGATATGACAGCAAGACCATGAGGATTCCTTGATACAATCTCCTATCCTCTGCCCTTCTCTTTAGAATGACCCAGTTGCTACTGTTGGGATCTGGAGAAATTCTGGGTTCATCAAATCAGTACCCTGACTAGCCACAGGTCCCTCTCTTGCATGCACATGTGGCCTGTGCCCAAATTCCCACTTCCATCAACTGCTATTTCCACATGCACCCCAATCTCCTGTCATAGTGTATTATGTGTCCTCCTCAACTATGTTAAGCCTCTATGTTTAGAATGTGCCCATTATTCTGCCACAAGTGACATTCTCTACCTCATATGCCTGAGGAAACACCCACTCACCCTTTAAGAGTCAACTTAGATAGTATTTCTTCTGTGAAGGATACATTGTGTTTCTGTTAACATGGATTACACTGTATTTGAATATAAACAGGTGGCCATGGATAAGAATTAAGTATCCAGATTTGATGGGGGAAAACACACCAACTTCAAAAGATGACATTCTTACTTGCTTGGGTGGCAGAGGTACCACACCACTGTGGTAGAAGAGAGAGGCCACCCTGAAGGGAAGATGTGCTCCTACTGTCCTTTATCACAGAGGAAGTCACATCTGGGGTAGGAAGAGACAAATCAGAGGGGAAAGCGTTTCTTAAGGACTGGGGAAATTGGGCTAGTCCACTCTAGTGTGGAACATGGTCCAAGGTGCATCTGAGTTTGTATGCAAGTTCTGTCCTCCTAGAGTGAATTGGTGAAAAGAACAAAGTTTCTGCTCCCCTAGGTGAGGATTGTGGGGAGGACTATTACTCTATCAATGAGCAAAACAGAGAAAGCAGAACTGGATGCCTGTTTGTTCCAGCTGTTTTTCCCCCCCAACAGCAGTAATAAAGCACATAAAGTGGCCTTTTTCTTGGGTGTGTAACTTCTAATCCAACATTCACAATTTTTTTTTTTCGTATGTAGGGAAACTAAGCACTAGATTCATTAGAAAGACTTGAGAGTATCCAGTATGTTCTAACCCTTTTGATAGAATAAATACCTTGGAAATTCGTGGGCATCTATGGAGGAGGAAAACTGGGGAAGACTGGAGTTCCCACTGTGCGGGACAAATAGAGGTTTAGGATTGTTTAACTTTAGGCCACTGATGTGGATAACATCAATAGCACCCAAAACCTGCAAGACTAGGCTCACAGGTTATGTTATTTTTAGCTTCTCTGCCTCATTCTTTTGGAACAGAGAAGACATATTATCCATCTATTTTCTCCTGCAACTATCAAGGTGCCTGGGACTTAGTGGATGCTCAATAGATGTACACTGAACATACAGATGAGTGGGTAAATATGGAAGCAGAAAGGAGATGAAGGAGGGGAGGGGAAAGAGGGAAAAAGACAGGCAAAATTGGCTATATGGGAAAGCATGTGTTCAGACCAGAGTTGTGTGCTTTCTACACTTTCTTGAGTCTATAAAGGCAAGTGCTTCACCTGTGAAACCATATACAACTTTGATCTTGACAAGAGGTCTTCCTATATCATTTATACAAGAAATGCTGTTCCACTCCTATAGAAACAACTCAATTCACCAGTAGACAGTCATCCACTAAAGAATATGTATTTCCATTGAATCAGTTATGTTAAATAAAGTAGCTGTGACCTGCATTATGGACAGGGGCAACCCAGGAAGAAGACACCAATCACAGCCTAACAAATGGTAATCCGCTGCTTCTCATGATTAAATTGAGGTTAAAACCCAAGAAGTTTCTTGTGTAAGACCAAAGTTGCTGAAATTCCAGAAAGGCAACCAAATTTTGAACTTCCCACTGACTCTGATTCAGCAGTTAAAAAGATCACAATTGCTATTTTAATAACTGGGGAAAACATTGGGGTTGTTTAAAAGACATGAGTTTGAGTCCTGACTCTGCCTTCATTCATCTGTGTGACACTGGCCGAATCCTTTAACCATTCTGAAATTTGGTATCCTCACAGGTAAAGGGAAGATAATAATAGTTAACTTGTAGTGTTGCTGTAAAGACTAAACAAAATGATGCATATGAAATAACTTTGTAAAGTACTGAACTCAATATGAATATGTCATTTTGGAATATATTTCTGTTATTACAATTACAATTGGGATGAACCAGTATATATACAACCTATTTACTTTATTGTTATAACTAAATAATATAGCTAAGGAATGACAACAAATTTTAGGCAGGTATGTATATTCTAATCAACATATATGAAAATTCTTGAGATATTTTCTTTAATGTCATTAATCACAGTTTGGGGAAATAAAGGAGCCCCCGGGAGAGGGGGGGATAAAATAAATAAAATAAATAAAGGAACCCTGGGAGTAACAGGAAGCCTCTAAGAGTAAAGAGTATTTTTGTAATTCACTGTCTTTCATATTCTGCTTTCCAAATCCACCTCAAAATATTTGTTCCTTATGGCCATTCACACACTGTAAAATTTTATCTGGCCAGAAAATTAAGGTCCTTCTAGGCATAACAAGGTCAGAAACTATAAACACAAAGATTGATAGAATTGATGACATAAAAATTCTAAATGTCAAAAGAGCAAGAAACCAAACAAATAAATTAAAGCACAGTTGACAGAAAGTCTACAGAGTGGGGTAAAACATAGCATACAGAAAATAGAAAGTGTTAAATTCGTGTATTTATAAATTTTTAGTACAAAAATTACAAGCAATACAATGGGAAAAAAATGGCCAAATGGCATAGAAAGATAATTCATAAGGGAAGAAACACAAATGACCAATAAGAAGAATACCTGATCTCCCGAGGAATTAAAGGAGTATAAAGTAAAACAACAAGATACTATTTTTCACTTATCAGATGGGCAAAGGTTTAAAAGAATGGTAATATCCATTGTTGGCAAGGGTGTAGGATGTGGGCACTCTCATCAACTGTCGGTGGGAATTAATTTCAGTACAACTTTATTGAAGGGCAATTTGGCAAGGCCTATAAAAATCTAAAATATGTAAACCCTTTGACCTAACTCTTCCATATCTAAATATTTATTCTAAAGAAATCATAAGACAAATGCACAAGATGTCTGTACAAAGTTATCTTTCAGACAATTGTTTATGACATAAAACTGGAAGCAACTTAAATATCTAGGCAATTATTTTGAATAAATGATGAAACATACATATAGTGGAATATTACAAACAATAATGTCAATCTAGTTATTGATGTGAAAAAGATATCTGTAATCAAGAGACAAAACAGTAAAAAATATCAATCTGGTTATTGTCTTTCGGTGCAATTAGGGAACTATCAATCTGGTTATTGTCACTGAGTGAAATCAGGGTTCATACTTACCTTCTATAATTTTCTCAATTGTTTCATTCATGTTTTTATTATATCAAGCATGTAATTACAACTACTGTTATATTAAAAGAGATAAAAGCTATTTCCAAAGTGTTTTTTTTTACAAAGCAATAAACCTATTTTCACAATAATTGTTTTACATCACAATATTTTAAGTATGACTTCCTTTCCTCTTGGAGGTCCCAACTGAGACATATTTGAGACCATTCCAACACAATAGTCTCTCCAGGAGAGCATGATTTGTTTTCATCCTCACAGTTTGATACGCTGACATAAAAGCTAAAATAATGAATCAGGCTCTTTCTCCCCAATCCCCACAAGTAATTGTTTCCTCCTTTCCAACTTTTCTACTGCTAGGACAAATCAAGGAACCCAACTGCATGGAATAGCCTATTCACACAAGGCTGTTGGTCCCTTCTCTGGCTTTTGCTTGCCTATCTCTGAAGTGACCAAGGGCCCAGGCCTGGATTACTTTATTCAAGAATAGCAGTGTAGTTCTTTTTTTAAATTAATTAATTAATTTTTTAATATGAAATTTATTGCCAAATTGGTTTCCATACGACACCCAGTGCTCATCCCAACAGGTGCCCTCCTCAATACCCATCACCCACTTTCCCCTCCCTCCTACCCTTCATCAACCCTCAGTTTATAGTTGTATTAAAAGATCAGCTAGTTCAGTGAAAAAAAAATGTATTCAGGACTAGAGATTAGTTGATATAGCACAGCAAATGGGGTATACTGTGGTTCTAGAACAAGGTTTCACAGATTTAAATTTTCATTTTACTTACTATCTCTGTAACTTTGACAAATTATGCTAAATCTCAGAATCCCCACCTGTACAATGAGTTTATGAATATCTTCTTCATAGGATGGTCATGAAGATGAAAAGAGAAATCACATGCATAACACTCAGCACAGTACCTGACAAGTAGTTAACACTCATGGATGCTGGTCATTAATATCATCATTTGTCCTAATTCTCTGTTGTTGTGTACTTAATCCAGTTTCTGTGGGTGAGGCATCTGAAGGAGACTTGGCTGGGTGTCAGGCTCTGGATCTTGCCTAAGGCTGCAGTCAAGTGTCAGCTGGAACTGCAGGCATCTTACTGATAAACGGGGGTTAGGATTCACTTCCAAACTCACTCAAGGTACTGAATTGGCAAGATTTAGCTCCTTGTGGGCTGCTGGACTGAGGTCCTATTTCTCTGTGAGGTGGCCCTCAATTCTTTGCCACATAAGCCTCTCAGTAGGCCACCTAAGAACAGGATGCTTCATCAGAGAGAATCAGTGAAAGGGAAAGAGGGAGTGCCGGTATGAAGGAAAGTACAAGCAAGATGGAATTCACAGCCTTTGATAACCCAATATTGGATGTGACAGTCCATCACTTTTGTCATTTTCTATTCCTTATAAGTAAGTCACTAGTCCCAGCCTACAAACAAGGGGAAGGAGTTATACAAGGTAGTGAAAACAAGGAGGTGGGGATCATTGGGAATCATTTTAGAAATAGCCTACCACATCATTTTTCAAGTTTTTCCAAGAAAATACTAACTTCTGAGAAGTATATTGCATATTAGTAGACTTCTACAAACCCAGACATATTTCAAAGTATCCAATTAGAGTTAATGAATCATTCTGTCTGAGCTTTTATCTATGTTAACATAGGAATAGGGTAGTTCACAGACAGCTCCTATGATAAGGGAAAGAGTAGGTATATCCATTACAAAAACAAAACAGCTTTTTTCTGTTTGTTTTCCAAATATAACCCAGCTCTCTTCCCTCTAAGATACTCCTTGACAACTTTTAAAGAGATTAGACACCACCTCAGCTCTTGAGGTCACTTTCCTCTTACAGCCAAGAAAGGTGCTCCCACACTCAGAGTCCATCTAAGTCACAGCCCACCTCTTATGCCTTCTGGTACCTAATGGTCCTGGAGCTGAAGTTTTATCTTCACAATTCACCCCAGGTTGGGAGTACCCATTTTCTTCAGTCCTGAATGCACCAAAGAGACTTTGTTACTTGACTTAAAAGAGCACTGCAGTTCTTCTTGGGTCTTTCAATTCTCTTTCCAGATCATACTGTATATTACAAAATTGAAAACAAAGCAATCCTTTCCTTAAATGGAATTCTATTCTCTGAGAAACACAGCTAGCTTTTGAAATTGTGTGATGCTCTTTCTCATCATACAAATTATATTTTTATATTAGTTTTCTTCCTTTTACAATGACCTAAAAAAATTTATATATATATATATATATAATATTTATGGGTTAGGAACAGTTAATTTCTCTTTCATTTGATTTATTAGATTCAATGCAATGTCAATTAAATACTTAGTAAGCTCTTCTAAAAGAGATAATGACAAGATAATTCTAAATATATGGAGAAAAATACAAAAACTAGAATAATCAAGATAATCTTTAAAGAAGAAAGAGAAAGTTGGAGAATTTGAACATCCAGATTTCAGGACTTACTATAAGTTAATAAGTAGTAATTAGGATGATGTAGTGTTCAGGCCCCTGGGTGGCTCAGTTGGTTAAGCACCCAACTTTGGCTCAGGTCATGGTTCATGGGTTAAAGCCCCACATGGGGCTCTGTGCTGACAGCTGAGAGCCTGGAGCATGCTTCAGATTCTGTGCCTGCCTCTCTTCTCTGTCCTTTCCCTGCCTGCACTCTGTCTCTCTCTCTATAAAAAATAATAAATATACATTTTTTTCAACTTTTTTTTTATTTTTTTATTTTTTATTTATTTTTGGGACAGAGAGAGACAGAGCATGAACGGGGGAGGGGCAGAGAGAGAGAGACACACAGAATCGGAAACAGGCTCCAGGCTCCGAGCCATCAGCCCAGAGCCTGACGCAGGGCTCGAACTCACGGACCGCGAGATCGTGACCTGGCTGAAGTCGGACGCTTAACCGACTGTGCCACCCAGACGCCCCATAAGAAAATTAAGATGATGTAGTATTGCCACTAACATAGACTAAAGAATATGTGTAAAAGAATAGAGACCAGAAACAGAACCACATATTTGTAGACACCTGATTTTCAACAAAGGCATCAATGAAGACCAGTAAGAAATAGGAGGATCTTACAAATGATGTTAAGAACAACTGGATATCAAATGGAAAACTATAAACCTTGACCTCTACCTCACACAATAACAAAAATTAATTTGAGATGGACATTAGCATGGAAGCTAAAAATGACGAATGATAAAGCTTCTAAATAAAAAAACATGAAAATATCTCAACGACTTGAAACAGGCAAAAAGTTCTTAGATGCTAAAAGCATTAGTTATAAAATAAAAATTGATAAATTGTATTTCATACAAATAAAATTTCTACTTATCAAAAGATACTGTTAAGTAACAAGATAAACCATAGTGTAAGAAAGTATGTGCAATATAATATCTAACAAAGTACTCGTATCTGGAATATATAAACAATCAATAATAAAAAGACAGACAACACAAATTAAAAATGTGCAAAATACCTGAACAAGCACAGCATTTCACAAAAAATAGCATCTAAATTGCCAATAAGCATAAAAAAAATTCTCAAAATCATTAGTCATGAGTGAAATACAAATTAAAATTACAATAATATACCACAAAATACTCATCATAATGGTGAGAGTGGAAAAAAGACCTACAATACCAAATGTTGTCAAAAATGTAGAGTAACTGGAAATCTCATACATGGCTAGTGGAAATGAAAATGTTACAACTACTTTAGAAAAGTGGTAATTTCTAACCAAAATAAACATTAACTACCCCATGAAAATTCTACTATTAGGTTTACACAGATAAGAAATGACTACATATGCTCACAAATGGCAGAAAAAATGCTCATGGAGGTAAAAAGCTATAAATAATACAAATGTTTTTCAAGAGAAGAATGGACAAATAAATTGTACTATTACAATGGGATGGCCTTCCATATGTGGAATACTATATGTAGCAGTGAAAAGAAACTCAATGGACTGCAACAACATGGATATGTTTTCAAAAAAATTATGTTGAGTGAAAGAAGACAGCCACTAAAGAGTACAACTTTAGAATTTTATATGACTTTCAAGAATAGGCAAAAGTTGGAGTACCTGGATGGCTCAGTTGGCTAAATGTCTAACTCTTGATTTCGGCTCAGGTCATGGTCCATGAGATGGAGCCCCATGTCAGGCTTTGTGCTGACAGTATGAATCCTGCTTGGGATTCTCTCTTCCTCTCTCTCTGTCCCTCCCCTGCTCACATTCTCTCTCTCTCTCTCTCTCTCTCTCTCTCTCTCTCTCTCTCTCTCTCAAAATAAATAAACATTAAAAAAAAAGAATAGGCAAAACTAGTTCATGGAGATAGAATAACTGATACCATGGGAGGGGATGTGGGATACTAAAGAGTGGAAATGGGCATGAGGTAACTTTCTGGAGTGATGGAAATGTTTTAGATCTTGATCTAGATGATAGCCACATTAGTATATAAATATGAAAAAAAATATTTGACCTATACACTTAAGATGCCTGAATTTTATAATGTGGAAATTATACCTCAATAAACACTGAAAAAATTAAAATATTTAAAATGCTTTTTTCTTTTTTTTTGTTTATTTATTTTTCAGAGAGAGAGACAGACAGAATACGAGCAGGGGAGGAGCAGAGAGAGAGAGGGAGACACAAAATCTGAAGCAGGCTCCAGGCTCTGTGCTGTCAGAACAGAGCCCAACACGGGACTCAAACACACAAACCATGAGATCATGACCAGAGCTGAAGTCGGATGCTTAACCAACTGAGCCACCCAGGCACCCCTGAAAATGTGTTTTTCTAATTAGGCACCACCTTCTACTGCACTTCCATAGAACACCCAGAAAATTTTTAATATTCTACCATGTCCTGTTTGGAGAAGTATATCCTCCCATCTTTCCCTGCTTGGAATTACTAAGTAATTCCTTTAGTGAACTCCTATTTATGCAGTATTCACTGTATCTTCTTAAAGAGCAGAACTGGATTTGTGGAGCCACAGATGAGGGAACAACTACTTTATCCTAGAGTACATTTTCCCCAGTGATTGGCTCAGGGCAGGCAGCCTGGGATCCTGAGTGGAACAGGATGACAGCCAACTCCTAACCAAACACACAAATTTCTGGTTCAACTAGAAATTCAGGGGTAGGAGCCTCACATACAGACAGGTGACTGAGTACAGAGATGGGAGCTCCTTGCCTCCATTTAATCCCTTGTCCTTTTTCTCAGGAGCCTGCTTGACAAAACATATGATGGTGGATTAAGAGACAGGGCTCATCTTGACAAATAAAAGGTTGCTAAACCACCTTCAAAAGAGCTGAGATAATTCAACAGGAATTGTTTCTTCCCTGAGGAGTACCAAGGAACTGATGGAATCTAAGGTGGTTGTCTAGTTAAGGGTGGAGTCAGAGCTAGCATTGTAGATAAAGCGAAGGAGGTTAGTAAGACAGGCTTTCCAAACACATGGGAACATGGGGTGGGGAGGTGGCTTGATATGTTTCCAGAGTCCATGCCAGCTGAGGGTATCTGGTACCATATTCTTCAGGGAAATTCTCCTAAATATCTTCCAAGTTCCTATTTTTTGAGACAGAATTAGACCAGGCTCTGTTGCTAAAGGCACAATCAGCATTTCATAGGTGTTCAACATGGATTATACTCATTTTTTCTAAATGAGCCAACAACTAAGGTTTTTTTTTTCAGGAATTACAAGCTTTAATGCAGAGGAGCAATGTTATGTACAAAAGGTGAGTGAATCCTATTCTATTGTTCCTTGTTCACTGTCTCATTGTCCTCAACTTCTAAGGATGTTGATACCTGCTCTTACCTTAAACATTTATAACCTTACACCAGAAATACCAATGACTTTTATTTTTGTAATGCTTATTTACTTATTTTGAGAGAGAGATCATGCATATGCAAGTAGAGGAGGGGCAGAGAGAGAGGGAGGGATAAAGAATCCCAAGCACCCTCCACACTATCAGCACAGAGCCCAACTCAGGGCCCAAACACATGAATCGCAAGATCATGACCTGAGCCAAAAGCAAGAGTTGGATGCTTAACCAATTGAGCCACCCAGGTGCCCCTGACTTCTAAACTATTACATGTTTGTGGCATTTTATAATAATGCACTTTGCTGTTTAAGACTTTTAGGAGCAAACACACACACACACACACACACACACACACACACACACACACAATTGTTCTGATCAGCTTACAACACAAACTGTTAGAAGTCTGCACGTAGACAGAACACCCTAGAGTATGTAAAAGTATGAGATTAAATAAACTCATATAAATTTTAGATAAACATTGACTCCTTTAAAATAATACCTAGGAAGATACTTATTCTGACAAAAACTCCTCTTTGTTCCTAGAACTAGTTTGTCAGTGGCACATAATACAGTGACAGATAAAATGAAACTCATTATTTTATAATTACAATTTTCTTCAACTAGGAAAGATGTTGGCCCAGCTTACAATCAAAATCAAAACCACCCTTAAGATGATACACCATAACTGAGGCAATTTTAAAATATCCATAATTCAAAAGCATAATTTTTTTAAAAAGTATGGTAAGCAATGGCAGTATTATAGAAATATGTGACAAGCCTCCCAAGTCATTCTTTGAAAGACGGAATTGCCATTTTTGATAATAAGACCTTTTGTGAATTTTTTTAAAAAGAGAGAAACCCACCCAATCTCATTCTAGTGTTACTATTCCTCTATCAATGAGAACATTTACACCATGTATCTCACCATCACTCTATGAATAAACCTCTTTAGTTTTTTTAAATAAAATTCATATAAAATTTTCCTATTAATAAATTAATATAAATTAGCAAAGAGTTCGGGAAAGAGAGAAAAGTATAAAGAAAATATAATCACCTATTATTCCACCATGAGAGATTGATCATTTTAAAGGTGAGTTTTCTATATTACCTTAAAAAGAATTATGATGAAGCTGAGATGACCCAGCTGTTTGAGAAATAACATTCAGGAAAATTTGCATTTATCTTGTAAAAAATGAACACTGGGGGAGAAAATCAAGTTACAACATTGTCTCTAGAAGTCAGACCTCAACTAATCAATGCAAAGCATATAAGTGCCTTAGGTGTTACAGATAATTAGCCTTTTATCTGAAGCAGTAGTGCCTTTTCCACCTCAGAGAGTTTTGTGCCACAGAATGCAGCAAACCAAGGGGTGTTTGTCTTTCCAAGCAAATTGGGTTCAGTAAGACAGAATAGGAAGTACTATTAGCTTTTCCAATACAATTAGAGCCACTGAAACCTTTCATCCGCTGGCCATGGTCAAATCCAAACAATCCTGCCAACACCTGGACTCCAGAAACAAAAGGCTCTACTCTTCCCAAGGGCCCCAAAGTTTACCTATGAGGACCAAGTTAAGGAAGAAAGCATTCTTAACAAATAATTTCCACAGCCCTCAAGTCTAAATCTAAGTTTACTATTAATTATTGCAATTATAAGCCAACAAAGGTATATGGCACCTGAATTCCTCCATCTATATTACTATAAGTCCACATAAAACCAACTGAATGAGCATTTACTCTTTATCATATTTCTGTATTCCTTTGGCCATGGTGATGCTCTTTCCCTGTGTCTCAGTCATTGGGCTGAGGGCTGACACTATGAATCTGGAACAAAGTGAGGACCAGTATGGGTTGGAGAGGCAGACCTCAGAGATACCAGCATACAGTGAAGGCTGAAGTAATAGGACTAGATCACAATCCAATGAAGAGTATGTAGAGTAAAAAAGAGGAAAAGACCAAGATGGAGATCTGAGGAACTCTTAAAGTCTGGCAGGACACAGTGACTGACAAAAAGTAGGGGACAAGGAACAGGGGCATGCACAATGGTATCTGCATTTTGAATGCATACTATATTATCATTATTTTTTATAAAAATCTCCTTTATTTTTAATATCTCAATGGCAAGAACTTTGTCTTTTTTTATCTTTGGGTCTTCTTTAGCACCCAGCAGATGCTTAACTGATACCTACTGAAGAGAGAAAAGAAGAAAACTATAAAAGTAGAGATGAAGGAAAAAATGGAATGGAGGAAGTGGAACTAGGAAGACAGGAAGGAGATAACCAGCCGGAGATAATACTTCCCCAAGGATTCCCTGCCCAGCCTGCTTGTTATAAACTTAGAACTATGGTGACCAGGTCAGGCTCTGAACCGGAAGAAACATGGCAAGAAGCTTGGATATGGAGCATTTGAACGCATTTGAATTCACTGATGAGGAAACTCAAGTCAACTCTAGGGGATCAGCCTCCAGAGCAGAGATGAGGAGCCCTACTCCCATTCAGAGTACACAATGCTTCTAGACATACAACAACAACAAAAAAATAATGGAAACTTAGTAAAGTCAAGGCTTCTGAAGTGAAGACATCTTCCTTGATTCTTTAGGCTGCTGAACAGAAAAGCAATAAAATACACCTTAGGAATTCAGCTGGCCCGATACTAAAAAGAATGTACAAAAGACTTGGTAGCAGCCAAATAATTACGTGTTTACAATTTTCCATTTATCCTGGTACACTGGCTTGCAGGAGATAGGACTGTGAGGTGACAAAGGGAGGGCAGAATGGAGCTGGTTCACAAGGCATTCATATTGCCCTGATGGTGAATTCTCCACAAAGGTGGTAAATGCTAGCTCCCCAACTGGCTGTGGTCTGCATCATCTAAAAACTCTTACTTATTTTCTCCCAACCAAAGTTTATCTCCATTTGATTTTGTAGGTCCTTGAAGCTAATAAATTATAGAACTACTTTCCCAGAAAAATATTTTTTTTATGGAAAGAATCAAGTGTAATCTAGAGGAAACACTCATTGTCTGAATTCCAACAAACCTATTCCATGATATGGCTGAGTTCTCACACTCTGCCCAAAACCAAAAGAAGTACTATGAATTAGAAATAATTTAAGACCCTTGATCCAACACTCACACTGTGTTACAAATTCAATTCTCTAATTGGAAGGTGGGGTGAGGGATAGGGAAGTTCAGAAAAAAATCTTTTTATCTAGCCATACCTGGAACAGTTCTTAAGATTCTGTACTTTATCATTTTGGCTTTGTTTGTGTATGTTACGTACACCAAAAACTGTCAAAGTACAAAACTCATTTCTAGAGCAACATAAAGTCAGCCCATACAAAACAATCAATTAAAATAGTGTGTATGTTACGTACACCAAAAACTGTCAAAGTACAAAACTCATTTCTAGAGCAACCTAAAGTCAGCCCATACAAAACAATTAATTAAAATAGTGTGTTGCTTTTCTGCAGTTCCTTCTGAACACAACATTAATTTTCTGGGTACTTATTTTCATAAATGGCATAGCATAGCCTATTCTTTTTTATGGAGTCCTCATTACCTGTCCAATTTTCCCCCCACTTACCTTCCTGGCCCTCCCCTCCAAAAAACGCATTAAAAACCAACCCATTTCTTTACAGCATTCATACATACACACACACAAGCACAGATACCCACTGTGCTGACTACACTTTCTTATGTTCCATATTCTTGAAACTCCAGCATTTGGAGTGTTGATCCTAGAAAGACTGCCCCTCCCAGGGCTAACTAATTTCTAGAGATAACAAATTACTTCCCTGGGAGTAAGCCTTTAATAAATAAGCCAACCAATCCAGGGTCCTTTATCAAATTCTTCTTTATCAAATTCTCAAACACCAAGCCAATATTCCCCTTGCCTTAAATCACCTCAGGCTCAGATACCAAACAACTAGGGACCATCCCTATATTCCTGAGCCCACCCAAATTATACAAAGTATTTAATCCTAAACTTACTCAGTGTATCTTCCCTGCCTCACCCATTTCTTCCCACAAAAATCCCAGTAGAGGCTATGGTAAGCCATGCTCTGCCCTCCCCTCTTCAGCCTCCTGATTCATCCTGTTATTTCCCTGTATGGCTCTGCACATCCTGGTATTCTATGCCATGTGTTTCCAGGTATCTGTAAGTGTAAAATTCTTCCTCTGTGACAATTCATTTCTGTGTTTGTGTGTCTTACCATACCTGATAAGAACAAATCTTGGGTACATTTTTAACACATCCATATTCTGAAAAAAAAAACAATAACCTAAGTGCTTTAGAAATCATTCACTGTTACTAGGCCACATAAAAATAGAGGCACATGGATGAAAAATTCTAGTTCAGTGCTCTAATTCCTAAGGAAGAAAGCAACCTCTAAGTACTATCTCCAAATCTCATTCTATCTAACTGAGAAAGAGGGTCCTTACTTTAAACACCAGGCCTGTGAACACAATTGTGTTTTTATGAATCTGTTTATATAATATGTATATACATATGTGCTGTGAGCTTCTTAAGGCCAAGCATGATAACTCACACTTTTTTGCTGCTCCAAGCAAAGGGAAGGATCACATTACATAAATAATATTTTTTAGTGATTAATACATGCCCACTGAAGTTAGAGTTTGGACAAAATTGTGGATTTGCCTCTTACTACCTTAAGCAAGAAGTTACTCATGGCTCAATTTCCTCAACTATAAAATGAATATAATGATATGGCATACCCCAAACAATTAAATGAGTATTAAATTTAATAACTTTGGCAAAGCTCCTAGAATATAGAAAATCTTCAATAAATATTTTCTAATACAATTATTGTGGTGAGTGCTTCAGAGTCACAGTTAGGTGAAACAGCATTTAAAACAAAGTCTTTTCTTGCTATGGCAAAATTGCTTACATCTACCCATCAGTTTAATTAGGAAAAATAAAACAGAAAGGGAAACTGTATTAAGCACATTCTGTAAGCCATCCATGGAGCTAGACCCTTTGCTTTATGTATTTAATCTAATTCACACAAACACAATGAAGTGACATCATAATTGCTTCACAAATGAGGTGACTAAAGCTCAGAGAGACCAATCTCTTTAAGATAACCCATCTTTTAAGTAGCAGAGTCAGGATTTGAATAAAAACCTTTAGGGGCACCTGGGTGGCTCAGTCGGTTGAGCGTCCGACTTTGGCTCAAGTCATGATCTCACAGTTCGTGAGTTCGAGCCCTGCATCAGGCTCTGGGCTGACAGCTTGGGGCCTGGAGCCTTCTTCAGATTCTGTGTCTCCCTCTCTCTCTGCCCCTCCCCTGCTCACACTCTGTCTTTCTCTCAAAAATAAATAAAGATTAAAAAAAAAATTTTTTTTTAAACTATCTAATTCCTCAAGCCCACTGGTCTTTGTTGTCTCCCAAGTACAAATGTACTCCAATATCCTGGGAAAGTTCAATTATTATGGGAATTCCTGGGAACTGGCAGAGAGCAGAAATGATACAGTGATGTGCTCCTTAGCAGAGAAAATGTCCAAAGTTGCCCCTGTAAACAAAAAACGTGGAGGGCACCTGAGTGTTGCAGTCAGTTAACTGTCTGACTCTTGATGTTGGCTCAGGTCATAATCTCACAGTCCATGAGTTTGAGCTCCATATCAGGTTCTGTGCTGACAGTGCAGAGCCTGCTTGGGATTCTGTCTCTCCTTCTCTCTGCCCCTCCCGTGCTTATGCTCGTGCTCTCTCTCTCTCTCTCTCTCTCTCTCTCAAAGTAAATAAATAAACTTAAAAACAACATGGAGTACAGATAAAAGGACTGAGGAAAGTGCTTGTATGAAACATGAAATATAAAAAGGAAATATGAACAGACAGAAGTAGATGAAACAAGAACTGCAAGAATTTAGAAAAGAAGTGGGGGGAAAAAGTACGGCACCACAAAAATGAAGTTTACATTCAATGAGCAGTAAGGAGAGTAAACCCTGACACAAATATAGTAAAAGACATGGAGGATGTAGTTTAAAAAGTGAGTAAAATAAGATGGAAGTACAAAAAAAAAAAACAAAAAACCTGTTAAAAAAATCAGAGAAAAAGATGACAAATACAGAAAAAACTAAGTAAGACAACATGAGTCAAAGTGACATTTCTGAAGAAAACCCAAATAAAGAAACAGTAAAATATTTCAAGATATAATTCAAAATGACTTCTGCTTGCTATCTCAGGTAGCAGCTCTCCAGGACAAGTTAGTTCTTGCAGGGGCATTCTGACATTCTCTACAGAGTTACATACATCAAATCAGGCTCTTCAACTCCAGCTCTATCAGCCAATCCCAGGAGTGCAATGTTTTGAATAATAAAATTGAGTTCTCAGGTATAAAAGCTATACTTTTTTTCCAAAAAGAAAGAAAGACTGATCTACAAATTAAAATTAAAAGATACATCTCATCCCTAGGAAAACAAAATCACAGAATAATTGTCCAACTTCAAAGATAAAAAAGAATCCTTTTAGGGGCTCCTGGGTGGCTCAGCTGGTTAAGTGTCCAGCTCTTGATTTTGGCTCAGGTCATGATCTCACGGTTCATGAGTTTGAGATCGGGCTCCAAAATGGCAGTACAGAGCCTGCTTGGGATTCTGTCTCCCTCTCCCTCTCTCTCTCCCTCTCTCTCTCTGCCTTTCCCCTGATTGCTCTCTATCACTCTCTCTCTCTCTCTCAAAATAAATAAATAAACATTAAAAAAAAAAAAAGAATCCTTTTAGTATACTGAAAAAAAATATCAGGTCACTTACAGAGGGTGAAAAAAGTCATGCAGTAAAGCATGCTAACAAAGTCCACAAAAAATGAAAACTGTAACCCAAGAATTTTATTATCTACCAACAGAAGTTTAAAAACAATAGGTACATAATTCTGAAAATGCAAGAGTTCAGTGACTATAGTTTTTCACTTGTGGAAGCTACTAAAATTATTACCTAAACAAAACAACTGAAAGGCCTCCTTAAAATAATCGCTGGTTATTTTGTGTATTTCATCCACTCAATCAAAGGAGAGTAACTAGAACAACTATAGGTATTTATTTATACAACAGAAGGTAAATGTTATAAATCCTGGGGATGTATATATAATTAATAACATTTTTAAAGTGAAAGAGAGGGAAGCTGTGTGGTGACTTAAGTACAACTGAGTTTGACTACTGTACAGTTAGAATTAAAGACTCCAATCCTGAGTCTAAAGGGTGGACCCTGGAAGCCAGGACACAAGAGGAGAGTTGTAGGGGCGCCTGGGTGGCTCAGTCATTTGAGCGACCGACTTCAGCTCAGGTCATAATCTCACGGTTTGTGAGTTTGAGCCCCACATCAGGCTCTCTGCTGACAGCTCAGAGCCTGGAGCCTACGTCAGATTCTGTCTCCCTCTCTCTCTCCCCTTCGCCTGCTCATGCTCTGTTTCTGTCTGTCTCAGAAATAAATAAACATTAAAAAAATAAAAATAAAAAAAAAAAAAAAAACAAGAGGAGAGTTGTAAATAGCCCTTTCCCCGGCAGACCCCAGCCATGACAAGAAAACTGTGGTTAGAGGGCCTCAGTGAAGGAACTCTAAGGAACCTTCAACAGTATCCCAGGAGAGTGTCAGTATTTGGATATCTGCTGTCTTAGGTTGGGTTACTAAAGAGGCAAACTCTGAAATGAGGGTTAATGTGTAATAAGTGACTTATTAAGGAAGTATGTTCAGAGAATCTGGTAAGAAGGTGGGAGACAGGACAAGGAAGGAGAAGAAGCCAAGGAAAGATGAGATTTCCAGCATAGTTCCAGCCTCAGGCTGATCTCAAAGGGAGCTCTGGGGCATAAATTACACCTCAAGAGTTCGTCCCTTTTTGTGGCAAAGGCATAAGGCTTTCATCTTCCTGTTCCAGTTAGTCATTGCTTCGAATGAAGGAATGAAGGAAGACATAAACTCCCAGACTACCAGGCACACTTAGATCTCTACACTTATAAGCGAAGAGGCTGCAGTAGCCCAAGGGAGTTCCTCTAAAGAAAGTGGCAGGTGCAAGTTCCCGCAGCCCACCAAACGTGGAAGAGCCAGAGAAAACAAAGTGAGTGGAGAGGAGCAGCAAACGAACAAGGATGGGAAACATCAGAAGGCAGGCTAAGCCCCAAAGCACATCTGAGCCAGAGTCAGGTCCCAGGTAGCTAAGTAAGGGGAGATATTTCCACTGGGAAGAGAGATTGATATTTTGATTCTATATTAATTCACACTCTTTAAATGAAAATGAGACTCTCCATAAATAACTGAAAGTGACTAGAAAAACTAAGGGAAGTACCAGAGAATTCATCCATGGGTGGGCAAGGAAACAACAGAGGTAAATTTTAAGTAAATTTGGTCATGAGCAGAAATAAAGTTACTTGTTTATAAACTCCAACTCATTTAACAAACTGCTTACAAATATGTGCTACATACCCCATTAATTTGATTATATTCACATAGGTTAGATCTGGATGGGGGGCAGGGGAGGCAACAAACTGGTAACAGCAGTTGCCCCTGGGGAAGGGGACCAGGTGACTTTGAAGCAGTCAAAAATTTATTTAAAGGGCGCCCGAGTGGCTTAGTCGCTTGAGCATCCAACTTCAGCTCAAGTTATGACCTCATGGTTCATGAGTTTGAACCCCACATCGGGCTCTCTGTTGTCAGCACAGAGCCTGCTTCAGATCCTCTGTCTCCCTCTACCCCTTCCCTGCTCACACTTGCTCTTTCTCTCAAAAATAAAAACTTTTAAAAATTTATTTAAAAAATAAAATCATTTAGGGGCAACTGGGTGGCTCAGTCGACTAAGCATCAGACTTCAGCTTGGTTCATGATCTCATCGTTTGTGGGTCTGAACCCCACTTTGGGCTCTATGCTGACAGCTCAGAGTCTGGAGCCTGCTTCAGATTTTGTGTCTCCCTCCCTCTCTGTCCCTTCTCCACTCACTCTCTTTCTGTCTCTCTCTCAAAAATAAAACATTAAAAAATTAACAATTAAATCATTTAAAGTTAAAATCCTTTAACTAATAAGAAAAATAAAGCAAACAAAATCAAACAGGAAAGTAAGCTGAAGTCAGGTATGAGTTAGTTTGTAAAGTGTATCGCACAGTATCATCAACTTTCTATGAAGGCAAATTTGGCTCTAAGTTCTTGGCTACCAGTATGAAGAAAGGAACACCACAGTTCCCAGTATCCATCAGGGGAAAACAAACCATTTATTTAGGAAAAGCAATGCTATTCCTACAACTAAGATTAGAACTAAATTTCTCCTATGGGTCCTCTCTTTTGGATCCTAAAAAGGAGTCAACATTTTCACTAACCTCATTATTATAAACAGGGGGAAACTTCATAGAGTTGCCAATCTTATGGTATTAGTTATTATTAGTAATAAGAACTAAAGGTGATATGAACCAGGGATCATTACTGGCTTCATAGGTGAAGTAATGAAATCATAGCAATTATCTGGCTTTAGTAGGAGCAACAGGAAGAAAACTAAGGAGTCTACAGCACTGAATCATTAGGCCATTGCTTGAAATTCACTTACTCTTTTGACTTGGATGCAGCCAACCGTGTGCCAAAGATTGAATTTCACAATGGGGCACCTGGGTGGTTCAGTCGATTGAGTGTCCAACTTTTGGCTCAGGTCACGATCTTGCAGTTTATGAGTTCAAGGGCCGTACTGGGCTCTGTGCTGACACTTCAGAGCCTGGAGCCTGCTTCCGATTCTGCATCTCCCTCTCTCTCTTCCCCTCCCCCACTCATGCTCTGTCTGTCTCTCTGTTTCTCAATAAATAAATAAACACTTAAAAAAGTAATTTCATGAGTATTTGTCTTCAGATAATATTTGAACTTTGAAGTCCTATGCACTACATAACAAATGAATAGTACAGTTGCACAAAATATTCACCTAAGTACCCTCACTGCAACCCAAAGCAAATGTGAATCACCTACCACTACACCTCTATTAGAATGGATAAAATTACAAAGACTGGACCATACCAAGTACTGGGAAGGGTGTGGAGGAATTGGAACTCTCATACATTCCTGGTAAGACTATAAAATGATGCAATCACTTTAGAAAACAATTTGACAGTTTCATTAAAAATTATACATATACCTACCATATGATCTATCCATTCTACTCCTAAGTATTCACTCAACAGCAAAGGGAAACTATATCCATAAAGACTGATACACAAACAGTAGCAGTTTTATTTGTAATAGCTAAAAACTGGGAGCAACCCAGACATCAAATCAACAATTGAATGGATAAACCAATTGCAGTAGAGTCATACCATGGAGTACTCCTCAACACTAAATAGAAAGGAACTATCAATACATGAAGTATCAGTGGTTAGTGGTTATTATAGACCAGGCACTTTACATTGTTTCATTTTAGCTTCATGCGGACCCTATAAGCTAAGTACTACTCTCTTTTTAGAGTTGAGAAAACTAAAGCTAAGGGAAGTGAACAACTTGTCTGGGCTCATACAGGTGGGCACAGACCAAGCAAGCCAGTCTGACTTGGCCAGAGACTGTTCACACACACTTTACTCAGAAGAGTGCTTTGGGTTCCTTCGACCCACCAACCTCTTCAAGGTAAAGCTGTACCATCCAGGAGATGACTTCCAAAAATTAGAAGGGGTTCAGAGTTTGTGGGGAGAGGGTAACTGTGAAGGAGGAAGAAACTTTTTCTTTTTACAGATAATGTCCCCAGAGGACTCACCCTTTCCTATCACTCAGCTCCAAATCCTCAAATCTTAATATTGATGTGTCAGATCTGGGGACCCATTGGAGTGCTCCCCAGAGAGTCTGCCCTCTGTGTCAAGTCACAGGTCCATACAAGCAGCAGCTCCACCTGGGTACCTATTACTGAAGCAAGCTGCAATTTGATATTCTCTTACTGTTTACTTGTGCCTTAATTACAGGGTGGGGGGAAAGAGCATCTAAAGTTTGCCAAAAACTTCGGTGATTTTTTTTAAAGTTCCTTACTTTCTTTCCAGTTGTTCAACTCTGTTGGGAAAGGCAAAAGGAATGCTTTCAGAACTGAGCTTGCTGCTAAGTTGCCAGGGTTTAGAGATCTCTGCAAAGGTCATTGTTTTCTGTAAAGGTCATTGTCTTTTCATGAAAACCCCGGTAAAGCATGCCAATGCAGGAAAACCACCAGCTTGCCAAATGTCCAGTGTCCCAGTCACCTGCTCTTCCTGCCCTAGGAAGGATGTGGATGATCTCTGGAGTAAAGACATCGGATTGGTTTTGTTCCTTTCTTGCTCTTAAATCAGCTGCAAAATGCATGAACAAAGCACACACAGTATGATTCTCAAAGCCCCTGTACAGCCTCCTCGTTAAACACCAGCAGCTGCTGGGTGTTGCACAGACCAAGATAAGCAATATGACATTTGTGGCCATTTACACTGCATCCTGAGTGTACATCACTGTGCTCTCAACTGAATATCTGGAGTTTCAAGCTTTAAAGAATACCCCACCAGTGAAAACACAGAGCAAGGCTGAGCTCTGGGCCAGGGGTCCCGGGTGGGGTGGGGGGTGTACAGCAGGAGTGGCAGACAGAATCAAGAAACCTAATCACGAGTTACTTGCTCTTTAGAAAAGCAGTTCTGTTAACAAGAGAATTAGGGCAGGATGATTTTGGCAAGCCTCGTGTTATGTTAGCTGCACAAACTTTTCCTTTCCTCTTATGCAGCCTCTTAATAATTGGGTGGGAGCTTCTTTTCACATTTGACAAAGAGGCAATTCCTGTCAGATGTTTTTCAGAGGGGTTCCACCCTAGGTTTGCCAAGCACACACAATTCCAGATGCAACCCTGAGTCTATTTAGTTTGAGAAGATTAAAGTTTGTAGCCTCCTTGCCATTGGCAGGGTTTTCACTCTCCTCCTTTCCTCACAGTTTTCTCATGTTACTTTAAGGAAATCTTACCCTTATCTTACACCATGTCTTCACAAAAAATATAAGGCAGTGGAGAAAAGACTCAGAGGGTTACCAGAGGCAGCTGGCATCTAGGTGGAAGCTGCCAAACCACACGAGTGTTTCCTAATTGGAAACATGTCCCTTCCCCACTGGGTGCCTCTAATTTACCTCTCTATAGGCAGATATTAATTTTCATAACCATGGTGGGGCTTGATGGAGGAAATTACTTCAACTACTTCCCTTCCATCTTCCTGCCTATTTCCACAGCCTCTATGTCTCCTTCCCTTCCTCCCACAGCTCTGCCTCAGCCACCCATCAGCAACAAATACAAATATAGCTCTCAATGGTGTTCCTGCATCTAAAAGACAGGTCTCCATAAACAGTCTGCACGAACCACACTCCAATCCCTGCAGCTAGGCCACTGCCCTGAGAGTGTTCTCATCATCACCTGAGGCTAGGACCAAGGTGGGGGTACCTTAAATATTACAAGGATGTACAGACGCTCCCACACTGATCATGCAAAAAGAAAAAAAAAAGGTAAAGAAAAAAAATCCCCTGCAAAGAAATTATCTCTAGAGAAAGTTTGTTAAAAAGATGACTAAATATATAAATCTTCCACTTAAGGCAGACTACTTAAATATATGTGTACATATCCTTTCCTTCAACCCATTAATTCATTCATTTAATTTTATATCCATTTAGAGCATACTATATGCCAAGCACTATTCCAGGCACTGGAGATTTAGCAGGAAAGAAACTAAATTCCCTGCCCTGTGGAGCAGACATTGTGGTAGAGTGAAACACACACACACACACACACACACACACACGAAACTAAATTCCCTGCCCTGTGGAGCAGACATTGTGATAAAGTGAAACACACACACACACACACACACACACACACACACACGCACACATATATATATTTCAGGTTATGATAGGAATATGAAGAATAAGTAAGTAAGGAGGAGGAAATAAAGAGATGGGGACTGGGAATAATGTGTTTTAGATAAGCAGTCATGGAGGCCCACTTGAGAAGGTGACAGCTGAGCAGAGACCTCAAGGAAGTGAGACATGAGCCATAAAGATATCTGAGAGAAACCACACTAGGCAGAGGAGAAATCAAGTACAAATGTCCTGGGGTGGGAGTGAGCTTGGTACTTTCACAGAACAGTAAGGGGGCCCTTATGGCTGCAGTAGAAGGAACAAGGAGAAATGAATAGGAAACAAGGTCACAGATGAGGGAACCACGATGGCATAGGCTCAGAACGAGACTGGCAGACTCTGACAAGTCCTGAGCAGAGTATAGATACCATATAATTAATGGTCTAGAAAGATCTCTTTGTGTGGGGAGAGACTGAGTGTTCAGGGACAGAAACAGTGAGCCAAGTTCAGAGGCAACTGCAGTAATCCAGACAAAAGGTGATGGTGCTGGGAAAAGGTGGTAACAGTGGAGATGGCAAAAGAGGAGAGTTTCTGGATATATTGAGAAGACAGAGCTACAGGATTTGCTGATGTACTAGGTTGACTGCATGTTTTTGATACTGAAACATCAGAAATGGGGGCCTCTTGAATTCTGGTGCTTAGGCTAGGGGCAAAAAAGGCTCCATTTACTGAACACCGGCTATGTGCCAAATGCAGTCTTAGTTATTTTCACAGAGACTTCCTCCTTCTAAGTCTACAGTAGGTTTAACTATTTCCATTTCACAGATCAGGAAAGGGATAGAGATCTGAGCCACTGTAAGCCAGAACCCAGAGCCCATCACCCTGAGCTCCTTATAGAGAGACAACCCCTGAGAGTGTGCAGAGCAGAGGGCTTGGTGAGTGTCCGTGAGCTCAGCAGGGGTAGGCACTGACATCCTCCATGGCTGCTGCAGCTTCTCATCAGAACTCCAGGGTGGAGATACAAGTCCAGGGTCTGACCCAGCCCTGACCTTCCTCAAGAGGATCCAGGATGCGATTGTTAAGGCTGCAGTTGCCAGAAGCAGGAAAGCCTACTGGGCAAAGGAAAGAGATCTTGGTGACCCTTCTAAACCTAAGCACAGCTTTCTTGTGCAGCCTAGGACAGCACCACCCGGCTGCTGCCAGCAGCCCCTGTAGGCAAACTGACCTGAAATTCAGATTTTCCACATTTCTGTCTCCACACCCCCAAAAACTTTCAGCTAACTATCCTGGGAGGAACCCAGAGGCTGTGTAAAGGCCAGCCAGGGCTGTTTGGAGGAAATGGGCCCACTCAATCTGAGTGCACCTGCACTGGGCGTAGTGTATTTCTCCTCTGGTTGCCAGAGTGACAGAAACAACAGTGGCTACTGAAACCCCCTTAACACCACAGCTCAGGCTGACCCTGACCAACGGAAGCCAACTCTGCATCCTGGTCCCTTCCTTGTTCTTCCACCCACCGATAAGTATCTGCTCTGACACCAAGAACTTACCCAATTCTTACACTGAGCTGAAACTGTTCTTAAAGCTTGATCAGCTGTGCTCTTCCTGGCACTCTTGGTTTTCTCTGATTCCCAGACCCCAGGGAGAGGGTGGAAGCCTGGATCCAGGCATGGAGCAGAATGTCCATCTGGGGGAGGGCTCCCTGGAGGCTCCTCTTTGGAACCGTTGCACAGGCTACTTTATTCTAAACCCAAGCAGAATGTGTAGTCCCCTTAGGTATGGTCATGGCTGCAGACCCCAGAGTTTGTACCCCAACATACATGGGTCTGGCTACTTTCCTTATTAACAAACCCCATATCATGAGAGGCACTGAGGCTGTAGGTCCACCCCTTTATTGAGGGAATTAGTGCCTTCATCCCATACAAAAAAGGTCCTACTTTGAGAGGACAAGTGACTTATGGTAATTTATGATACCAACCTATTGCTTTGAAAGTGCCTAGGAAATGAACAACTTGTCCTGCCCATTAATTCACAAATGGGCATCATAAGCCAGAGACATACTTGCCCTGAAGCAAAGTATACAGCCCCAGCCTCAAAATCATAGTGTACAGTGTGCTTGAATTTCCTCTCTCAGGCTGCAGCAGAGCATCTCATGCTGCATCAAAAGACTGAATACCGGAGTTCTTCCCTCCATTCTATTATGATCCACCACAGGAATTATCCTTGAGGGTGAGGGAGAAGGGTACCTCTGTGCTATTTCTTTAGTTCTCTTTGAAATCCTACAAGTTAGAGATATCATTTCCTTCATATTACAAATGAGAAAAACAAAGTTCAGAGAGATTAAGCGACTTGCCTGAGATCACAGCAAGCAAGTAGCAGGACCATGACTTAAATCTAGATTTCCTAATCCACATTATACTCCAGAGGTTTGCTGAAGGGCTTAAATAAGGAGCTCTTTTTCTTGATTATTCTACACAATAAACTAAGGCATATTTGCTAAGCCCTACCTTCTAAATTCTTTTTTCGGCTCTCTATATATAATGTGCTCTTCACTTTAATAGGCATTTACATGCGTGACAAAATAAAAGACAGCTTTTACTGAAAATCAACTTTCAGTTTCCATTCTTCTTGCAAATTTTTGCAGAGAGCATCTATTACATACAGAACACTTTGGCCATTACAATGCCATGATACATAGCTCCTCTTCTCATCAAACTTGCAATGAGGCTGGGAAGATAAGAAATGGACCCAAAGAAGACTATACCAAGCAGATATGGTTTGAGCCCTGAGAGAACGGTGCCCTCTAGGGTACTGAGAGGTCCAAGGAGTGAGACATCAATTCTGTCTGACATAATCAAGGAAGGATTCCTGGAGGGGTGACTTTGAAGCTGAGCTTTAACTGTCACATGGAATTTTCATTGAGATGGAGGATTTTCACTTTTGAAAAACATCAAATTGGACCTTACATTCAGATTTTTACACCCCTCCCCAAATTTTGATATAAATAATAATAGTATTTCCAATATCATTCTGCAACATGTCCCCTGACAAGGAGCATCTCAGAAGAAACAGGTATCAGTACCCAGAAAAACACAACCCAGTAGCCCATTTCATCTGACTCTATCCATTTTTGCATGGGTGACAAGCTTCCCCTCACGTTGTACCATCCTCTCTTCCTTCACTGTCTGGTGTCTGCCTGCCTACAGCAGCCAGTAAAAAGCTTAGAACTGCTGAAGAGGGCTATATTCAACACTGTTTCTCATTCTCCATTTAGAAACCAGCAGAGTGCTCATTTCTTAAGATAGAGTAAGACAGGCCTTGTACAGACAGGTGATTGATTCCAGGACCATTTACCCCAAAGAGAAAGGTTTTTGTCTCATCTTCTACTGTGACTTTGCAGCTCTGATTCTTTTTCTTTCATTGTTCTGTATCTGTCATTAACAGAGCAGATGACCATTTAATCCAGAAAACCAGTTTGCTACACTTGAGGAAATCTCAGGGTAGCAACTGAGCATGGGATGTGTCTGGTTTGTATTTAGTTCTCCCTAAGAAAGCCCTTCTCCCTTTCTCCATTCAACCTAATTACCTCCTACCCAGCCATTGAACTCCAGCTGAAAGAGTACCCTTTCAGGAAAACCATTTCCCCTCCACACATCTATGTCTAGGTCAGGTTTCCCTGTTACACATTCTCATTTTAGCCCTCTTTCCTACTTTGTAGTTATAGGTTAGTGTGTGTCTCTTACATTAAATCTTAATCTCCATGAAGGCAAGTATTACCTAAGATTATCATCGTGTCGGACAGATGGAAGGAACTCTTCTAGTAATTGTGGACCAAACCACTGAGTGGCAACCTGACATAGTGATAAATGAAGTCAGACAGACCTTTGCTGGAATGCCACCTCCAACACTTACTATTTAGACAATTAATTATGCTCCACATGTCTCAGCTTCCCCTTCTACAAAATGAGGATAACAACATATATTTCACATGATTATTATGAGAAAGATATATATGAGAATCTAGTTAGAACCTTGTGAGTGCTCACCCAATGATACTAATTTCTTCACCTGCTTTATCACAACTGAACCAGAACACCATGGCTCCTAGGGTATATCTGACCTTGACCCTTGGGTCACACACACCTTCCTTCATAAACCCCAAAGCCCACCCTATAATTAAAGATTAGAAATTCTCTCTGGGGCTATATGAAGCTGAGTCAAGAGGTTCCATTCACCCTCTATGTCTGTCAGGATTCTAAGCTATAAGCAACAGAAACCAACTCTTATTCATTTAAGCAGAAAAGGTGGTTATAAAAAGCATAGAAACTCAAGAGTTCCTAGGATAGTGAGGAACCAGGCTCAGAGTCTGTCCACCAAGAACAATGCCCCAAATTAGGCCATGATACTGTCCCAGTGAGCCACTGCTATCATCACTACTGAGCACAGACCCTGTAACAGGTACTATGTGGATAGCTGGCACTGGGCATTGGATGTTGGCTATGAAACCACAGCCCCTGTAGCCTCTAGAAAGTAAATGTAGTGTCACTGCTACCCACCCTCACCAGAACGGTATCCACAGGGTGTCTGTTTTTGCTCTGACTCAAAATTGAGGAAAGACAATTCTGACTGATGGACCCTGGATCAATATGCCCAGAACCTAGGTGCAAAATAGTCTGAGAAAACACAAATGTGCCATGTTCAGCTTCTCCATGAGAGGAGGCTTTGCCTAATCAGGTAGGGAATTCCCCTAAAAAGGAGAAGGACTCAGTCACTGTGATCCAAAAGGAATGATAATTGCCTGAATTTGCCCAGGCAAATTCCTATCTCCTGGGTTTCTCCACACCATACCCTTGCTAGCCTTGTGGACTAAGCCCCCTAACTACCTCTCCCCACATACAAGCATTTTCTAGGTGACTCATTCCTGCCCCATATTCCAGTTGATCTAAAATATCTCTAAAATAAATATGAAATTGTTTTCATTCTCTAAATTTTATTTTTACATAGTATTTTAGAGAAAAGTTCTTTCTCTCGTGTGGTCACCTCTGTCAATGTCTGAAATGGCCAGTTTTGGTGAACATTATGTTCTTAATATGGTCCTCAAAAAAAAGTATTCTTTGGTCAAATTTGAGAAAAATTCCTTTATAAGAGACACAATGCACATTAGCCAATGAAAGATTCTGAGAAGTCAATGAAATAAAGAAACTGGAACTTTCCAACCCCAAAACCCCTAAAGCTTATTTGACTACAAACACTACCACATTTTTATGATTGTCTTCGTAACACTGACACCTTTTCAAAACTAAAATATGCTACAAAAGAGATTCCACAAGATCTACTCAAAAGATTTTTCATACTCTCTTCTTCTTCTCTGTCCTGCATCCCTAAATAAAATTATCCCAAAGTAAGGGAATCTTGACTGGGCTTGGAGAAGGGGAACAAGAACAATGCAGGGGAGGCAGAATGCAAGATCCTTGCTATTCAAAGTGTGTTCCATCACCCAGGAACTTAGGAAAAATGGAGGATCTCAGGCCCTACCCCAGGTTTTCTGGTTCTCGGAAAACCAAAATCTGCATTTTACCAAGATCCCCAGGTGATTCCTAGACACAATGGAGTTTGGCCCACACTGGCATAGATAATTTCTATGCCTACATACTACAATTCCCGGTAATAAACATTTAAGGAATTCAATTCACACCCAAATTCCCTCAACCAGATAAATTTGTCTATACTCCCAGGGGATTTGGTCTCTTTCCCCTTAAGATTTTACAGAGCTCAGCATTCCTTCACGGGGAGGGCTTCTGGGATTCTGGAACATTAAGGAAACCTAATGTTTCCATTTTGTGGTTTGGCCACAGAGAAGCTGAGCTGAATTCTATGTTCTTCTTTAAAACATCCTGTGGAAGCCCCTGACCCCCTGCACTGAAGGATGTGCTGTCTATACCTCTGTCTCCTTGTACACCCAAAAGATACTACTATAACTGGTTAGACAGGATGCAACTAAGGAAGTTACTCAAATCAGAGAGCTAAAAGCCATCAGTTAGAAGGGAAGAAGGGAAGAGACAAAAGCAGGGAAGAAATGTGTTTTGTTTTGCGGAAACAACAGTTTTAGCCAACTAGGTGTTTCACCTGATAGCCCCTTACGTGAGCCAATTTTAGCCACAATGGAGCTGAAGAGCTATACAGAAGCCCCCCTGAGTTGCCCAGAGGTTACCTTTAGCTCACTATAATACTAAGATCTCCTCTTATTGGCAGGGTTTTCCACCATTTTTGAACATGCGATCTCTGCACTAGCATATTGACATGCTAGGCATGCACAATAGAACTCAGTGCCTAAGAAAGAGAATAGATATAAGTTCCTTAATGTATATGTGAGCTCTCTGCCTCCACCCCCAGTACACTAAATAAACACTTCTTGTACTAACACCATAGGGAAGCAGTGCTTCTGATCTCCTTACTTGTCACAAGTAATAATGTCTTTTGCTTTCAACACTTGCTTGGATTGTATTCAAATTTAATTACTCTAGCAGGGAGCTCCTGGAGTTTGGTTACCTAACTACCTTTAAGCTTCGTAGCATTTAGAAACCCAATTCTGCCAAGTACAAAAGGAAATAAAGAGGAACTTAAGTAGTTTTCTGCAAAAACTAGAATCTCTCAAACACCAACATGTGTGTTAAAATATGGCAGAGTTTTGGGGTGCCTGGGTGGCTCAGTTGGTTGGGCATCCAACTTCGGCACAGGTCATGATCTCACAGTCCGTGGGTTCAAGCCCCATGTCAGGTTAGGTGCTGACAGTTTGGAGCCTGGAGCCTGCTTCGGATTCTGTGTCTCCCTCTCCACTCCTCCCTTGCTCGTGCTCTGTCTCTCTCACTCTCAAAAGTGAATAAATGCTAAAAATAATTTTTTTTAATATGACAGCGTTTTAAAAAATGTAAACTGTAAACAAACCAATTTTAGCATCTGGACCTCAGTCTGTCTGCCATCTCATTCACGAGCCTTAGGTTACAAAAGGTCTTACTAATTCCCATAATGCCCTGCTTTGCACCATAGGCTTTCAAGGGATTTCGAGTGAGAGAAACCTAGATTCAAATACTGGCTCTACTACTTACTAATTTAGTGTCACCAACCATTTTACTTTACCTCCCTTAGCTGTGGATTCATCCATGTCAAATGGAGTGTGAGGACCAACTTCCCAGAGCTGTTCTAATGAGGATTCCATCAGGTAGGTGTGAGAAGCACCAGCACAGTGGTTTGCTTCAGTAAGAGCTCCAACCCCATTAGACCCTCACATGCCCTCCAAGCCCAGGCCAAGCATCAGCTCAGAACTTCCCAGCCCACAGGCCTCCAGCCTCCAGTCAGATGACTACCCTCCCAGCCCTGCAAGCTAAGGAAATGACCACCTACATCCTCCCTCACTCCCCTAACACCCTACCTTTACCTTCCCACTTGCCACAGACCACAAGCTCCACAGAATGCAATTTCTTTTTATCTCCTCAGCAACCTTGAGGGTCTCTCCTGACCTTGGAAAGGTCTGGGGAGGGAGGCAAAGGAAGGGAGCAGGGGAGGAAATGGGAGAGGAAGCACTGAGGGATTCCTTCCTCCAGAACCTACAATCTGGGGTTCATCCCTCCTGTTTCTGAGAAATAAAGAAGAAAAAGGAAAATTTGGCATGCTTTCTTCTTAAGCCACAGGAATAAAGTAAATAATGAGCCTGCTTTCTTCTGTTTAAACTTGGAGCTAGTACAAGTCAATTCTGTTAACCAATTTCCACACATGGATACAGATTCAATCTTTGCAGGGTATATTGTGATCTATAATAAGAAAAATACATTTGTTCTTCTTCCACTGTTACTGGTTCAGAGCTCTTAAAACCTTGAAATTTTCTAGGTGATAAGAGCCTCAAGGGTATCTTTTGTTAACAAACATAGGCTAGGCAGAAAGCCCCCCTAGGTAACCTAAGGATGGGAGCTGGTTGCTAGGAGAACCAATTACATGATAGAGGGTTACAACTTTCAGTCCCCCTACCACCAGGGCTCTAGGGAGGGGAGAGGGGCTAGATATTGAATCAATCTCCCAAGGGCCAATGATTTAATCAATCATGCCTTGTAATGAAGCCTTTATAAAAACCCAAAAGGACATTGTTCAGAGACCTTCTGGGTTGACCAACAGGTGGAGATACGGGGAGAGTGGCACTCTGAGAGGGAACAGAAACCCTGTGCCTTTCCCTCATTCCTTGACCTATGCATCTCTTCCATTTAGCTGTTTCTCTGAGTTCTGTGAGCCACTCTACCAAATTAATTGAACCCAAGGCAGGGTCATTGGAATCTCCAATCTATAGTCAATTAGAAGCACAGGGATTGTGCTGGGATTGTGACTGGAGTGAAGGACAATCTTGCAGGACTGAGCCCTTAATCTGATGGATCTGATGCTATTTCCAATTACAATCTGTTAGAATTGAGTTGAATGGCAGAACACCCAGCTGGTGTCTAAGAATTGCTTGGTAGTATGGGGAATCCCCCCCCCCCCCACACACACATGCACACATACACACACATGCACACACAACAGAAAGTGAAATCCTTTCAGGGAGGAAAAAGGAAAATTATTTGTAAGTTACCCATCCCTTATAAGGAAGAGACACAGATATGGCCATTAGAGAACCAGATTCCAAGTGACATATGCACTGAGGTCAAAAAAGACCACAGGTCACTGACTGATGCTTTTTCCAGATCCACTTGTGGGCTCACTGTCACTACCAAAGGAATATTATTGTCAATCATCACAGATATGAGTGTTTCCCAGATGACATAACTTTTTCTATGGACACAGAGCACACAAATTAGCAATACTAACAAGCTGAAGATAATTGGTATTTCTAAAGACCAAATCATGCTTAAATGCATTAAGTGGCAAAATGTACAGTAAGATCTTTTCTGAAATATGCTCTAAAAATAACTATACTTTAAATAGCCAACAAATGATTTTTAAAATTTAGCAACAATTCTCAGTTTCCTAAAGTACTTGGAGGAAGCCCAATTTCTACATCCAGGACTAAGGATGGGCTACCAAAGGATTTAATGGAGGTCCCAGAAAGAGGACCTCTCATAGCTGCATCTCATAGAGCTACTCAAAGTATGGCCCATGGAGTGGAAAGGTTGACATCATGGAGAGCTTGTCATAAATACAGAATCTCTGGCCCCACCCCAGAGCTACAGAATCAGAATCTGCATTTTAATAAGATTTGCATAGGATCCAAGTGCTCATTACAGTTTGAGAAGGGATGTTTTAAAATACCAAAAATGTAAGGGGTAATTCCATTAGGTTACTCTCTGCAGGTACTCAGGGGAAGGCAGATTCATTCTGTCACAGCCATGACACAACTATAAAGGGACAGTATTTTTTTGTGGCATTACTCACCAGGGCAGGAGAATTGCACTTCTGTTTAGAGATCCCCTGACACACTCCTACTCAGATAAATTAATGGTCCCAACTCAGTGGTGGATTCCTGAGACAGGAGCAATCAATTCACATGTCAATATACCTAAGGATCCACATGGCCCCTACAAGAAGTCTACAATTGTGTTCAAGGGCTTACAAGGCCTAGGTGGTAGGCTGGTCTTATTCTTCTCCTTGTTATTTACAGCTACACTCATTAACCTTCAACCAGCAGCCATATCATAACACAGACATGCTAGAAAACACAATGAACGATAACGGATTATCCTCATGGAATGAAGCATGGGGTAAAGAATGAGGAGGGAATTAGGAGGAGTATTTTATAATTTCTGTAAGAACTGTGCCATGACCAGTATGATGTGTGGTTTTGGGCTTGGAGTGGGGATGGAGAAAAGTAGAGAGGGGTTCACAACAAAAACTGGTTTCTGGTTTTTATTTAATAAATTTAAGTGTGTTCTTAAGGCCCCTTGACTTTCTGAAAATGTCTCACAATTTGTGATCAGAATGTTTGATAAAATAGTTTAAACTGAGCAAAAAATTGTCTATACCAGAACATTATATTTTTTAAGCGCACCCAAGTTCTATATGTAACAAATAAAAATAGGCATATTTACTCATGTGATAGCAAACTAACTCAGTGTGTGTTACCAACAGCCCACCTCCAACTGTGCTTGTTTGCCACCATTTTTTCCTGTCTCTCTGAGAACAGCCAGAAAAATTGCAATAGTCAACGGCATTAACATCATTCTACTTCCAAACCCTACAATAATAAAGATAACTAAACTTCACAGAAAACTGGGAGAGAACTGAAAACTACCTTTTAGAAAGGCTGATGGTGGTTTCTTACTTTTGGAGGAGTCCATGTACATGGGAAAAATGACGTTAAGGTTTAAGATTGCCTTTCAGTGGTACTTATCCAAATTTTATTGTCCATATATACTCACATATCTTTCACTTCAAAATCTTGTCCCAAAATTTCCCAAAGAAAATTCATTTCTCCAAGTCTGCCTCATCCCCACAGGAAGAAAAGCCAGACTCCTAGGGCAACAGCCCCAAAAGGTTCCTGACTTGATAAAAGGAACGGAACAATGTATAATAATATACACGATTTCTATGGCCTTTCCCCTTTATAAAGCTCTTTTAATAGGCATCATCCCAATATTCTGAAGAATTATGAATTGTGTTTAATTAAAGCCTGGGTGAAAGAAGTGGAAAGAAAGTTATTTTGAGGTTGTTCACATATCTTCAGCCCCTCTTATCAAGGTTTCAGAGCTCTACTTTAAAAGGTTAGGGGGTGGTAGGAGGCAATTATGTCTCTTCGCTAGCAGCTGCCAGAGATTACTGCCATCAGAGTAATTATCACCAAATAATTGTCCCCTTTCTTCCCTGCTGACAGGGCAGAAAGGGAACAGAGACTCATCTAAAATAGATTCTGTACTTGGCTGACTACAAGTTGGATAGCTCAGGTCAGTGGGCATCCACTGAAGGATTTCAACTCATGCCTGTAGACCTTACAGAAAAATTAAAATTCATCTTATACAAAAGGGAAAAGCATTAAATGTCACCTGCTTGAGGTTAACCAGATTTCTTGAAGTTGAGAAACTGTGGTTTCAGACTAGAATAAGTGCTTATCTTAGCCTAAAATTATTCTTTTCTGCTGACAATGTTTTTAGAAGATGGAAACAAGAAGAGCATTTTCTGGAGCCTTGAACTTTGACACAAGTACTTGGCTTATCTCTAGGGCAGTTATGAAAGAGACAGCACTAACAACTCCTACCCTCCTGCTCTCTGCCTTTACGACATTCACAGGTTGGTTTTTAAAATCGTTTACTTGGCTGGTCTCTGGAGCAGCCACAAAGTCCAAATTCTCCAAGGGAGTCCTCAAAGTTATCATAAAACTGAAGACAAGACAGGGTAGAATGCTACAAATTTAATAGTGTCACTTTCAGGATACTGTCTACCCAGGAATTCCCTACACTGCTAAGAAATGAAATGTTGCATACAAACAAATATTTATGGACAATTAATCCTATACAGGTTAGTGGGCAAGAACAAGGCAGAATAGACTATATGAATCTTTACAATCTGTTAATGTGAAGGTGGGAAGGTGGCCATTTCTTTATCTTCTCACATTGAAAGCCTTTAATTTCACCCAGTAAACATGCATTAAGGCTTGATGGGTACCAGACATTGTGCTAGGGGCTGTGTGGGTAGGAAGGAACCTGAGGTAACCAAGATAAACTCTCTGCTCTCAATGAGTTCTGAGTGTAATCCCAATTCTTTTCTAAAGGAGACAAATTGCAACAAGACTTCTGAATTAGAAGCGTCAGAGGATCAGAGCACCTGGGTGGCTTGGTCCGTTAAGCATTTGACTCTTGATTTCAGCTCAGGTCATGATCTCATGGTTTGTGAGATTGAGCCCCGCATTGGGGCTCAATGCAGAGCCTGTCAACGCAAAGCCTGTTTGGGATTCTTTCTCTCCCTCTTTCTCTGCCCTTTCCACACACTTGATCTCATTCTCTCTCTCCTGCTCACTAAATACATACATACATACATACATACATACATACATACATAGTCACAGGATCAGAGTTTGAGATTTGGTTGTACAACTTGCTAGCTATTGACCTTGGGCAGGTCACTGACTTTTCTATGCCTCAGTTTCTTCCTCTATAAATTGAGGGTAATGATATTCTGACAATCTATCTCACAGGACTGTTATGAAATTAAGCATGAAAAATCTCTTTATAAAGTGCAATAATTATGCAAATATGAGTATTATTATAATTATGGATTACAGCAAAAGAGCTATTAGAATCCTAAAAACAATGGCACCAGCTGCATAAACAATAACCCTATCCAGAAACTCCCATTTTCTAAATCCCCTAAAAAACAGCACATGAGAAAGGCAGGTCTGCTTTCCTTCAAAGGCAAGGATTTATTACAGACATTTGTGTCATCCTGGTGCCAAGAGCACAATAAGTGCTCAAAAAATGTTGAAAAAACAGAATTGCTATTGCTATGTGGCTCCACAGTCAGATTAAAGAAAAGGAAACCAAAGGGGCTAATGTGGCTACTGCTAATAGGAAAACTGGGCTCAAGAACCATACATCTTAATGGTCCCAATTCATCAACTTCTCTTCTTATGTAATCATGCAAATATGTCAGTAGTAATAGTTTACCATATACCAACCATAAGAGATTCCTCCTCTCCTTTCTCACCACCACAAGACTTCTTGTGTGGAGCTTTGATTGTTGCTTGAATTTCAGGAAGACTGTAAAATCACAGTAGTTAGCCTAGAGAAAATGTTTGACAAAGCTATGGAACCATGAATTATGGAATCATTGGAAGCCAACTGCAAAGGTATGAAGTGTGAGTAGGAAGGGTATTCAGTGTCAGAGTCTAGATGGTATAGGATCTAGCAAAAGGCTTGAGACACACACCAAATGGTGGGGCACTGATTTCTGAAGAAGATAATGATAAGTGGAGTTGTAGTTAATATACTTCCACTTTTGATCCTTGGGCAAATAGCTTAAATCTTTTCATCTATATTTTCTAAATCTGCAAAATGCACATACCACCTTTCTCAATATACCACAAACAAAACAACAGCAAACATACTTAGAGGCCATTAAAAAAGAGGGGGTGAGGGTTAAAAAAAAGATCATGTAGGTTGATACTGAAATTGACAAGGAGGAAGGGTAAGTTACTGACCTGGAGAAATAGTACTGTGAAACAGTTCTCCATGTAACTGTGAAACATATACCTGTAATTAGGGGATTGAGCTCTGAACAAAGTGCTCCTTATAATAAATGTTCCCACACTACTACCGCCAAAGAGAAACCCAGTTACTTGTGTGAACAGATCAACCTTGAACCCCTTTTTCTCTGCCCTGCCATCTTAGCACTAAAATTGATGACAGTGTCTGAGAAGAACTCTCAAAGTGCAGAAAACTGGGACATTGGTAATAAAACACTTGGCCCACATAGGCCCCTGACTGTCCTTACACAAAACAGCTTTTACTTTTCTCCTCTACCACTGTCCACAGAACAGAGTATTGGGAAACTGCTTTAAAAGAGGGAAATTATTAAAAAAGGGGGGATTATCTTGAAACCAAACACATTCATTTAGACTTGAACAAAGATGATCATAGGGTTGGGGGATGAAGAAAAAACAGTTTAAGAGAAGGGAAAGGAAAAGAGAAATAAATTCAGACCTCCAAAGTTTCAATCAAATGTATTTACAGAAAAGTTCTCACATCCTCACCTCTATGGAGGCCAAGACAACCAAATGTGCTGAATCCAAGCTCTGCCTTCTAGAATATGATCATATAGGCAGGCCCTACTTGACTAGCTCCTGAATCCAGCCTTCCACACCCAAACCCAATCATCTCACCTTAAATGACAGAATTCCAGGACTATTTGAAATGGCTTCAGACCTTGTTTTATAGGTGAGGACAGAGGTGAGCGGTTAAATGACTTGCCCAAGGTCTCAGAGCTAGTGAGTTAGAGCTGAGATCTTCCAATACCTTCTACCTACTCCTACAGACAAAATTCAGTGGACAATATTTTATTTTATTTTTGTCTGCTGAGGGATCTGGCTTCATCTTCAAAAGAAATTTCTCCAATAACCAAGTTATCAAACCCAGAAAGGGATTTGCCATTATTTTTCATATCTGTATACCAAAAATATCTCTGTTACAGCACCTAACAGAATACCTTAAAATTCATCCCAGGAATAGATTGTATAACCAAATAAAACCTATTCAGAAACGGACACGTGTGCAAATAGCAGATCCCTTCTATCTGCCTTCTCTCCTCTCTTTATCACCAGCCCTCGGGCTCTGGGAGACTGCCACACTCAGTCATAAGACTAAGGATGTGTTTAGACTTTGTGTTGACAGATATGTAGAAAAGCACTAGTTTCATCTAGTGTTTTTGCACTGCGTTTGTTGTGACAACTAACACACATGAGTGCACATGTGCATGCGCACACATGCGCGCACACACACACACACACTTCAAACAAGAAATGAATATAAAGCAGCTAAAACCAGACAAGTTCTAGATCACTAGGGCTTGAGATTCAAACCTAAGATTGTATTCCTCAGGCTACATTGGCCTGAGGCCTCAAGCTCCTCTCCTACACTCTGCCCCTCAACTCTTTTGGATACTTCCCAGATATGGCCCACTTGCCCCAATAGATCCAGGCTTTAGACCCTCCTGTACCAGGTGATCAATGCCTCTTCCTCATCCCTCTCCTGAAGGTTTCTGTGGATGTAAATCTGGAAGGCCTTTCTTCTACAACACCACATTCCTACTCTGGTAATTTGGCCTGTCTGAAACATGGCAATTTCTAGTGCTCAATGAGTTCCATTACCTATGGGTCTAAGCTTGCATTTCTACTTCTCTACTTTGAGCCTTTCTATAAGGCATCAGCTCCATTTCCTAGCCAGAAGTAGAATCTCACCCTCTCCCAATTCAAAACTCCATAGAGCCTCTGGATCACCCACAGAATCCTGTTTCATTTCTTATGTACCTCTCCAGATTATTCATTTGAAGAGGAGAGGTGACAGGTTTTGTTAACTGATCCTCATTCTCACTGGTGGCCTAGTCATCATCTCCTACACTTTTGAATGTTTCAGAGTCATTGTTTGTGTTCCCCTGTAGCACTTCTCTAAGGGAAGGATATGGGTGAAGTAGTTTATTTGGCTGTTGATCCCAAGAAAGCATACAGAGGGAATGTGAAACAGGGAAGGGAGGAAACCCAATAAAGAGAGTGTTAAGAAACTGTAGGTACTCCCCAAAAGCCAAAGAAATCTTGAGAAAAAGGAGCTAAGCTAGAAGAATCATGCTCCCTGATTTTAAACTATATTACAAAGCTACAGTAATCAAAATGGTATGGTATTGACACAAAAACAGACATACAGATCAATGGAACAGAACAGAGAGCCCAGAAAAAAACAAACAAAAAAAACATGTATACATGGTCAATTTATGACAAAGGAACCAAGAATATACAATGAGGAAAGGTGTCTCCTCAATAAATGGTGGTGCGAAAATTGGAAAGCAACATGCAAAAGAATGAAACTGAATAACTATCTTATACCATAAATATACATGAACTCAAAATGGATTAAAGACTTGAACATAAGACTGAAACCATAAAACGCCTATTAGAAAATATAGGCAGTAAGTCCCTTTATATCTTGGTGATTTTTTGGATCTAACACCAGAAGCAAAAGCAACAAAAGTAAAAATAAACAAGTGAAATGACATCAAACTAAAACACTACTATACAACAAAGGAACAATCAACAAGATAAAAAGGCACCTTCCTGAATGGAAGAAAAATATGCAAATCACTCTTCTGATAAGGAGTTAATACCTAAAATATATAAAGAACTCCTATAACTCAATAGCAAAAATAAATCTGATAAAAAATTGTGCAGAATATATGGATGGACATTTTTCCAAAGAAGAAGGCAGATGGCCAACAGGTACATGAAAAATGGTCATCATCACTAATCAGGGAAATGCAAATCAAAACCACAATGAAATGCCACCTCACACATGTTAGAATGGCTATTCTCAAAAAGAGAAGACATAAATGTTGGCAAGGATGTGGAGAAAATGGAACCCTCAGTGCACTGTTGGTGGAAATGTAAATTAGTGCAGCCATTATGGAAAACAGTACAGAGTTTCCTTTAAAAAAATAAAAACTGAACTACTATACAATCTAGCAGTTCCATTTCTAGATACTTAAGCCAAAAAAAAAAGTAAACACCAACTCAAAAATATATATGTACTTCTATGTTCGCTGCAGCATTATTTATAATATCTAAGATATGGAAACAATTTAAGTGTCCACAGATGGATGAGTGGATAAAGAAACATGGTGTATATATATATATATATATATATATATATATATATATATATATATACAGTGGAATATTATTTGGCCCTAAAAAAGAATGAAATCTTGCCATTTGCATTTACATGGATAGTCCTTAAGAGTACTATGCTAAGTGAGGTAAATCAGACAGAGAAAAACAAAAACTATATGATTTCACTTATTTGTGTGATCTAAAACTAAAACAAAATTCCAAGCTCACACATAAAGGGAACAGATTGGTGATTGTCACTGGCAGGAGGTCAGTGGGTAGGCAAAATGAGTGAAGGGAGTCAAATACAAACTTCCAATTATAAAATAAATAAGTCATGGGGAGGTAATGTATAGCACAGCAATTATACTTACTACTATATTGCATATGGGAAAGTTGCTAAGAGAATAAATCTTAAAAGTTCTAATCACAGAAAAAAGTTCTGTAACTATGTATGGTGATGGATTTTTTTTTACATGAAATTTATTGTCAAATCGGTTTCCATAAAACACCCATTGCTCATCCCAACAGGTGCTCTCCTCAATACCCATCACTCACCCTCCTCTCCCTCCCACCCCCCATCAACCCTCAGTCTGTTCTCAGTTTTTAAGAGTCTATGGTGATGGATGTTAACTAGACTTATTATGGTGATCATTTCACAATATATACAGACATCACATCATTATGTTGTATACCTCAAACAAATATAATGTTGTATGTCCGTTATGTACCAATTAAAAGAGAAAAAAAAAAAAAGAAGCTGCAGGGGACTAGAACTTACCGCTATAGGAACCCTCTAAGAAACTGTGTAGAACAGGGGCGCCTGGGTGGCGCAGTCGGTTAAGCGTCCGACTTCAGCCAGGTCACGATCTCGCAGTCCGTGAGTTCGAGCCCCACGTCAGGCTCTGGGCTGATGGCTCGGAGCCTGGAGCCTGTTTCCGATTCTGTGTCTCCCTCTCTCTCTGCCCCTCCCCCGTTCATGCTCTGTCTCTCTCTGTCCCAAAAATAAATAAAAACGTTGGGAAAAAAAATTAAAAAAAAAAAAAAAAGAAACTGTGTAGAACAGAGTAAGGCCAAAGAGGCTGAGTTATTTGTCCAGCCAAGCCTGTCCCTCCTTGGCCAAAAAGTTGCTCCTCAGATAATAACTCTCTGGCACTTGAAGTCTAACCTGTGTGCTTCCAAGCTCATGTGCATGGCCAGAGAATGCTCTCAGAAGCAAGAGGGTGTCAGTTTATATCTACAGTTGAACCCTGAATGAGGCACCTTTTGCAAAGGTGGTGGCTGCTTATCACTCAGAGTCCACCCACCCCAGTGTAATCTTTCTGATTTCAATCTAATTTAACATGTATTGAATGCTTACAATATATAACATACTAGACTAAACTCAGGTAAATAAAAACACATACAAGACATAGTTCTTCCCCATGTAGAACTTGAGATCTGATATAGAAGACAACCATAAATAAAAGTCACAACAGAATAAAGCAGAATATACTAAGCACTGTATTAGAGGCACATGACATGAGAGCTGGAGGAAGATGAGATTAATTTTGACTAAAAGGAAAAGGCTAGCAAAGAAGTTTTCCAAAGCCAAAATATTTTAAGCATATGTTAAATCAACAAACATCTAATTCTCACCAAAAGCAGAAGAAGAAACATTCTTTCACACAGCTTTAAAGCCAGAAAACAGCAAGAAAATTAGGACCACTTTATCTCAACTCATAGAGGGAAATAAGTCACATATTTCAGTATCCCCCATTCTTCCAGATGTAACATTTGAAATCAAATCAGAAGAGCAATGTTTAATTGTTAATTTTTAGTCTGTTCTCAAATGAGTTATTAACAGTCTTTGTGAGACTCCCAAACTCAACCAGTGTGCTCTTCTCCTGTTTCCTGGGCAACAAGCAGTTACTTTCCATGTCCCTGCTTTTGATGGACAACTTTGGAATGAGGCTAAACGAAATTCAGCAGTTTTCCAAACCCAGGTGAAGAAAGTGGATGACTTCAGCATGAAAGACAAGGGCTCTGGAGAAGAGGTAGGGGTGGGGAGTGGAAGACAGATGGATGAGTCAGCCCACATTCATGGAAAGCCGGGATTTTATTGGGAGAATCTCAAGCTTTCATTTTGTGGTTATGGTGAGCTTAATTCCCAGCTTCTAATTAAATGTATAAACTGTCATCATGATGGTATTTCACAATTCCTTAGACCTGGAAGGGGTTCTATGAACAACTTTTAAATGGAAAGAAGGGGAGAACTGTGGAGAAGGAATAGGAGAAGTGAGCATCTTGGGCCTGAGAAAGCTGCCAGCTGATTTGGTTCCAGGGATTTCACAGCCTAGTTCCAATACTGGAGGACTACAGACAGAAAAGAATGGAAATGGAGGGGCAGGGTAGGGCCTTCTTGTTCTTTTTGCCCACGTCCTGCTTCCCTGACTCTTCTGGCACCCGGCTCCAAACTACAGATTTGGACATGCAGCTGGAGGTTTGGGGACAGAGCTAAAAGCAGCAACTATACCTCCAAGTCACAACTCAAGTTCTAAGTGACATGCCCTTGCCACTAGCCCAGAACGGAGATGCCAGTGGACAACAGGTAGGATAGAGTTGTGTGGGTCTATGGGAAAATGGCAGACTTAAACCGCCATCACTTACTGTTACTCCTTCAGCTATCAGCTGCGAACATTCAGAGGGATACTTGAGCTTCTCTCCTTTGATCCCCTGCAGAGTGACTTAATAGCATTATCATGTCCAAACCAGCCACAACCAAGCACTCTACTGCCAAAAGGAGATTTTGCCAAATACCATCATGTATTGTCCAGGGGTGCTGAGGTCCTGGGAAGGAATGTATGTATTCTGGAGGGAAAAAGAAGGCCATATATGGGAAATCCAAGTCAGAAAGAAATGTGGGGTCTTGAGCACTTCCCCAAGGTTGTTGTGTGACTTAAATGCCCACTGTTATTAACAACCACAACAGAATCACCTACACTGGAGACAAGTTCTAGGACATCGGAGCTTGATTCCCAAAACAGAAAAGTTCTAGATTACTGAAATTTATGATCCAAGCCTGACCCGTCTCCTTTTCTGCACTTACAAAACATTTTGTGGTAAAGAGTAGGAATGACAACAATAATATGTATGATTTTTGAGGACCTCTAATGTGCCAGCTTCTTCGAAGTCATTACCTGGGATCACAACAGACTCTGAAAAGTAAATATTACCATCCTCTATCTTACAGGTGGGCTCAAGAGATCAAGAATAATGAATTTGCCCCAAACCACACAGCTAATAAATAGTAGAGCCAGCTCTGAAGCAAGTTCTGACTGACTGCAAAGCCTGTGCTCTTCCTGCTCCAACACACCAGCTCTTCCCTGACTTGGAGCACACACTACCAGATATTTGGACATTTATGTCTGAGAAGAAGAGCCAAGGCTAGTTGTCAGGCAGACTGGCATCTCTTTCCATAGTCTGCAATGGGAATTTGGGCCCTCAGACCTCAGTATTCTCATCTCTAAATAGGAAATAAAATATGACTTCTTACCTCATATGTTAAAAGGTTTAAAGAATTTACTCTTTTATAAAATACTTAGCCTAATATTTAAGCCGTACTTAATAAATGTCATTTGATGGGGTTTTTGGAGCCCTGGTGGGATCTGGAGCCAACAGCCAAGAAAGAATTCTTGAGATGTCATCGGCACGAAAAAGGTGATTTTATTAAAGTGCAGGGACAGGACCTATGGGCAGAAAGACCTGCCTGGAACCCATGAGAAGAGACTGGTTATATAATAGAGAGTTGAGAGAGGTAAAGTCAAGGGGAAGTTTCCAAAGGGATTTTCATATACTCAAGAAGACTCACAGGATACTGGAAGCCTAGTTATTGTCAGGGTAATGTTGTTTTCCTTTCTAGCAGGGCATTAACATTAAGACAGTAGGGAGTTCTGGAGAAATGTTCTACTCTGCCTGCCTCAAATATTTGTCAATGGGCTGCAGCTTATAAGAAAATTTAATTTTATCTGCTATTTCCTTCTGCCTTTGTTTCCCACATCATCAGTAATTATTGTTTTTAGGTCTAGACTCAGAGGACCCCCAAGAGCACTTTTACTTATTTTCAACTTGGATGCACAAAATGAGATTAATTATAATCTTTGGTTTATGGTACATTAAAACCATTAATCCATGCACGGCCCTCTTCATTAATTAAGGTATTTATTTTATACTAAATACCCACAAAGCTACTACTCAACATGAGAACTATACCATTCACAATAACATACATTTTATATATACAAAGAATTTCATATTTATACAATATGTATCCTTACAGACACCCCATACCATCTTCTAAACATAATAGCATATTGAAAGTATTTGACGTTCACTGAATAGATGAAAGAATCAATACATGCAATATTTCTTCACTTATCTTTTGTACAAGGTAACCAAATATTTTAATTTTATTTATTTATTTATTTATTTATTTATTTATTTACTTACTTACTTACTTATTTACTTATTTATTTATTTTTAAGTAGGCTCCACGCCAAACATGGGGCTCAAACTCGTGACCCTGGGATTAAGAGTTGTGTTCTCCAGGCACCTGGGTAGCTCAGTCGGTTGAGCATCTGACTCTGGCTCAGGTCATGATCTCACAGTTTGTGGGTTCGAGCCCTGTGTCAGGGTCAATGCTGACAGTTCAGATCCTGGAGCCTGCTTGGGATTCTGTATCTCCCTCTCTCTCTCTGCCCCTCCCTTGCTCACACTCTGTATCTCTCTCTCTTAAAAATAAACATAAAAAGAGAGTTGTGTTCTCTACCAATTGAGCCACATAGCCGCCCCATTATTTATTTATTTATTTATTTATTTATTTATTTATTTAGTGACCAAGTATTAATGATGAGGTTTTGGGGTGATAGTGGGGTTCGTGGGGTCCGGAGCCAAGAAAGAATTCTTGAAGACATCTTTGGTGCAAAAAGGTGATTTTATTAAAGCATGAGGACAGAATCCATGGCCAGGAAGAGCTGCCCAGGAGCTGAAGAGACACTGGTTATATAGTATGGAGTTGTGGGAGGTAAAGTCCAGGGGAAGTTTCCATTGAGATTTTCGTATGCTAAAGAAGACTCACAGGATACTGGAGGCCTAGCTATTATCAAGCTAAGGTTGTTTTTCCCTCTGGCAAAGCATGAGGTAAGACAGGAGGGAGTTCCTGGAGAAAAGTTTCACTCTGCCTGCCTCAAGTATTTGCCAATGGGCGCAGGTTATAAGGAAATTTAATTCTGCCATTTCCTTCTGCCTTTGTTTCCCACATCAGTTAAGACAGAAATCTTTCAGTCTCATTTGGGCTGAGCAACCAGACAATTGACACCACACTTCAAAAGAGGTGTGAGACTACAATACCTGGTTTGCAAAGGCATTATCTACAAACCACCTTTTAAAAAGCATTAGCCTTCCCCCCAAAATAAAAATAAAAATAAATAAAAGTATTAGCCCCTTACCACATTAAGAGCACACTCTACCAAATTAAAAGGTGAATTGGGCATTTCAGAGAGGAGGGTTTTTGGAGGGAACTACAGGTGTGCCATTCCTGCCCCAAGGAGGAGAGGTTGTGGTTGCTTCTCCCTTACCTGAAGTCAAGTTAAGGGGGTATAAACTGTCCACTCTAAGAGACTGATATACATGGCCTGAATATAGAAGCCACAGTGGACTGGTATTTCTTCTGGTTGAGATATGTAAAAGGGGAGTACTAAGGTGGCTACTATCACAATAGAATAAAAGAGGGATGGCTACATCATGACCAGATAATGCTTGCAGACAGATTAGAAGAAGCCTGAGTATTTCCAGGGGGTCAGGTGTCAGCCACATAGGACATGTGGCCCGAGATTATTTTACATCTTAAACAAGAGGACCGTCTGGTAGGACAAAATGATGCCATAGGAAGGTGGGTCACCAGAGTCCCAAGGAGAGAAACTCTAAGCTACCAGCAAGAGAACTGCATGAGCCATCATCAGCATGTGTAGACTATCCCTGCAAAACTCAAAACGATCCCTCCAAAGGAGCTTGCTTTAACCACCCACAGGTTCTGATACACCTGGCAATATTAGTTAAGTAAGAACTTTGCTACTTCCTTCCCTCTTCTCCTTCCCCTTGCTTCAACACAGAAGGAGCCAGAGGCAGTCTAGAGAGTAGATGAGACAGGATGAGAAACCTAAGGCAGCACCGCAAAGAAGCCAGGTGTCCCCCTTCTCCACTGTATGTCTCAGTTTGGAGTGGGGTGGCAGTGATAAGGAAAAATTTTAACTTTGAAGTAAATATATATTTTTCATTATTACATTGAACTAGGCATGACCATTATTAAACTCAGACTGATTTTCTAACTAGGAGTGACCACAGTACTTGTATGAGAGGGTCCAGCCTCCAGAATGGGCTTGAAGAAACAGTAGGAAAAAATGAAATTAGCTATGTTCTGTGTAAACTCTGTGAGTCTCACTTGCTGAGAGGAAATGGTAATAGTTGTAGGGGTTCAACTGAGATTCTTTAAGACATATCCTGAGGTCATCAAAAATTCTCAGATCTAGAAACAGACCAGGAGCCCTCTTTTGGATCTCTCCCTCTCCATCTATAGTCTCCATCCAGGTCAATCAAGGGTTTGAATTGTTCACAGAAAATGTTGGAAGATCCTCTAGTTTTTCCTCATTGTGGTCAGTTCTGAGATACTCATTAGCCACTGAAAACAAGTGGCTATCCTGCTTCCATGCCAAGGCTGGAAGCCTTGATGAAAGCAAGTAGCCATTTCCCTTAGTGGTCTTACCACTCTCTGAGCTGCCAGGAATCACCAGAGCACAGGTCCTCCTACTTCGGAGATGCTTCCCAAATTGTGTTGCCTTTATGGTTTGAGGAAACTTTTACCTACTTTCTTGCTTCCAAGCACACTTGCCTATTCTTCCCCTTCCAGAACTCTCTCACTGATGTCCACTCCATGAGCTCTTAGGGACAAACATACCCTCTTCTCCCAGGTTCTGCACTTGGAGGAATAAGGTGTGTAACAAATTCTGCTCTGCTCTACCCAGATCTATGTGCTCCTCCTCAGCTCTGCATGCTACACTCCTAAATGCCCTCATTCGCACTCTTCTCAAGAGGCCTACTTTGAGCTGTCAGTGTCACATAGACTGGAGCAGCCAGAGCCAGAATTGGCTGAGCAGGTTTACATTCCCACCACACATGGCTAATGACTACATGGTACAAGAGGGTGAAGGCCTAGCTCTCTTGCCCCAAACTAGGACAAACCGTAGTATAATTTACACTTCAGGGCTCCTCTAGGGATCAGCCTAAGGATGGGACCTAACCTGAAGTCCTAGATTTGCTTTTTTTCCCCTCCCTGTCCCGCCTCCTGCCCTTCTTTCCTGGTTTCTCCTCAGAACATTTTATTACTAAACCATTTGCACTTCAATCCACTTCTCAGGATCTACTTCAACAACTGACATAAGACAAGGGGCTAGACCCACTCAGTTTAATCAGATTGACACACCCACTAACTTAATACTGCAAACAAACTGATCTCCAAACAGTGCTGGAAGAGGACAAAAACGTAGGTCCCAGGTAGGAGTAGGTTGGTGAGCTGGAGCACCATTTTACCTGCAAGCATCCCCAACCTCAAACAGCAAACCTCTTAAGAAGTCAGAATGACTTCTTCACAAGGCCTAAACTCAAAGACGTTAGTCACAAACAAATATTTATCCGAATTTGTTTTGACTCTACCTCTTTGTTTTTAATTCTGTTTGATTGCCAATCTTTCCTTTAATACCTGAGGAGATTGAGTAAACATTTCACTTAAAAGCATTTTATTGGTGAATTCAAAGTTAAGAGACCATACAGATAAAGTTCAAGATGAGCCTAAAATGGAACTCACAGTGAAATTCAAAACCTGTTTCTTTATATGGAATGGTGCAAAGCTAAATTGATTGAACTGGATGTTAGAGTAATCCTCAACAGAAAAATCAATAGATGAACACAGTGTACCCACTTAAATAACATTAACCCACTGTACCCACTTAAAGAACATTAAAGAACATAGGTCTTTTTAAAGACCTATGAAGCAAAGCAAAGGGGTCCTAAAACAAAGGGGAAAGGGCAGCTTCTTAGAAATCTAGAAGTGGAGGGCTCTGATTCCTAGGTAGGCCTCACCAATTTGAATGCACCTGCTACTTCCTGATGCCCCACTTAAAGAACAGTGATGAGTCAAAAAGACTTCAACAGGCCCCTCCTTGACCATCTGGGACAAGTCAGCCATGACTATCTTCTGACTTTGCAGAAGGGCAATGCGACCCTCACCACCCCAAGCAACTTTGTAAGAAGAAGAATATCAATTAGAGAAATTGATGACCTGTGTGTCTGGGTGGCTCAGTTGGTTAAGCATCACACTTCGGCTCATGGTTCATGAGTTCGAGCCCCACATCTGGCTCTATGCTGACAGTGTGAAGCTTGGAGCCTGCCTCAGAATCTGCATCTCTCTTCTCTCTGCCCCTCCCCTGCTTGTGCTCTGTCTCTCTCTCTGTCTCAAAAGTAAATAAACATTTTAAAAAATTAAAAAAGAAATAAAAAGAAAAAATGATAACCACAACTCACAGCTCTCCATTTAGCCCTGGCCTTTTTCTCCCAAGTTGCTCGGGAGAGTATACGACCAGAGTCCATACCAGGAAATACCCAAATTTACTTTTTTCACTTCTTCCCTGCACCATCTGAGTTAAAAGTAGTAGTGGGGACAAGTGCTGATGAAGACTTCAGATCTAAGAGTCAAAGCCACAGGAAAATGTCTTTTAAATGTATTCATCTATTGGGAAAAGCATCAATGGAAGAACATTTATTGGGAGGCAAAATAATTCAGTTAAAAGGTTAGATTCTGGAGCCAGACAGACAGCCAGTTCAAGTCCAACACCAGTGCACACCATGTCTGCACCATTGAGTGAAGTTCTTCAACTACATCTATTTCCTCATTTGTCAAATTAGGAGGATGTCAATAAGAGTACCTACCTCATAAGGTTACTGTGAGCATTAAAGGAGTTAATTCTTGAAAACTACTTAGACAAGTATCTAACACATGGTAAATACCCACCAAATATACCATGACTGTTGTTGCAATTGCTGCTGTTATTTATATCATCACCCATCGTCACTGTCATTGTCATCAGCCAACCCTTTCCTGACAAAGTTACAAATTTGAAGCAATGTCTATCAACTGAACATAAAGAAACAGCTGCCCTACCCTCTACTTCTCCAATATGTGAATATATTTCACAGATTTTCTCTATATGTATGTATACATGTATATATATTGGTCTGTAAGTCTATTCTATAAAACTCTGAAGCCAAATATCTCCTACATGCCATACTATGCAACTCCTCTAATGCCCCAGAAATTCAAGAGATTCAGGATAAGAAAGTTTATATTGGATACTGAACACACAATAAGGATAGTATATGTCAAATAAATCATTTCGGTGCTTCTCTCCCTATACAGAGACTCACTGCTTCTGCATCTTAGCTTTAAACAAACCTCAAATTAGAGTGTTTTTATTGTTTTTTCCCTCCTCTTGTTCCACCAAGCTAAGGTTATTTTATGTCAACTGACATGTAAGAAAAATACATCTCTCTTCTTTCAGCCCTTGGCTGCTTCAGTCAACCCAACATGCAGCTTCAAGAGCATCAGAGGTCTAATGCTAATTTTCAACACTGATCCAATCAATACTTAAACTGGTTGAACACCCAATAATACTAATACTTAATACTATTCCCTATTACTAATACTCAATACTAATACTAATACTCAAATACTGAAGCAGCATAAACAACAACATAAAATATCTGATCAGGACAGGCTACATAATTTTCAGGGCTCAGTGTAAAATAAAAACGTGGGTACCCTTCTTCAAACATTAATAATTTCAAAACGGTGACAGCAGATCATTAAACCAGGTGCTGGCTGCACAGGCTGCATGCTCATGAAGCCAGTTCTGCTCCTGGTCACAGAGCTGTCACCACCACCATGACCATCCTGGACCAATACTCCTAAAACTGCTCCCATCTCTCACTACAGTGCTGCTTGCTCAAGCCAAGAAAATTATTTTGTCATCATCCTCCACTAAAGTCTCACATGCCATTCACTTTATCTCCAGTGTCCTGGTCACCTAAACCTCACTCTTTTCAAAGTTCTGCTCAATGCAGCTTAGATGGAGCATGCCAACGGCAGAAGGGGCTACTCTTCCTGCTTATGAGAGGATATTAGAGGTGTGAAGTGAGATAAGGATGTAGCAGAGGCATGGAATGTGCTTATGGGTGAAGCTTTCAGGTCCTGTCCTGAGGGACTCCCATCATCCAAGTGTTCTATTTATTTGCACTTCCCACTGCCCAAAAGATCTAGCTCTGGTGTGTATAGCTCTGAACAGGTAGGTGAACTGTGACTATGGCTGCCATTTTGTTTTTACAAGCTCATTTGTGTTTGCCCCATTTCCCCACCATTGAGACCTCAAGATGTAAGGAAGAAAGATTAAGCTTAGAGTCTTGATTCCTCACCCTGGCTCTCACTGCTACGTGACCCAGAGCAATCATTTCTCCAAGCTTCAGTTTCCTCACTTGTTAAATGGGATAATGAACAACTGCCCTGCCTGCTGCACAAGATTACAATAGTCTCAAATAAGATAAGGTATATAAAACTCTTACAGCAGGACCTGTGCCCCCTTCACTCTTCTTCATTCTTATCTCTCTAAATGCAGCACATGGTAAGTATCCAATAAATGTTGGATGAATGAAGAGAAACCAAAAACCACTATAACATCAACACATCAACTTTGTGAGGGCAAAGCCCATTTACTTCCATTTTCTATTCCAAAATGAAAAGGTTACAAAGTACCTTCCAAAGAGCATAAGAATTTTTCCATTATTAACACAAATAATGGTTCCTCTTTTCTTCCTTTGGGTTTCAGAATTGTAATATAAGTACACAGTCACTTTAAAACTCTTTCCCATTTCCACTCTCTCTAATTACATGGTATCATGAGCCAAAAGATAGACCATGAGATCCTGATGTTGCTACAACTTGCAAGTGACGCAAATTATCATTAGCAAACTGCATCTGAAACTGAGAGCACTTCACCCAAAAAGATCCCAGGAGAAACCGCCTACTCGAATGACAATAAAGGCTGAGTTCACAGATTAAGGAACACATCATGACCAACCTGTAGATGTTTTAAAAGCATTCATTATCGCTACAGCAGGTCATAGGGAGACTAAACCAACTGCACTTATCTGTTATGATTTAAAAAAAAAAAAAAAGCCACCAACACACTTCACAAGTGCTAAAGCTCCAGGCTAAATTGGTTGCAAGGCATAAAGCCATCAGTGCATTCAAAGAAATAGTCTCTGCAATTATCACTAATTAACCAGCCCTAACAACCTGGAGCCACTTGGAGAGGTTTATGCTTGAATGTAAATGAGAAGGGAACTGCTGGATAGAGATGGTATGGTATATTTGTTTTGTTTTGACTTCTTTCCGGATATATTTCAGTTTACATAAACATTTGAAGGTTGGATCAGACAGGTTATATAGCACAATGGTAATAGGAATGTCTTTATAAAAACTTTGATATGGTCTAAATTAGGTTTCAAGAAGGAGGGCAGCCATGGGAGTCTTTTTCAATTTTTAATTTCATGCCCTGACCAGCACCTCATACCACTTAATAAATCACAGGTACCTCTGACTTACAACAAGTGAGCAGTGTTTCCATGGCTTCAGTTCTTGCTATAGATTTCAGAAGGAACAGACACTGCTTGGAGAGAGAACCTGTCAATCTTCTGGTTTAGGCACAGCATGTGTGACCTTTGGTTGACCTCGGGTTCTGGGATTTGAGGGTTAAAGTTGTCTTTTGGCATTTGAGTCTGATTTTTTTTTCTCCAAAGTCTTTAGAGAAATAAAAGATGGCAAAATTGTTTCCTATAGAAGAGTTTAGTGACTACCTCAGTTACTGCCTTATGAAAAACACTTCTTCAGGAAAGCACCTCTTTCTCATCTGTTTTTGTTTCTCTTTTAGCATCTAAATTGCAAAGAGCTTGTTTAAAATTAGCACATTCTTCTGCATAAGGGAAGGTAAAGTGAAGGTAATGTATGAAATGTTAAAGTCTACGTGTTTTCAAGGTGGAGCCAGACTGAAACAACCTGACAGGTTGAACTAAACAAAGCCCTCACCTCCCTGAACATGAATTTTCTTAGCACAAATTCTTCCCTCCTGAAGGCAGATAGTTGAGGGGCAGGTGGGAACCTTAAGCTACATAATCATCTCTTTAATAAATGCATTTTTATTGACCCTGATGTTTGATTACGGGTAAACCATGAAATATATTACCCTACTCCTAAGTGAAGCAGGAAAGCTTTCATAGAGAGGTTTTATTGTTTACATTCAGTGAAAGGAAGAGTCTGACTTGAAGTACTCAGATTTAATCTCTCTCTGAATTAAAATGGTTCTATTGTACTATAGCTGCTAGTACTGTTAGGAAAAGGGAATCCAAGATTTTTGCCCAGCCATAGAATCCCTTCCTACAAGGGAGCTATACATGTGGCCACAAATAAACAAACATGCCTGGTTTATTGGCAGCTGTGCTCAGTGTAACAAGAGTTTATTTTCCTTTAGGAACCCACAGTTGAATAATGTTCTGGTGCCCTGGCTGTTTCATAACTCTCCATGTAATTAAGCAGTTGGCATGACCTTCTGTAGCAAGATAATAATAGGAGTTAAGCAAAGGTAGTGCGTGTACACAAGGGCACTTTGGACTGCTCAAACTCACAAATACAAGCTTTCAAATAAATGCAAAACTGTCAAATTTGAGGAGTTTTTCCCACCACAGTATCAACCCCTACATACATATACACACACCATGCAAGTTCCTGTAATTGAAGAACTGAAAGGTTCAAAGGGGGTTGGGGGTGGGGGCACTAGCTGTCATTTCTCACACACCACCTCCACTATCCAGATAAGTTTAAGGATGAATACCAAAACCAGTCATTTGCAAAAGGCAAATCAGTATAGATTTCCAAAAGTAAGCTGGTTTTAAGAAAGGAATTATAATCTAAAAAATGATCAGGAGCACAAATTACATGGCCACAAAACACCAAGTAGTTTAAAACCAAGATCCAGTAGAACAGATGGGCACCTTTCACAATCTGAAATCTGAGCCCTGCTGTCCCTGGAGAAGCTCAGTAAACAGGCAACAGGTAGGTATTCTCCAAAGATGGCTACCATCAATGCCTTCCCTTTCTACACACTCATGCTGCTTCTTCCATCAAGATATGCAGTCTAATTCCATCTTTGAATTTGAGCTGGCCTTAGTGACTAGCTAAATAATAAACATGGCAGAAATAAAGCTGCATGATTTTGAAGCCACTTCATTAGAGCCTTGCAGTATCTCCTGGGTATTTGGGGACACTCACTGGTGGGATACTTCCTCTTGAATGCAGCCTCCATGCTAGCAGAAGTTCAAAGATCATGAGAAGCCATTAGTGGACACCGTGGTGGACAGATGCAGCTGTAATGCCAACCAATAGTCAGTTGCACCTGCTGCCCATGAGAGTGAGCCATCTTGGAGGTGCAGCTGTAGCCAACATCTGCCTACAACTGTATGAAGGACCCTAAGCAAGAATTGCCTAGTTGAGCCCAGTTAACCCACAGACTGGTGAAAGAGAACAATAAATTGTGTGTATGGGTGTGCGTGTGTGTACCAAGTGTGAAATTCCTTTGTTCATCTTTTGCTTATCAATGTATAAGAGATTTCGTAAATTAGGGATATTAACTCCAATATTAACTCAGGACATTGCTTGACATTTCAATATCATTTCCCTCTTTTGCTGTTTGCTCTTCATCTGCTGCACAGAGGTTAGTTTTTTACTTTGATTTAGTCAAATATTTCAATTATTTGCTCGTATGATGTCTGCTTCCACATGCTATTTCATAGGCCTACCTCACACACAAAAACTATATTATTTAGCCATTTAAATATTAATTTAATGAATATTCATTGAGCACATAGCCTATGCCAGGCACTCTCTGTGTTGCCAGGTATACAGTATTAATAAAATAGAGTAGGACCATGCCTGTTCTAAGCTCACAGTCTTCTAAGGGATGGGGAGAAGAATCTGAATATAGAACTGTTATAAAAAATGTTATCCTGAAGCACCTGAGTGGCTCAGTCAGTTGAGCGTCAGGTCATGATCTCACAGTTCGGGAGTTTGGGTCCACATCAGGCTTTCTGCCGTCAGGGCAGAGCCTGCCCTGTCCTCCTCTCTCTCTACCCTTCCGCTGCTCAAGCTCTCACTCTCAAAAATAAACAAACACTTAAAAAAAAAAAGAATGTTATCTGTAATGATGGGTAAAATATAGGTCACCATGGAAGCCAATAACAAGGGTTTCTAGGGAGCTCAAGAAAAGTTTCCTATAAGAAGTATAAAATATATACGTGTGTGTACATATATACATATATAACTATATATATATAGTTTCATTTTATATCTAATTCTTTGATGCATTCAAGTTCAAGTAATAGTGTACATAGGCAATATGATGTAAATTTGAAGTATTATTTTTACATACTGGATTTCTATGTGTATTTGAAGCTGGTTTTATGTTCTATATCCTGTTTCCTGTTTTACACATCTGCCTCTTTTTGTCTCATAGGTATTCTCCTTATAATTGGTCTTTTAATTTCATACTGGGCCAAGATGTAAGACTATTCATTTTTTTCCTATGGATGCTTTTTACTCTAAATTATTTTTCTTGATATGCACTTGTATTATTGTCATTCTATTATAAAATCACTTTGTAATAATATTTCATAGTTTTTAACTTTTTTAATGTTTATTATTTTTTAAAAATTTGTGCTATAAGTGAACGTAATATATGTACTGAATTTACATAGTATATTCCACTGAATGAAAAATAATAAAATGGTATGCACACACCACCAAGCTCTGACCTTTGAAGCTCCCATGTGCTCCTTCCTAGACTGTCCCTCTTTCACATTCTTGAGGTAATCCTGTCCTGAATTAGCATTAAGCATTCTCTTGCTTTTCTTTATAGTTTTACTACCTGTGTATTTTCCTAAGCAATATAGTTTTTAGTTTTGCTTGGGTTTTAACTTTTTCTAAACGGAATCATTTCATATGTATTTTTCTGTAACTTCCTTTTGTGGTTCTACATTGTATGTCTGTATGTGTGTTTGTTTACATATGTTGATGTGCACAGTGTAGTCACTTAGTTTTTACTTTTTGTAGTATTCTATTCTGTTCTATTTTTTAATCCTTTATGTTATTGATGAATATTTGTATTACTTCCAGATTTTTTTTTAATAGGAATAATGCTTCCCTGAACATCTTCTGGTTTGTATGTGAAAGTTTCTCTAGATTTATTTACAGGAGAGAAAGTGCTAGATCATAGGTTATGCATATATTCAATTTTACTAGTTAATGATAGTTTGTTTTACAAAGTGTACCAAATTATATTCCCTCAGTCTTTGAAAGTTCTTATTACTCCACATCCTTGCCACACTTGATATTAAATAACTTTTTAATTTTTGTTAATCTGGTAGATATGAAAAGAATGCCATTGTGGTTTTTATTTACACTGTCTTGACACATAATGAAATTAACATTTGCATGTGTTTATTGGCCATTTGTTTTTTCCTCTTCTGAAAAATGACTGTTCATTACAATTGCCAATTTTCTATTGGCTTAATCATCTTTTTATTAATGATTCAAATGAGTTACTTTTGTATTCTGGATACTAATCTTTGGTTAGTGCCAAATGGTTCCATGTGGCAAATGTCTTCCCTTTCTTTATGAATTTTATTTGCTTTCTTTATAGCATCTTCTAATGAGGTGAAATTCTTGATCTTAATGTAGTCAAATATATTAATCTTTTCCTTTATCATTAATTTCTTTTGGTGTCTTATGTAGTAAATCTTTCCCTACCCCAAAGTCCCAGAGATACTCTCTACTTTTTCTAAAAGTTTTTAAATTTTGCCTTTCAACTTTTAAGTCATGAACCCATCTGGAATTTACTTTTGTATTAGACGTGAAGAGGAAAGTATTTTCCATTTTGTATCCTTCACAAAGACAACCAGTTGTCCCCCTAATTTTAACTGAATAGTCCTTCCTTGCCTCATTAATCTGGTACCCAATGAAAGTGACATTTTAGGATCTCAAATTTATGCAGAACTCTTCAACGCACCCTCTCCTTGATTAAGCTCTAGTTGTTGCTCCTATCCCTTCAGAACACTTGGCCCATTAAAATCCAAGCAAAATCTACCAGGGAAAAGCATCAGATGTTGCACAAGACAGACACCACTCTGAGGCCACATCTCCCTGTAGAATCACTCTTTCTTCTATTTATGGCCTTTAATTATTTTCCTTATTTTATTACCAGCTCAGTCATACTTTTATAAATATTTGTTTCAGGTATCAGTATAACAGATTTCTCCACACCTTCAATTTAAAATGTTACCCTTTATATTTTTTAATGTTTATTTATTTTGAAAGAGAGATGGAGAGCAAGCAGGGGAGGGGCAGAGAGAGGGGGAGAGAGAGAATCCTAAGTAGGCTCTGCGCTGCCAGCACAGAGCCCAACACAGGGCTCAAACCCACAAACCATGAGATCATAACCTGAGCTGAAACCAAGAGTCAAAAGCTTAATAGACTAAGCCACTCAAGTGCCCCATAAAATATCGCCCCTAACTTTAAATCTAAATCAATTCTATGCTTTTTTCCAGTAATATTGATTACACTAACAAACTGTATTTCTGTATTTTTACATTCTTATTATTATCTTTCACTTTTATTCTGATGAACTGAGTTACATTTTCAAGAAATTTTCCAGGAAGGGTTCATGAATAATCTCTTTCCTGAAAATTTACTATTGGCCTCACATAAGAAAGACAACTTAGTTGAGTGGCACTCTTTCCCCCTTGGTATCCTATAGATGTTATTCTGTCATCTTTTATTCAAAAATGCTTCTGAAGAGTCTGACATCAGTCTGAACTATTTACCTATTTTTTGTTTTTATGAGTAGAGGTTCATGGAGGTAGAGGGAGAAATGGAGTGAGAGTGACCTGTTTCTGTTTCTATTTGTGGATGATGTAGAATTTTGTTTTCTTTTTTGATGTTATTAACTTCACCAAAATGTATCTCGGTGTGAGATGTTATTTATTAAATTTTCCTGGGCCACCATAAACCCCTTCAATCTGAGTATTCAGATCTTTTTTCATTTTAGTTAAGTTTTCTTCTATTACATCTCTGAACGGTTTTTTTTCTATTTTCTTGTCCATGAATTGGTATTTCCTGTGTCTCAGATCTCCAATGGCTATTCCTTGTATCCATAATTTCCTTTCTAATCTCTTGTCAGTCCTTTTCCTTAGCCATTTTTGTGATTTTTCTCAACTCTATCCTTTATTTCACTGATTTTGGTGCTTCACAGTGTCAATATTGTTCTTTTACTGCTTCTAATGTAATTTAAATTTCTGTAACAAAATGGCAGTGCTCATCAAACTACAGTCATGAATACTCTACAGTATTTCAAATTTAAAATGCCCTAAAATCTTACAATTTTTAAAAACTTCTTTGAGGAGTGAAAAGAAGAAGTATAACTGGCTTTATTGTAAAAGTGGGAGGGGAAGTGTAAATATAAAAGGATAATTTGGAATGTGTAATGTCTTTACATGCTTTTATTTTGTTTCTTTTCTCCAAATACACATTCCATTTTGACAAAGAATTTAGGAAAATAGCCAAACATGAGTAAGTTTGGCCACACCCAGAGTGAGCTGACAAACTCCCTTCGCTTTCTACAATTCTGTAACATACACGGTTCAGAGTGTTAAGAAGTCTCATCAATTCCTCTGATATATCAAGGTTATTTGTAAATAATTTTTTTCTTTTTTAATGAAATAACCACTGTTTTCTATTAAAGTCAAGAGCACCTCCCAATTGGATCCTGTCCAAAATATCAAAAGAAAGATATGGCAGTCTTTCTATCCCAGAAATAAGTACCTTCTACATAGGCTCAAACAACCAGACCAGATCACTTTTCCCATTCCTTTGGAATAGAATAGCACTTCAGATATGAAATAATTTCACAGATTCTAATTTCAATTATTATGTTCTTTTTTATGAATTGGGAAGCTAAAGTGCAATGGAGGCAGTGCTCTAAAAATAGCTAGCAAACTGTGAGTTGAATAAAGACCAGACTCCTTATTTGTCAATGTATTTTTAAAGTGCATATGGAAATGTGCATGCAAGGATACTCCTGCACCTTAAGAGTACATGGAACTGGGGCGCCTGGGTGGCGCAGTCAGTTAAGCGTCCGACTTCAACCAGGTCACGATCTCGCGGTCTGTGAGTTCGAGCCCCGCGTCAGGCTCTGGGCTGATGACTCAGAGCCTGGAGCCTGTTTCCGATTCTGTGTCTCCCTCTCTCTCTGCCCCTCCCCCGTTCATGCTCTGTCTCTCTCTGTCCCAAAAATAAATAAAAAACGTTGAAAAAAAATTAAAAAAAAAAAAAGAGTAGGTGGAACTACTATTGCAACATTGTCATTTTCTAGGGAAAATTAAGTGGGCAGCTTCCTTTATGTATGGACAAATTAGAGCTGTGCAGAAATTTTCTAATTAGTGTGTGGTGATGACTCTGTTCAGTAGCCCTGGCAAAAGGCTCCAATGAGGATAACACAAGAATTTTTTAAAGTCATTTCTCCAAGTATAAAAAAAAGTGAACAGAATTAGAATTCTTTAACTTAATAAGGAAGAATTATTCAACTTAAGAAGTGAGAATGCTAAGGGCTAAATTTATTATTTTCAAGTACCTCAGAAGGAGTTCAACTCTCTATAGCCCATAAAGAGGAAACTTAGATAACTGTGGCAGAAAGTTGGCTTACATCAAAACAACAACAACAACAACAACAACACCCTCCCAATTACAATGATTGAAGAAAAAATCACCAAAGAAATGACAAAATAATAACACTAATAATACTTATCAATTATTTAGCATATTATGTCAGTTTATATGTTAAGCACTTTGTAGACTTTATCTTATTTAACACTCATAATAATATCCTATGATAAGTATTGTTACCTCCATTGAACATTTATTTATTAAACAATTCTTTCTAGTGCCCTCTAGGTCACTGTCCTTAGGCTGCAGGATTAAAAGTTCATAAGTCTAGTAAAAGTCCCTGGATTTATGAAGCTTTTATTCTAATGGGGAGGAGAATGACAATAAATAAATAAATTAAATTAATAAATAAGAAAAGTAACTTAGGGTGGAAAGTTATTACACAGAGAATTAAAACTAGAAGGGTAAGACAGTCACTGGGCAAATTAGGCAATCAGAGAAGGTATCTCTGAGATGGTAAGATCTGATTGACAGGAAGGAGCCAGATAGGAAAAGGAAAGTGGCAAGAACACTGGTGACAGAGAGAGCAAGTAGAGACAAGGACCAAAGGCAGAAACAAATTTAACCACTTGTGGAAGATAAAAGGCCACTATGACTGGAGCACAACAGAAACAGGAAAACAGCACAAGAAGACAGTCAAGGGAAGGTTAGAGAACAGGTCGTGGGGCTTACTGAGGGTTAAGTTAAAGATTCTGGATTTTATTCCAAGTATTTTGGGATGTCCTGGGAGAGTCTTATATATCAGAGTGAAATAATCAGATATCTTTTTTAAGCATCATTCTGGCTTCTGTACAGAGATGGACTGTGGAAAGACAAGAATGGAAGCAAAGAGATCATTAAGCCTTTCCTTGGAAGTAGAGAAAAGCTTCTCCCAGGAAAATGGATGCAGGAGGGGACCTGGTCACTTATCTGCTCTATAATTTGGTCATAGCTAGAGTCTGTTAAATTCTCCCACTCCAGGGTTGTCTGGGTGGCTCAGTTGGTTAAGCGTCCAACTTCAGCTCAGGTCATGATCTCATGGTTTGTGACCTGGAGCCCCATATCAGGCTCACTTCTGTCAGCACAGAGCCCACTGCAGATCCTCTGTGTCCCTCTCTCTCTGCCCCTTCTCTGCTGGTTCTATCTCTCTCTATCTCAAAATGAATAAACTTTAAATTCTCCCACTCTACAGTGGTTAGACAGTGTCATAAGAGCACCAATCTGCTATAAAACTTTCCAGCTGATACTGTCTTCCTTGTTTTTAAGTCTTTGCAGCAGTTGACTTACCTACCAACATAATTCCTACCACCCCCAAAAGGCAAACAAAGTGCAAAAAAATCCTTTTTTTTTTTTTTTTTTTTTTTTTTTTTACTGTCTTTAGTCAGGTGGAAGTGTCCTAAAATGTGTCTGACTTTAATGGAATATAACTGACTGGGGCCAACTCTTATCTGTAATGCAAGGCTGACCCTACCCAGAAAATCTTTTTCCTGTCTTTAATAGTATATCCAAGAAGAATTGATGTACAGGAATTCTTAAGAGATTCCTCATGATACTGGGGAAATCCAGCCTGCCAAAGTTATTGTTAAAAAAAAAAAGGTAAGGGCACATGGGTGGCTCAGTTAGTTGAGCATCTGACTCTTGATGCTCAAGGATTGAGCCCTGCATCAGGCTCTGCACTGAGCATGGAGCCTGCTTAAGATTCTCACTCTCTCTAAAAACAAACAAACAAGCAAATAAACACACACACACACACACACACACACACACACACACCTTTTTAAAAGATACTTTAAAAAATGTTTTGATTAGGTTATTCCTCAAATTTCATCACATAATGGGAAATTAACAATGTGGCATATATGATTAGTCCCTTGATGAAGGGTAAAAGATCAAAGGAATCATGAACATTGATGTGTCCATCAGGAAATCATCTACATGCATCTCTCATCTTCCTTCTACAATATGCTCAAGTCAAATCAATGATGTTTAATATCTATGGCCAACATGTGAAACAGATATTAGAAAAACAGATTCTAGTTCAAGAGGGTGATGTAAGAGGATCTTGGGCTCACTTTCTCCCATAGACATGCCCATTCTACAGCTACGTATGGAACAACTTCCTCTGAAAAAAAAAAAAAAACGAAAAACTATCTGAGCAAACAAGAGAAACCCACATTAAAGCAGGTAGTAGAGACTGGGACACAGTCTTGCCATAAACAGCACCCCTAGTGCAGTGACCCACAGTCAAAAGGGAACTCAAAACCTGGAGCTGCTCCCTGAGGAGCAAAGGACTTGAACCTCACATCAGGCAGCCCAATTTTTAAGACAAGCACATGAGGGACAAGCTCCCAGAACATCTAGCTTTATAAACCAATGGGGCGCATGTCCACCAGACCCACAGAGCTATAATAATCTGCTTGACTCTCTTGTTAGAGAGACAACAACTCTCTTGTTCTGAGAACCACCTCCTAAAGGGCTCACACTGGAACCCACATGTCCCAGGGCCCACCATAGAGACAGCCAATAGAGAGATACCCAGATTTATTTGAAAGAGGCTCATTTTCTAATCTTAAAAGTGCTGGCCTGTGACGGAGGTATCTAAATTAGCACACAGCTAAGTACCTGCTGGCTGGGGGATACCACCTTCATACTCTTCCTCTCCCTCACTCTAACCAATGTGTGCCATCTTTTTTTCTAGAGTAGAAGGGAGGTTTTACATGTTTATGGTGCTTTGTTCTTGTGACTGCCACCCAGGAGATGCCCCTTGATTGTCTGGCTGGGGCTGGTCCAGGGAGTGGGGATTGGGGAGACAGCACTTGCATTCTTGGGTCACACATAATTGTAACAACTGGAGAGAGAGTTCTTGGCAATCTACCACCCCCAGGGAACTACAAAGACAGAAAGCTCAAATATACCCCATCTTTCTGTAAAAGAGACCTATTCACTTCTGCTGGAGCTTCAGCTTGAAGGGCAGGCTTCAGATTTGGCACACACTGAGGTGCATGTGGAGGTACTCACAGGGAACACAGGCCGAGGGATGCCATATTCATGCTCTCCCTCTGCCTCACTACAGCTCACCAATATCTCCCAGGAAGGAGCTTATACACTTGTCTGAAGCCCCAATTTGTGGGAATGCTGCCCAGGGTACACCTCTAGATAACCTGATTTGGTGGCTAGTGGGGCTCATCCTTGTGAGGCTTACACTTGTGGTCCCACAGGACTGTATATATTTGCATACTTTAAAAGCTGCTGCCGGGGCGGGGGGGGGGGGGGGTCTGGCTTCCAATCAGCCTGCACCCAGGTGCTGACCAAGATCCTTCCCTCAAGGACACTGAGGACACACCCTCAACTATTGGGAGTTATTAAAAATAAAATATGCTGTATAGAAAATCACAAAGGTTTGAGAGACAACCAAGAGCTAGGGCAGGATTAAACAATAAGGTTCATCTATAGGAGGCCACACCTTCAAGACTGGGACAGGGGGCTGTTTTACCTAATGCATAAAACTAACAAGAGAGTCAAGCAAAAGGAAGAAACAGAGGAATATGTTCCAAATGATAGAACAAGATGAAACCTCAGGGCGGGGAACCATAATGAACTGGAGATAAGTAATTTGCAAGATGCTAGAAAAACACAAGTAAATAAAATCCTGAACTTCAATGATTTAAAAAAGAAAAAAAGGAATATGGAAATACTTAATCTGTTTCTTGCAACAAATAGGCTGCCCAAATCACATCTACTACAGGACATCGTTATGGTCTACAGACACAGTGATTTGTCAGTAATAAAAAATAAAAATATCAACAATAATAACAATATTTGTTGAAGGCATCCTACAGATCAGGCATGCATATCAATTGCTTCCAGATCTTTTCCTAAAGATAAAGATGCTTCTAGATCTACTGGTGACATGTGTCCCCAGAACTGAAAGAAATTTCTGCAATATTCTTTGGAACTCACTAGAAATATTTTCCCATTTGGGAAACTTGTTAAACAAAAATTGTTCTTAAGATTTTTTTCTACTTCTCAGGGCGCCTGGGTGGCTCAGTCAGTTAAGCTTCCAACTTCAGCTCAGGTCATGATCTCACAGTCCGTGAGTTTGTGCCCCGTGTCAGGCTCTGTGCTGACAGCTCAGAGCCTGGAGTATGCTTTGGATTCTGTCTCCCTCTGTCTCTGCCCCTCCCCTGCTCACACTCTCTCTCAGAAATAAATAAACATTAAATTTTTTTAAAATATTTAAACAAAAAAAGATTTTTTCTACTTCTCTACCCAACAAAAAGTTGAAGACATTTAGTCTGGATAGAAAGAAGACAGATACCGTATGTTTTCACTCTTATGTGGATCCTGAGAAACTTGACAAAAGACCATGGGGGAGGGGATGGGGAAAAAATAGAGAGGGAGGGAGACAAACCATAAGAGACTCTTAAAGACTAAGAATAAACTGAGGGTTGATAGGGGGTAAGAGGGAGGGGAAAGTGGGTGATGGGCATTGAGGAGGGCACCTGTTGGGATGAGCACTGGGTGTTGTACGGAAACCAGTTTGACAATAAATTTCATGTTAAAATAAATAAACAGTCCTGGAAAAAATTATAAATATTTAAAAAAAAAGATTTTTTTCTACTTCTCTACCCAAAAAAAGGTGGAGACATTTAGTCTGGATAGAAAGAACTTCCTAATGCCAAAAGTATTAAAAAATAAAACACATATATCATTTAAGTCACATAGATTTGGCCTCTAATCAAAAAAGAGTAGGGGCGCCTGGGTGGCGCAGTCGGTTAAGCATCCGACTTCAGCCAGGTCACGATCTCGCGGTCCGTGAGTTCGAGCCCCACGTCAGGCTCTGGGCTGATGGCTCGGAGCCTGGAGCCTGTTTCCAATTCTGTGTCTCCCTCTCTCTCTGCCCCTCCCCGTTCATGCTCTGTCTCTCTCTGTCCCAAATAAATAAGTAAACGTTGAAAAAAAAAAAAAAAGAGAAGAAAAAAATATATATATATATTAATACAGAAAGCATTTAATTCCTTCTATGCATATGTAAATGGGATTAATGGTGTACTTTGAACATAGCAAGGATCCAGAATTGATAAATCATGTGGCCAAAGCTATTATGTAAGGAAGCTATGAATACATTCAAAGCAACAACAGTATATTTTCTCTCAATTTTTATACAAAAATTAAGGGTTTTCACATGAAGTTAATGACTAAAAAAAATAATGCCACTTGTTCTAGTCCTTAGTAACTGTTAAATGTCACGTTTACATTATTACCTTTTCTATTTTCTGATTTTAAAAGTAGAATTTGTTCATTAAAGAAAATCTGGGAAATTAAGGTTAAGAAGATAAAAAGAGAAATTACCCATTATCCCACTATCCAGAATTAATGGCCTTAATATTTTTTTTGGAGATTCCATTCCAGCTTTTTTCTCAAACTTTACATTTTTACATAGTTAAGAAACAATGATATGTATACTTTTTTAAACTTGCTTTTTTTCACATAGACTTATACTACTAAGTACTTTCCTATGTCATTAAAAATTCTTCATTGGGGCGCCTGGGTGGCTTGGTTGGTTGAGTGTCCGACTTCGGCTCAGGTCATGATCTCACACTCCGTGAGTTCGAGCCCCGCGTCGGGCTCTGTGCTGACAGCTCAGAGCCTGGAGCCTGTTTCAGATTCTGTGTCTCCCTCTCTCTGTGACCCTCCCCCGTTCATGCTCTGTCTCTCTCTGTCTCAAAAATAAATAAAAACGTTTAAAGAAAATTTTTTTAATTCTTCATAAATATTAAGAGTTATAAAATATTACATTTCTAACTAAGCCTCTGTTTTGGAATAGTCTGCTTCCTTTTCCTATTATAAAAAAAAAAAGCACTGAAAATGTAATATTAATGATATCACAACAGAGCTTAAAAAAAAAAGTATAATAGCTCCTATGCCATGAATAAGCAAGCAGAAGTGGTATTCTTCTCCCAATCTTTTATCCCCCAATCTTGGTCTAAAGCAACTGAAAGGATAAACCAGAGAAATCTCCCTAGGTACAGCATATTGATTAATAGGGTAGAAGAACTCAGAGCAACATGAAAGTTGTCAAGTACTTCTTTTTGCCCATTTCACTATCAACTACCATTTCCCACCTCTCTAAGAAAATCCAAAGTCTACTAGCCAGAAAGGTCTGTTGAATATACAGAAATATTTCTGTGTACTAGAACCCCCAATCAACTTCCCCTGAAGTCCCAACACAGAGAATATGTGCTTGCCCAGGACTTACTGGGTTGAACAACCCCAGAGGTACAATTTGTATTATTTTCTGTGTAAAGTTCTCCCCTCAAGTTTTTCAGCATTGCCCCAGACTGTTTCTTCACATTTATACAAGAGCAAAATGAAAAGCAGAAGGACAGAAGTATTCTCTGGTGCTTTTCTTAAGTCTTTTGTTGATCTCACCCCAATGCTGTTAGAGTATCCTTTAGCTTTAGTGCCCAAGGCTCCACTTGTTCAATCAGTTTGGACATATTTTCCACACAGAAAGTTTTTTTAAAAGACTCTCTCATGAGGCACCTAGGGGGCCCACTCAGTTGAGTGTCTAACTTCGACTCAAGTCATCATCTCCAAGTTTGCGGGTTGAAGCCTCACCTTGGGCTCTGTGCTGACAGCTCCAGGCTCAGAGCCTGGAGCCTGCTTCAGAGTCTGTGTTTCCCTCTCTCTCTGTACCTCCCCCACTTGTTATTCTCCACCCCCAAAAAAAAATTAATTAAAATTTTTTAAAAATTAAAAATACTCTTCCAGATATAAGGACATAGGGCCTCTCTATAACAAAAATTGAACCAGGACAACAGAGAAACCCCCTGCTCCCACTACCACGCTGGCAAGCACCAAGTAACAAGAAGCAGGAGTCTACTGTTGGTTGAGGGTCAGGAGCTCAGAGAGAAACCATATTTGTGGCACAGGAGCACAAGAAAGATATGAAGTTGAAGATGGAGCAAAAACATTGAAAAAACCCTCCAGTAATTCAACCTCCACTCTATGCACAAGGTAATATTGGAGGAATTTGAAGCCAGTGATATACTGAAGGTGACTATAGCAAAAATAAAAACCAAACACAATTTTACTTTTGATTAGACTGACTCAACACTACCACCCTCTTCCCCCCACTACTGGCCTAGGAAAAGAAGGAACATGTCTTTTTGTAGGTATAAAGATTATTTACTATAGTCTCTACTGTTTTACACATTAGATTAGGCACTCAAACAAAAATTAGAAGATACATAAAAAGTCAAGGGAAAACAATTCATTTTCAAAAGACAGAGAAATGAACAAAAAGACTCAGAGATAAACCAGATGTATAACTATCAGAAAATTTAAAATTAATGATTAGCTATCTTACAGAGAAGATGGTAGAGTAGGAGGACCTGAATGGTATCTCATCCCACAGATACAACTAGGCAACACCCACATCAGTGTAAGTAACCCAGAAAATGACTCAAAGACTGTCAGGACAGACTTTCCACTGCTAAATGGAGAGAAGAGGCCACACTGAAGAGGGCAGAGATGTAGTCAGGAGTTTAAAGGACCTGTGAGACTGACTGAGGGAGGGAAGGATGCTGCAGGTGTGGAGAAGGGAGAGCATATCCTTATACCAACCATTCCAAGCAAGGGAAACCTGCATGAAAACTGAAGGGACATAATTCCTCTTGTTCTTACAATCAGCAGGACTTAACACCTCGAACTTTGAAGGTCAGCAGGGTGGCCTGGAGTCCAACAGGAAACTGAGACCCTGACCTTAAAGAAATAGCTTAACAAATAGCCCTGTGGAGATAAAGTATAGAAATAGCAGTTTGAGGAATGCCTGGGGTATACAGGAAGCAGATTTGTTTACCAATGCCAGAGCATGTGCTGGAGGGGCAGGGATTGTAGGGAAACTTCTCCAGGAACAAAGGAGCTGGTGGCTGCCACTTCTCTCCACTGTCCTCCACTCTAGACACATGGACACCTCCTGAACTAGCACCACACCAACACTCCTTACACAACCTGCCACAGCATATCCCATTCCCAAATTCTCCTGTGGACACACCCCCTCCAGCCAGGCCTCCCACAGCAGACCTAGCAAATCTTGCTAACACCATGTACTCCCTCCCTGGACTCTCCCCGCAATTCTCCAGTGGCTCTATCCCCTCGAATACATCCATGACTGGAGTCCATCCAAAGCAGTGCCACAAACCTGGCAGAGTGTGAGCAGTCCACAACCAGGGTAGAGCATCTCTCCAATTTAATTCCTACCCAGGGAAACAGATGTAGAAAACCACACATACTAGTCCACATGTAGCCCTTACAATGGGCTGGGGTCAGACATCTGGTCTAACTTCAGGACCTGCCTAACAAAGAAAGCTTCTCAGGGGACAATGCAGGGAAAGCACCCAGCAGTTTGGTGCTACTGCATCTCTACTGCATCTCTAATAAGCAATTGGTCTAACTCAACTCGAGCCCAAGGCAGCCCCAGACTGGCCCACTAATAATACGGGGACTAAATGTTGCCTACAACAGGCAAAGAGAGCCATGGCAGATGACTAGACTGACAAACACAGCTCAGCCACAACAGCAGGGCTTATGCAACACACCCAGGAGACACCTGTCAAGTGAGAGGTTCTGGTGAACAGGGGACATTGCACTGCTGAGTACTATAGGACCTCTTATTTATAAGGCCACTATTTTCAACAACAGGAGACATACATGACTTTCCCAACACAAAGAAACAGCCACAGAGAGTTAGACAAAATGAGAAGACAGAGGAATATGTCCCAAATGAAAGCACAGGACAAAATCACAACAAGAGAGCTAAATGAAACAGAGATAAGAAATATGCCTGATAGAGAATTTAAAGTAATCATCATAAAAATACCCACTAGACTTGAGAAAAGAGCAGAGGATATCAGCTATTTTTATCTATTTTAAGGGTAAAATAGATAAAAATAATAGATAAAGTAGATAAAAAATAATAATAATAAAAGAACCAATCAGAGATGAAGAACTCAATAACTGAAATTAAAAATACACTGGATGGTGGGGCACCTGGGTCACTCAGTTAGTCAGGTGACTCTAGATCTCAGCTCAGGTCTTCATCTTAGGGTCATGAGTTTGAGTCCCGCATTGGGATCTGCACTGGGAGCAAAGCCTACTTAAAAAAAAACACTAGATAAAATAGATAGTGGACTAGAAGAAGCAGAAAACAGATTAGCAACCTGGAAAGCATTACTCCTGACAGAGTAATGGAAAGCAATCAAGCTGAACAAGAGAGAGAAATAACAATAAACGAAAACTAAGGGAACTCAGCAATACCACCAAGCATAATAACATGTGCCTTATAGGGATCCCTGCAGGAGAGGAGAGAGAAAAAGGGGCAGAAAAATTTTTTGAAGAAATATTACCTAGAAACTTCCCAAATCTGGGGAAGGAAACAGAAACCCAGATCTAAAAGACATAGGGAATTCCTAACAAAATCAACACAGAGGGTCCACACCAAGACACAAAGTAATTAAGATGGCAAAAAGTAGTGCTAAAGAATTTTTAAAATTCAAGAGAAAACAATTATATATAAAGAAAACCCCATAAAGTTATCAGCTGTTTTCCCAGTAAAAAGTTGTAGGCCATAAAGGAGTGGAATAATATATTCAAAGTGCTGGGCGGGGGTGGGGGGGTGGGGAGAGGGGACCCTATAGCCAATGTAGCAATGCTATCATTGTATCAATGTAGCAATGCTATCATTCAGAAAAGAAGGAGAGATGAAGAGTTTCCTAGGTAAACAAAAGCTAAAAGAATTCATCACCATCTAACCAGCCCAATATGAAATGTTAAAGGGGACCCTTTGAGTGGAAAGGAAAGACCATAAGAGTAAGAAAAATAGGAATCATAAAAGCAGTAAAATTAAGTATATCTACAAAATCATTCAAAGGATTCACAAAATGAAAAGATGTAAAGTATGACACCATATATCTAAAACATGGGGGTAGAGGGGAGAAGAGTAAAGAACGGGTTCAAACTTCATTGACCATCAACTTAACACAAACTGCTATATGCTTAAGATGTTATATATAAACCTAATGAGGGGTGCCTAGGTGGCTCAGTCACTTAAGCACCCAACTCTTGATTTTGGCTCAGGTCATGATCTCATGATTTGTGAATTCGAGTACCAAATCAGGCTCTGTGCTGACTGCTTAAAGCCTGCTTGGGATTCTCTCTCTTCTTCCTCTCTCTCTCAAAATAAGTAAACATTTAAAAATAAATATATAAATAAAAATAAATGGTAACCACAAATCAAAAACCAGTAATAGATATGCAAAGATTAAAGAGAAAGGAATCCAAGTATATTACTAAAGAAAGCCAAGAACAAGAGAAGAAAAAAACAGAGAACTACAAAAACAACCATAAAACAAGTAACAAAATGTCAGTAAGTAAATACCTATAAATAATTATTTTGAATGTAAATGGACTAAACGCTCCAATCAAAAGACACATGATAGAATGGATTAAAAAAAAAAAAAAAGCAAGACCCAACTATATGCTCCCTACAAGAGATTCATTTCAGACCTAAAGACACACGGAAACTAAAAGTGAAGGGATGGAAAAGCATTTATCATGCACATGGAAGTGAAAGAAAGATGGGGTAGCAATACTTACATTGGGCAAAATATACTTTAAAACAAAGACTGTAACAAGAGACAAAGAAAAACGCCATACAATCATAGAGAGAATAATCCAACCAAATGATATAACAATTATAAATATGTATGCACCCAACAAGAAAGCACCCAAATAAATAAGGCAAGTAATAACAAACATAAAGGAAGTAATCAATAGTAATATAATACAGTAGGAGGCTTTAATACCACACTTACATCAATGGATAGATTATCCAAACAGAAAATCAACAAGGAAACAGTGGCTTTGAATGACACATTGAACCGGATAAATCTAACAGATCCCTTCAGAACATTCCATCCTAAAACAGCAGAATATACATTCTTTTCAAGTGCACATGGAACATTCTCCAGAATACATTACATATTAGGCCACAAAACAAGTCTCAACAATTTCAAAAGATGGAAGTCATACCGTGCATCTTTTCTGACCACAATACTATGAAACTAGAAAGCAATCACAGAAGAAAATGTTGGAAGAACACAAATACATGGAGGTTAAAAAATATGCTACTAAACAATGAGTGGGTCAACTAAGAAATCAAAGAGGAAATAAAAAAAAATACATAGTGACAAACGAAAATGAAAACACATACCTCAAGAAGAAAGAAAATCTCAAACAAACAACCTAACACTAGATCTATAGGAGCTAGGAAAAGAACAAACAAAACCCAAAACCAATGAAAGGAAGTAAACAATAAAAATATAAGCAGAAATAAACAAAATTGAAACACCCCCCAAAAACACCACAACAGAACACAGCAATCAAACTAGGAGCTAGTTCTTTGAATAGATCAACAAAATTGATAAATCTTTAGCCAGAATCATCAATGAGAGAGAGAAAGAGAGAATGGAGACTCAAACAAAATCAGAAGTGAAGAGGAGCAATAACAACCAATACCACAGAAATACAAAGGACTATAAGAGAATATTATGAAAAATTATATACCAACAAACTAGACAACCTGGAAGAAATGAATAAATTCCTACAAACATATAATCCAAAACTGAATAAGGAAGAAATAGAAAACTTGAACAGACTGATTACCAAAAATTAAATTGAATCAGTAATCAAAGAACTCCCAACAAACAAAAGTTGAGGACCAGATGGCTTTACAGGTTAATTATAACAAACATTTAAAGAAATATTAATACCTGTTCTTCTCAAACTCTTCCAAATTCATTCATGAGGCATTACTCTGAAAAACTGAAAGCTTTTCCCCTAAGATCAGGAACAAGACAAGGAGTCCACTCACCACTTTTATTCAACATCATACTGGAGTCCTAGCCACAGCAATCAGACAACAAATAGAAATAAAAGACATCCAAATTGGTAAGGAAGAAGTAAAACTTGCACTATTTGCAGGTGACATGATACTACATATAGAAAACCCAAAAGACTCCACCAAAAAAATACTAGAACTGATAAATGAATTCAGTAAGGCTATAGGATACAAAATCAATATACAGAACTCTGTTACATTTCTCTACACTAATAATGAAGTACAGAAGGAGAAATTAAGAAAACAATCCCATTTACAATTGCACCAAAAATAATGAAATACCTATGAATAAATTTAAACAAGAAGGTGAAAGACCTGTATTCTAAAAAATATAAAACACTAATGAAAAAACTGAAGATGACACAAATAAATAAAAAGATATTCCATGTTCATGAACTGGAAGAACTAATAATGGAATAATAATAACTGGAAGAACTAATAATAAATGGATATTGAAATATCCATTTCTACCAAAAACAATCTACAGATTTAATGCAATTCCTATCATGACACCAACAGCATTTTCATAGAGCTTGAACAAACAATCCTAAAATCTGTTTGGAACCACAAAAGATCCTGAATAGCCAAAACAATCTTGAAAAAGAAGAACAAAACTGAAGGTATCACAATCCCAGGTTTCAAGGTATACTACAAAGCTGTTGTAATCAAAACAGTATGGTACTTGCACAAAACAGACACACAGATTAACAGAACAGAATAGAGAGCCCAGAAATGAACCCACAATTATATGGCCAATGAATCATCAACAAGAATATATAAGAAAAAGATAGTCTCTTCAGCACATAGTGTTGGGAAAACTGGACAGCTATGTGCAAAAAAAGGAAACTGGACCACATTTACACTGGACCACTTCTTACACCACACATAAAAATTAACTCAAAATGAATTAAAGACTTAAATTCAAGACCTGAAACCATAAAAATCCTAGAAGAGAGCACAAGCAGTAATTTTTCTAACATTAGCCTTAGCAACATTTTTCTAGATATGTCTCCTGAGGCAAAGGACATAAAAGCAAAAATGAACTATTGGGATTACATCAAAATAAAAAGCTTCTGCATGGCAAACGAAACAATTAATAAAGCTAAAAGCCTACTGAATGGGAGAAGATATTTGCAAATGACATATCAGATAAAGGGTTAGTATCCAAAACATATAAAGACCTTACACAACTGAACATGAAAAAAAAAAAAAAAACAAAAAAACAGTCCATTTAAAAGATGGGCAGCAGATATAAACAGACATTTCTCTCAAGATGACATAAAGATGGCCAAGAGATACATGAAAAGATGCTCAACATTACTCATCATCAGAAAAATGCAAATTAAAACCACAATGAGATATCACCTCATACCCATCAGAATGGCTAAAATCTAAAACACAAGAAACAACAGGTGCTGGCGAGAATATGGAGAAAAAGGAAACTGCATGCACTATTGGTGGGATTGCAAAATGGTGCAGCCACTGTGGAAGACAGAACAGAGATTCTTAAAAAAGTTAAAAATAGAACTGCCTTATGATCCAGCAATCACACTGGGGGATATATATGCACCCCTATGTTTATAACAGCATTATTTACAATAGCCAAACTAAGGAAGAAATTCAAGGGTCCATCAATAAATGAATAGATAAAGAAGATGTGATATACATATGCACAATGGAATATTACTCATCCACTAAAATAGAGTGACATCTTGCCATTTTCAACAACATGGATGGACCTAGAGAGTACAATGCTTAGTGAAATAAGTCAGTCAGAGAAAGACAAATACTACATGATTTCACTCATATGTGTAATTTAAGAAACAAAACAAATGAACAAAGAAAAAAAGAGACAAACCAAAAAACAGACTATTATGGCTACCAGAGGGGAGGTGGGCGGTAAATGGGTGAAATAGGAGAGGGAATTAAGAGTAAATTTATCATGATGAGCACTGAATAATGTATAGAACTGTTGAGTCACTATATTGCATACCTGAAAGCAATACAACACTGTATGTTAACTCTACTGAAATTAAAATAAAATTTAAAAAATATTTAATTAAATAAAATGACCAAGTAAAAAAAATAGATAAAATAACATATCTTAAACACTCTAGTGGAAAAGGTGAACAGCATGCAAACCCAGATGGAAAATTTCACCAATGAAATAAACACTTTAGGGAAAAAAAACAAAAATGCTATATAAATTTTTTAAAAATCATAACAAATAAAGAATGTCTTCAACTGACTGATCAAAAGATTCAACAAGCCAACAGGAAAAAAATAAGTGAGAAAAAATTAGTGAACTTGAAACTAGGTTAATAGAAATTATGCAAACTGAAACAGAGAAAAACAAGTGAAGAAAAGCAGATACTAAATAGAACCATTAGAACTATGGGTATAACATATGTGTAGGGTGGAATAAATATTTGAAGATATAAAAGCTGAGTATTTCCCCACAAAAATAATGAAATATATTAAGCCACAGGTCCAAGAAGCTCAGAGGAACCCCAAACAGATAACAGTAAAAGAGGAGAAGGGAGAGAAACAAAACTCACACCACAAACATATATCTAGACCCATAATACTTAAGTGGCTTAAAACTTAAAGAGAAAATCTTTAAGACACTCAAATAAAAAGGAAATATTACATACAGAGAAACAAAGCTAAGACTGACAGTAAGCTTCTCATGTGAAACCATATCAAACAAGATAGAATGATACCTTTAAAATGCTGGGGGGTGGGTGGGAACTATTAACCCAGAATTTATGCCCGGTGAAAATACGTATCAAAAAAGAAAGAAAAGACTTTTTCAGACAAGTAGAAACTGAGAGAATTTGTTACTAGCAGACTTACACTACAAAAAAAAAAAAAAAAAAATGTTAGAGGAGGCTCCACAGGTAAAAGGGAAATGATACCAGATCAAAACTTGGAATGTGAACCAGTCAGAGCCCCAGAAATGATTAAAATAAAGATTTTCCTAGCTTTGGGTGAATGAAATTCTTTTTAATATAAAAAACTCAATCTAGTCTACTCTATTGGTGCCCCGCCCAGCCCTCCTTTATTGTACTGGTGCAAGGATTCTCCTGGTTGCCCAAGAGGGAAGGGGTATGGGGAGGGCTTCTATCAGCTCACAGATGCATTCCACCCATCAGAATTGCCCTTGGCCAGTGGCAGCCACTTGGAGATAGAATATATGGGACGTTGTGCCCTGCCCCTGAGGAAGGCCTCTAGCCAATAACTAACAGATATGGGGTACCATAAAGACCCACTGCCTTGCCTCAATGGGGAGTAACTCTGTAGTACTATTCATGTTTTAGAGTTCCCTGAATCTACATCTTTGCCTTACCTTTTCTCCTGTCCTAGCCTGCTTCCTTCCCTTTATTACAGATTTCACCTGAGAGCTCTCCCTCAAGATTCAATTTCTCAATCTCTGAGGACTCTGAAAAAGACACTCAACATTTTATCACAAACAGTGATCTTAGCCATAGGTTTTTCTACATGTTGTTTTTCAAATTAAGAAATTTCCTCTATACCTTGTTTCCTAGGAGTTTATATCAAGAATGGATGCGATTTTCTGTAAAAAAAAAAAAATAATAATAATAATAATAATCTACATTTATTTATATGATCACGTGATTTTTCTCCTTTATTTGGTTAATATAATAGCTTTTGTATAGTAATTCAGAATTCTTAGAATAAATGTAACTTCGTCATAATTTTTTAAAATAACTTCTTAATCTATTAAAACTTTTCAAATTGTAAAAAGCAAGATTTTCTTTTTTTTTTCTCTTTGACAAGAGTTCTTCCATAAAGATTAAAGGGAGAAAAACTCATTGAGACTAAGCAGGGAGCAGCAAGAGAAAACCCAAATATATTTAAATCTTCCAAAGCTGCTAACAGCAGGAGGAATACTGGCACATTTCTTATTCAAGGAGTCTGTACCAGCTCTGCAAAAGGAACAGTCCTGCCTGCAGGCAAGGGTGGAATGAGAGGGTCTGCAAGTCCCCATCAATCTTCAAGCTTCTAAAACCAGCTTTTGCTTGAAGAGCCAATAAAACTCTATGCTGCAACCCATAGGCAGAGCCTTTCTGAGGATCAAAACACATGGCTCATCAATCCCATAGGATTATGAGAGTAGGGAATATAAAAGGAATCCACAAACTGGCATAAAGCCCTTAATATTGACAGATTCACAGGTTTTTATCAATTTGTGTCACAGAACATCTTCCTCATTTTTCCTTGTTCCTTCAAAAGTTGGAGAAGCTTGACCCCAATTGCCAGTCATTCCATCACTAAATACAGTACTTGTATTTATTAATGAGAAAATAAATAGCCATCAACATTGTAACTAGAAAATACATTAATCTTCACGTATGGAATAAAGACACCAAAACCCCCCAAATACACAAGCTCTGGAATGATGAGTTTACCCTGCTCCAAATAACTCATTCAGTTCCTCTTGTGACCCCCATTCTTGAGATGGCTTGAAAGACTGGTGACATAGTCTTTATCTGCAAGACTGAAAGATTTCCAAGTTTGTCAACTGATGTAAAATGTTTTTGCATCCTCTGCTAAACTCTACATTCCTCCAGGTCTATGAATATATCTTGTCTTTTGTTCTGTCTTTCCTGGCAAAGTACCAAGGACACAAGAGATCTGGTCAATTATTATTGAATTAGATATGACTGGCCCATGTGTCTCAACACTGGACCTTGACTTCACTAACACCATTATTTAACCAGGTGTGCTACTGAAGAAAGTACCCACAATGGCACTGAAGACAGAAATACTCTGCCAAAATAGAAATCCTAAAAATCTCTGAAATTATCACCTTTCTTTAAATTTTCTATTGTCCTTCCATTTATATACGAGGCCCAGTGCTTACTGGATGCCTTTAACCTGAAGATCTGGGCTGCTAAGAGTACTTTTGAAACAGTCAGTCAATTGTGAAATAAATACTCTTGATCATCTGATAGCTGACTTGTGACTTGGTTTTTCAGGGAACTCTCCTATGGCTCAGTTTAATCATTATATCAAAGAAGAAGCTGTGCCATTTGTAAGCTCAAAACACGATCATTAGGAGAAACTGGCCTCTCCTTTTACTCTTCAAGACCCAGTCTGTTCCTTCCCACCTTTTATAAGCATATTTCCCTGAACAATCTTATTGGGGATGCAGTTAGTATTGACCTTAAAATTGTTCCAATTTGGGAGGCAACGATCCTTGGAAAATGGCCACCATTCCTTACATTCTTGGTTTTTACCTTTTACCAGTGCTCTCACTCAAAGCATTTTGGCTTAAATGGCATTATATCAAGTTGCACCAACTAATTTTACTTCATAGATCTCAGAGATCATCAGAATTTTGGAGCTAGAAGGAACCTCAATGACTGACTAGTCAATTCCATTGTACTAAAATTGAGCTCCAGAATAAATGCATTAGCCTGTATCTATAGACAGATTCAAGATGAAAAATCAAGTCTGCAGTCTTTCTAGTGAAGACACTGTACTACCCTCTATGCATAAACCAAATCTGAGAAAATGATCTCATGAGTTCGTGCCCAGCAACATGAAAATGTTCCCAAGTCTCTAGAAGCAATGTGATAATTTAAGCAAGCAAGACCTCACTCCAGATTTCCCCCAAAATGAAATACCAGGGCTGCCCTGAACATTGATGCCTCCTGGGTAATTTCTGCTAAATTACAAGAAAGGAGAGGGTCATTGCCTTATTTTGACAGATCCTTTTCACACTTCTGATCCACATATCCTCTTATTCCTACTTTTATTAGGATTAACTGGAATAGGTCTCAAACATCTTATCAAGCAATATTAAGAAATCTCTCTCTGCTATTTTTCCTACCCATTCCAGCCTAATACCCTCTCCTCTAAGGATGGCTCCACAAAAAAAAGAGAGAGTAGAGACCAGTTACTTCTAGAGTCTAGGAAAGGAGCCTGCTAAAAAATGCCTTCCCTTCCAATAATAAATTTTTTCTGGCCTCTATGTGAATAGAACTTGAAAACTTGAGCTTTGAGTTGTGATTTGATACCTGAAATTCCTTTCATTCCACAATTAAAGATAAGGCTTTCAGGGTAAACATAGCAGAACTAAGCATTCCCTGGATTCACTAAAGGGAATAGAGACTGACTTGGCTCAATTCTTAGATCTAGTTTTGGAAAACAAGAGGAAAAGGAGAGGTCAAGGGCACTGAAGGGAGAGTGAACACAGGAAAAAAGAAAGGCTGGAGGCATTGAAGAGAAAGTCTGCCCACTTCACCATCTGCCCTGAAAAATGCTATGTGTAATTGCTTCCAGGTCTACTCCTCATTTTAGTTAGTTAGTTAGTTAGTTAGTTAGTTAGTTAGTTAGTTAGTTATTTTTAATATTTATTTATATTTGAGAGAGAGAGCGAGCAGAAAGACAGAAAGTATGACAGCTGTGCTGACAGCTCAGAGCCTGATGTAGGGCTCAAACCCACGAGCCGTGAGATTGTGACCTGAGCCCCCTCATTTTTTTTTTAAATCAACTTTGACCACAAAGGCAACTGTTACTGGTCTTCAAATGGACAAGAATATCTTTGGGTGGCATCTATCTAGATGAAGATGAGTGGGAAATAGAGTCTTATAGGTGTAGTAGAAAGAGATTTTAAAACATATAATATCCTTTTATACCTAATTGTATTACTTAATCAGGATGATATTTTCTATTAACATGGTCCTTTCAAATAAGGAACTCAAAGTGGAAAAGGAATCACAGATTTATAGAAAGCAGAAAAATCAGCTCCCTGTATTCCCATTAAAGTGTTGTCTGTATTAGAAGTCACAAAAAAAATGAAAGATAAACATTCATGTTAAAGAAATTTCCAAACTGATATGATTGCTTCCACAAATGAAATACTGGAAGCAGTGATGATGTTGAGAAAGTGGTAGAACGCAGTCTGTTTTTATTTTCTAGGGGAAGACAAGGCAGAGAAAGAGAAGGAAAAAATAGTGGATAGTGCTCCCATTTACACACTGCCTGGGTTAATATGTAATTGACAAGCTTAATGACTGCATAATAATTGCCTCTATTGTTTACTGTCTGGATGGTGGCCAGTCATCACTCTGCCCACCAGGGGCTTTGAGTTTGTAAGGAATGCAGTGAGTAGCTGCATGCCAGGGTCTACATGCCAGGTGTAACCTAGCTGAAGAAGACGTTCAAGAAGACGTTCAGGAGGAAGTGCATGGGGAGACCTGGTGATGTTCCCAGTGGTGGGGTGTGTCTCTCTGCTCTTGGTAAATAGTCTCACTTCAAAACTGCTATGTGAGTTGTGGCAGAACAGAGCTATGCTGGGCTCCACTTGAAAAAGACAAAGAAAGGAAAACTCTCATGGTCCAGAAAAAGTTCTCATTTCTGTCCTATCCAAGCTGTAAAAAAGAAGAAGGAGGAGGAGGAGGAGGAGGAGGAGGAGGAGGAGGAGGAGGAGGAGGAGGAGAAGAAGAAGAAGAAGAAGAAGAAGAAGAAGAAGAAGAAGAAGAAGAAGACGAAGAAGAAGAAGAAGAAGTGGAGTGTCCCCTTGGCTGTTCTTGCACTGACCTGGGATGTGCTGGGAAGTACTCATCTTTCATGTTTGTTTCATGTCTCAGATTTGCAGGGATGTGAAAAGACATTCCTCCTTACTGTTTCCTGATCCACTTTCTAAGTTCTTGCCTCTTGCTCTTCATAATGTGACATAGGCAAACAGACCAAGACTTTCAGTCATGAACTATAGAAAGGATTTCCGTGGAAACGTACGATGAATCCACTGCTATGGTGCTGATCTTGTCTCATCTTGCCTCTTGCAAGGACCAAGATGGTTTGATGTACAAAAACAAGTGTAATTTATTCTCATGTGGTCTTGTTCTGATCTGGGTTACAAGTGTTCTCCCTGATTACCTTAACTTTCATTGGTTTCTTCATTGTCCAATAAATCAAGTTCAGATTCCTGACACCTGAGAAGGCTCTCCTACTACTTTCCCTACCTTCCCTTCCACTTCAACTTAACAATGCTTTATTGTGTTGCTCCATCCTTTCTTCTGCCTAACTAGATGTCTCCTTCTACTCACTCCCTCTCCATTTAAATCGTGTTCCTCTGCTGCAAACCTTGTAGTATCTCCCTATTATACATTCTCACACACCTTGTCCTTTTCCTTCATAACACTTATCCCTACGGCCATAAAATGCTTATATGTATAGTCATCAGTGGGGCTACTTTCTTCCTCACTACACAATGAGATCTCTAAAGATAGGGACAACATGTATTATGTTCTGTGACACATATCTAACAGCAAACTGGTAATAGGTGCTTAGATTGTCAAGTTAATAACTATATTAATGGTGATGAACACCAGTTCAAATTTCCACTTCCTTCATAAGATGGACCTTCAACTTTTCCAGCTGAGTATATTCTTGTTAGTCATCATCTGAAGTAGCAGGTGAACTTTGTGCTTCATGCTGGCACTATCATTCTCCATGTTTTGTCAGCATTATCAGGATCTTAGTCTTATCTCCTCTGTTATTCTAAGGCTCCTTGACAGAAGGGACTCTCGTTCATTCTTTATATCATTCACAACTTTAATCACAAAAGTTACCTAAATGGGACTCAAAACCTGTTGCCTGAATGATGGATAAATCTTTTATGTATTCCCTTGTTTGCTTAATGTCTATAGTCTCACATTAGGCAAACACATTACCCTTCCTACAACAGAATTTAAATAAATAAATAACCAGTTGACATATCTTTTCAGCATTTCAGAGTTTTAACTATGTATGTAGCATATGCTCCTTCCAGGGGCATTCCATTGTGTTCTGAGAAGTCTTGAGTTTAAAGCTGTGAAGGCAGGGGATGAAGAAGTTCTAAGTTTTGGGCCAGAGACAACAGAGGAGGTTAAGAGCCTGAAGCAGCAGGAAAATGAAGAGAGCAGGAATAAGTATTTGCAACAGATGATTTAGGTGGAAAAAACTGTATGCTTCAAGAAACTCAAAAGAGTGATGGGCTTTGAGCTTAAGCCTTTATTGTTTATAAACTTGAGCTAAGGTCTTCATCCTGAATATACTGTGTCACCTTGCCAAAATCACTTTTCTCCCTGAATCTGTTTCCCCATGAGTGAAATGACACAAATGATGCTTATATTTCAGATTGTTTATGTAATTCGTACAATAAAAAGTGAGAAATTGTTCTTATCAGCCCAAAAGGGTTATGTAACTGGAATCACCTAAATGGTGGTTAGGACTGAGAACTGGAGTGAGACAGCTCAGATGGTCTAGGAGACCACAAAGCAGAAGCTTATGTTTCATCAGGAGAGTAAAAGGACCATCACCCTTAAGGCCCTAGAGTAAATGGGGATTAAAAAGTTAAATAAGGAGGAGGTAGTCAGAATTCGAGGAAGGGATGTGGGGGGATGGGGCAGATAGAGCAACTACACAGAATATGAATGAGGCATAAAGTACACAGGGGGTAAGACTAAAAGAGTCTTAGGAGAAGGTAAAAGGGGGACACCCAAGGAAAGAGGAGAGCTGGGCAGGACAGGGACCTCAGTATTTGTTCTATGAGATATAAGATAACATACAATGAGAAGAGATTGAAGAGAGGGAATCCAGGATCCCATAGATTTGGCATCATGGAAAAAGGCTGGAAGCCAAGGGGCTCCCACAAAAAGTAGACCCCTACATCTTAATCTTTCACAACGTGATGTGTCAATTATATCTCAATAAAGCTTGGGAGGAAAAAAAAAAAAGGACTACCTACTTCCTGCTTATCAGATCCAATCAACATAACATGGGAAGCCAGTGTGATGTTTTGTGGAATAAGATAAAAAAGATAAATTCATAGAGGTGGAAAGGAAAATGGTGGTTGCTGAGGGCTGGGAGAAGGGAGGGAATAGGAAGTAAGTATTTAATAGATATGGAGAGTTTGGGTTTTTGCAAGATGAAAAAAGTTCTGGATATGGATGGTGGTGACAGCAGTACAACAATGTGAATGTGCTTAATGCCACTGAACTGTATACTTAAAAATGGTTAAAATGGGAAGTTTTATGTTATGTATATCTTACCACAATTTTTGAAGGAAAGAAGGAAAGGAAGGAAGGAAGGAAGGAAGGAAGGAAGGAAGGAAGGAAGGAAGGAAGGGAGGGAGGAAGGAAGGAAGGAAGAAACTTAAAAAGAGCCAGTTGTACTCTCTACTAAGAGAATATAAGAACAGGAGCAGTAAAGGAATCCCTGAAGAATTGATGAAAGGAAAAGGGACCACAGAAACCAAAAGTGGAGAAAATGTCCAAGCCAGGCTGTCTTCTTCCTAGAAATGCAACCCACTACATTTTCCAGATTCCTGTGCAGTTGGGTGTGGCCAGGTGGCCAAGTTTTAGCCAAACTAACATTAACAGAATGTTGTAGGCCACTTCCACAAACCAGGTACACAAAAATCTTCCACCTGTGTTTCTCCATGCTGTTTTCCTTCTGAAATGTGGGTGCTCATGGCCAGGGCAACTTTGGAAGCCACATGTTGAAGACAATGAAGCCGCAAGACAAAAGGAGTTCAGACTCCTGCATCACTGCTTGAAGGATAGAACTGTATCGATCAGGACATCTATTTTAACTATCAAGACATCTATTTTAGACATAACATCAGCAAGAAAAAACAAGTCTATTGTGTCCAAGCCAATATACAGTTGGAGGTGAATTCATTATAAGAGTTATCATTACCTTAACTGGGGAGGCTGGGGAGGTGACTAAGGAGCCCACTGGCTGCATTTTTGAACAATCAAGTGAGAATTATAAGAAGAGAAAGTGGAAAAGGCTGGGAGAAAGAAAATAAAGGCAGAGGGTATCTATGGATAGTCTTTGAAACCAGGATACAAGAAAAAAAAGAATAACAAAATGTGGCTTTAAACAAATGTTGTTAATAAAGCATGTGCTATTACACATCACGATCCAGTCAGTCCATATCCATCCCTATTTATTGGCTCTCCTCTACTCTATGACCTTGGCCATGGCACATACCCTGTCCTAAGCTTTCTATTTATAGCCACAAGAAAAAATATCAACCAAGTTTCCAATACAGGTTTTTAAAAAACTCCAAGTTCCTTCTCTTGCTTTCCCTCTCTCTCTTTTTCCTCCAAATAATTTTTAATTGTTTAATGTGGGAAAATGTTTTATGGGAATTGCATTCCTTTCTGAGCCACTGCCTGGGTCATTTAAAACTAAACAATAGACAAAACAAAGGGAAACATTAACTTGTGGGGAGGGTGGGGGGGGACTTTATAATAACAACCTTCAGGGCTGATCTAGGATTGGCTAAGATGATAAAAGGAGTTAAAAATTTGTGGCCATCCAGGCTACATAAAAATAATATTCAGCTTTCGCCTCTCCTCCTCCCCAACAGGTATGCTCCAGAGAGATGCCTAATTAATTCTGTAGTCCTATCAGTTCCTATTATTGCTAAAATATTCTCAGATTCTCAGATAAGTCACAGGCCAGTGAATTAATATAGTTGCCAAAGGCTAAAGTTTGCAGAGACTCTAAAGCCATTCAAGCAAAAACAAGGTATAAACAGAATTCATTTTAATGACTACTATTATTTTTATTATTTTAAGCAGATAGGTTTATCCAGGACATGCAAACTTAGCTTTTGAGTGTTGGTCGTAAACCTTTAGGCACTTTTCTAGCTCTTGTAATAACACCAATGAGAGATTAAACTAGAAAGTAAATCTACAAATGAGTAGCCATCTTATAATTAGCAAGCACTCTCCTTTATATAAAATTCCATGACAGCCTTTAATAGCCATACTTTATACTCACCTAGAGCCTTTCATCTGAAAAGCTCAAAGCACTTCTTGCTAATACCAGTGCCAATTATCTCAAACTTTTTGTAAGTCAGGGAGCTAGAATTTCCATCCACAAGGCATTTTGGTCATTGCTGGGATCTGAGCCCTTCTGTCTCCATCCCATGTTGTTGTGGGTAACACTCTTTCCCCAGATCACAGCCCCACTCCCAGCCCAATTAAGGGGAGAAGGGATCCTATCAGGGCAAGAAATACTGGTTTTAGCCACATTAGAGACAATGGGAGGAAAAGAAGAGGTCAGCCTTTGGAATTAGACCTGACTACACAACATAGCTTTAAACAAATCATCTTAACCTCTCTGAGCTTCAATTTGCTCATCTATAACCAAGAATATAAAATAATACTACAGTTCTTGGCACACCGTAGGCACTCAATAAATACCTGCTTGAGACTATAAAACCATATCATCCTTCCTATCACTAATTTCACTGGATTTTTTTTTCCCACTAGATTTTTTAAACCAAGCAATGTTTTATCTGTTTAATATTGGCTGAGAGTCTGCATGGGAATACTGACCGTGATAGGGACTAAATAAATGTTAGTGAAGTTGCACTGGTATAGAAGAAGTGTATATCCAATGCCCACGAAAACCAAACTATCTTGGGTTACCCATAAAAATAAGTCCCATATTTTTTCAATAAGTGCTAACCCCTGGATATGAATGATTTACACTAGTACAATTGTAACCCTTTTTAGTATACTTGAGGTGATTTTCCAAATCCCTTATGTCCTGTATTTATAAACAAAGGTGAATATTGTTAGGAATTTTACCACTTTTTAAAATACCAAATAATAAGTTATTAGTTACAGAGATCTGTTGAAGAAAATCTTATGTTATATAAACTTAAATGTATTACTATGGTTTATGGATTCATTTGGGTTATTTTTAGAAGGCAAAAACTTAGTCCTTTCAGCTATCTGAAGACAAAATTGTATACCTCCCATTATAAATATCACATTTTCATTAGATTTTTCATAGTTCACCAAAAATGCAGCCAAATCATTTGTTAGTCAAGAACTATAGAGTCAAAAGGAGTTCCTATTCCCTGGATTTGAAAGTGTTAAAAAAAATTCTAGAGGGTATAATGCTAAGTGAAATAAATCAGAGAAAGACAAATACCATATGATTTCACTCATATGTGGAATTTAACAAACAAAATAAATAAGGGAAAAAAGAGATAAACAACAACAACAACAACAACAACAAAAACAGATTCTTAAATACAAAGTACAGACTGTCACCAGAGGGGAGAGGGACAGAGGATAGGTGAAATAGGTGAAGGGGATTAAGAGTATACTATCATATGAGCACTAAGTAATGTACAGAATTGTTGAACCATTATAATGTACACCTAAAACTAACATAACACTGTATGCTAATTATATTTGAATTTTAAAAATTAATTTAAAAATATTTTAATTATTAACTTACTTGTTAGGCCATGACAGTGACATCACTCACCCAAAACTGTTTTAGCAACCTCAATCAATTCAAAACATGGTAATGATCAAACAGTAAGGACAAGAGTTAGGAGGAGCTTCTGAGTAGGCAAAATAGGTATTAGGAACATTTATGTCTAACAGTCATGAATTTCATTCATAAGAGATACTTTAGCATATCACTCAGAGCTAAGTTACCCTTACTTTGTCCACAATTCTAACAAGTTTTCATTTGATTTCTCCCACTGTCAGTAGTTTAAAAGCAGCAAATCAGAAGTATTAGACATTAGGAGGAAGAAGACTTCTTACAGCTGTCATCCAATAAGCCAGCAAATTAACAATCCCTTTTTGAATGGTAACTATTTTCTAGCACTTTAGTAGGTACTAAGGGACAGAAAAGTGTAAGTTATTATCCTTGCCCTCCATAGCTTAATACTTCTGTTGAGGATACAAAAGAGCTCCACACAGGAAACAAATAGAAACAAATAAATTACATACCATTGACCATAGCTTTAAAAACTTCAGAGAAAAGAGAAATCAGCATAGGAGAGAATACAAAATATTTCAGTGAGGCCAAATCTTTTTTTTAATTTTTTAAAAAAGGACACAAACAAAATATTAGAGCAAGCCCTGTGTCTGAAGACTTAAAAAAAAAAAACATATGTGTGAAGGGTGATGCCTTATAATCATTGTGGGAGACACTTAAAAGTTTAAAAAGTTTTTCTCAGAAGAGAAAATGAACAGGGACAATTAGGTAGCGTCAAGTATCAAATACAGTGATTTCTTTGTGTATATCTGGAAAACCAAATAAGGAGAAATCAGCTTACAGTGCAGAAGCAAAGACTGCACTAAGGCATTGGAATGTATTTTTGAATATAATCATGGTTTTTTTTTTTAAGTTTTCCTTTTATATACTGCTCTTTCAATGGTTTTAGTGAGGGGCTCCTGGCTGGCTCGGTCGGAAGAGCACACAACTCTTGATCTCAGGGCCATAAGTTCGAGCCCCATGTTGGGTGTGGAGATGGCTTAAATAAATTTAAAAAAAAAAATTTAATTAATTAATTAATTTTTAAAAAATTTTTATTTATTTATTTTTGAGAGAGAAAGAGCACAAGCCAGGGAGGAGCAGAGAGAGACAGGGAGACACAGAACCCGAAGCAGGCTACAGGCTCTGAGCTATCAGTGCAGAGCTCAACATGGGACTTGAACTCATGAATTGTGAGAGCATGACCTGAGCTGAAGTCGGATGCTTAACCAACTGAGCCACCACCCAGGTACCCCTTAAAAAAATTTTTTTAAACAAATAAATAAACGGTTTCAGTGCAACTGCATGGAGGCAGAGTAATGGGTGCAATGACCATTCAGTAGTACTGGTTGCATGACCTGTGTAAGGTCATCCTTCCCTGCCCTACTCTACCAGCTCTGCCAATCCATAGGATCACTGACACCTTCCCAGCAGAAATGGCTCTCCTTCATGAGTTTCACAGAGATTTTAATCTGTAATCAGGATTCTGAATAAGAACTTCATGAACTGCTACTCATGACCCAAGTTGGCAAAAAGGGCCAAGTCTATCTGCCAGCATCAGTGGACAACAATGATGATAAAGACCATGGGCCAAAGAATCTGAAGGAGAACAAATGTGCACACACCAAACTTGCCGCCTGATTACTTGGTGACAGATGCTGGCCTGGATTTAAAGGGCACCAAGATAACCCCCAATTAAATCTCTTTCCCATCCACAAGAAAAGCAATGCAGTAGGGTGAATAGAGGATAATGGTTATTTCTCCCCCAAGTAAAACACAGGCAATAAAAACAATAAAGTTCCTACCAGCCAGATACAACTAGTGACATATATTCCAGGTAAGTGGCCATTTGCAAATCTGTCCTAGATCAAAGATAGCAGAGAACAGTCCTCCAAAAAATGAAAGAATATTTTCTCATTTTCTTTGATGCCATTCAAAATGTAACATTCACAAATATGACATACTTTTCCATTCGATTGGCATTATCAATGTTTTCTCCATCACTTTTTAAAGTCTAGACTCTAGACAATCAACATTGGATCAAGCCGCAATGTGCAACATTTGTGAGTGTCTATGGTTTAAATACTTCCACCATGGTCAGTTTCAAGCTTCCAATATAACATTACTGAAAACAGAGTTGGAAAGGGGTGAACAACAGCCCACCATTATACAGTGTTTCTAACACACAGATACAATAGATATAAGCAATCTCAAGAGCACAGAAATATCTAAATGCAGTAAAATAATTAGGAAGTGATGAGTTTTTAGGATGCTATTATCTTCATGTTTAATATAATTTTTTAGTCATGAGTTTATACAACTTAACTTTTAATAATGGCTGTATATAACAGGGCTCACATAACTCCTAAAAACTGAACTATCAGTTCTCAAGAACCAGTATGAGCCAGATCTAACACAACATGGATTCCACTCATTCCTAAGACCTACCTATATTCCCATCCTGATTTCAGGAGCTGACAAATGCCCTCATTTGTCCAGTCTATATAGATCCAGTTGCTTTCTGGTCACCTTCAACCAAAAGAATCTTGGCTTATTAAAGAGATCCCTGGCAGCTAAAGCAGATGAAGATGGCTTCATCTAAGAGGCAAGGTTACAGCTAACACCTATGAAGGAGAATCTTCCAGCCAACTTAGATTTTTTTTTTTTAACTGGACTTCCCACCTTGTTAAATAAAATTTCCAACTATGAAAAGCCTGGGCATGCCATGCAATGGTCACTTTAAATGTCTTCCCCACATGAAGAATGTTTAATCAGCTGAGCAGAGCCTGCAGGCCCCACAGGAGTCGGGAGGATGTTAACAGCTCACAACCACTCCTGCATTCCCAGGAGCCCCAGCATCACTTTGTGAAACTGCACAGGGTGGAGTCCTGGCTTTTCCCTGGGGAGGAAGTGGCTGCTGAAATGCCAGATGTGCCATTCCCACAGCAGCTGGTGGAGGGCCCATCTCTCCCAGGGTAAGGAGCAGCCTCCGCAGAGACCAAGCCCCGGAAGTCTACAAAATTTCCACAGACTTGCCAGGAGAACCCAAAGCTGTGCAGGGCCTGAGGCAACACTGGATGATAAATAGAACATTATTCAGGGCTGATGCTCCCACCCACCTCCTTTGTTTCCGGCCACCAGTGTTTGGAAAACCTGTTTAAAGAGTTATTCCAAGTGTTTTCAAGCCTCTGATCTGTCTTCAAAAATATCCTTGAAGAGGAAACAAAGGTTGTTTGCTAACAGTGGACTGGGTAGAAATGACCAGGAAAAGTCTTTCCAGCACACCTAGATGAAAGCCACAAATCAGGTTTGGGGAGGGCTTGGAACCAGCCTGCTGTGCTCTGCTTGTCCTGCATTTTAAAAAGGGGCGGGAGGGGGGGCAGCTGAAGTCCACTCCTCTGTGTGAAAGCTGGGGGGTGGAAAGATGAGGGCAGAAGAGAAATGGGGGAGCAGAGGTGGGGAAGCTACAGATGATTGGAAAGAGGGAGACGGCGAGACATGGAAAAACAGCAGGGAAATCAAGTGAAATCTTGTTTAATATACATTTTCTCAAGGGGGTTGAGCTGAACTCTACAGTCATGCATCCAGAGTTGATTAAAAACCTGAAATTTCCTGTAATTGGACCTCATTAATAAATTCCTCAGGGTTCCAGGAGGCTCTGAAGAGGTAAAACAAGGGTTTGGAGAGATGAGAGCAACGGGAGGTTGTACAATCCCAGACCATGGAGTTAATTCCATTTAATCAGCCTGGAGAAAGTCTGTATTCACAACAATCCCTGGAACCTGCTGAGCGCTCCTTCAGCAGGGCAGGATTTTCTCTCATTCACTGCATCCTTACTTTTTAACCCCTACTTCCAACATGGATAACGAACTGCCCCAAAGTTCTCTGCAAGTCAAGTGCAAGTCAACTTAAGGAACCTCACTGCTGCTGTGGTGGGTGTAAATTCCAGTGATTGAAACAAGAGAGGCTGCCACCTCCCAACCTCCTCTGTTCATCTTCATCCACCATGTTCACCACAGCTTTGCCACACCCATCTCCTCCCCTTCTGCCTTTATTCCCCCTCTATCCTCAGTTGTTAGTTTGACCTCACATTAGCACAATCCCAAACCTCATTTGAGACATTAGCATTGGTTAGTTGCCACACATTGGCTTGCTGAGTGATTAATAAAGTGGCAAGTGTGCTTGGTGTAAAATGTACCTTCTCTCTTTCCTCTAGTAGAGTGAGCCGGAGATACAAAATGCCCAAAGATCAGAAATCTAGGAAAAAACAAGCAGCAAAGGGGGATGTCCAATTTAGGAAGTCAATTTCTAAATAGGAAAGGACAAGGGTCAAACTGTCAGGGTTCCAAATGGCTCCTTCTCACAGTATTAATACCTTACAAATTTCTCCTTCCCTTTTTGGGCATTTCAGTGAGAAGTGTCATCTGGTAAGACCAGAATGGAAGAGCCACAGTAATATCAACCTCCATCCTCAAGGATCATTAACCTCCATCCCCAAGGACCCCAAGGTCACTGGTCCTCAGAATAAGATTCACCCCAGGACGTAGGCAATGTGTCTTCTGTGGGATGTGATTATTTTCGTTGTCCAGACTAGAGTTAAGCTGCAGAGAAAAGGGGATGGAGATGGAGAAGAGAGGAAAGGTCAACTTACCAGAGATAGTGGAACCAGAAGAGGTGGTTAAGCCAGACCTGCAGTTACCTTCTTATTGCACCCACCCACCCACAGTTATCTTCACACCCTAAATAAGCCTCAGAACATAAGAACAGGCTACCTTTTTCACTTGTAACTTAGCCTCTATTTTCCTGTTCCCTTACCAGGCTGCATTTGGAGATGTTCTTCCTCTCAACTCTTCATCTTCCTTAATTCTAACATACCCTCACTCTCACCCCAATACAGAAAAAAGAAGTTTCTTTGCACTGCTTTTCCTAATGACTATAGAGAAATTTCAGATGACCCAGTGTTTCCATTAGAATGAATGGTGTCTCAGCTGTAGCTCTCCCTCTTCTTGAAGGCTGTCTTTGTGTTCTTTCTCCCAGCATGGGCCATTATACTCAGGCCATCAAGAAGGAAAAGACTGATGAATGTATCTACCAAAAATAAAAATTAGATTAAGAAATAAACTTCCAGTGGCAACCGGGTGGCTCAGTAGTTTAACCATTTGCCTCTTAATTTCAGTTCAGGTCACGATCTCACAGTGGTGGGTTCAAGCATTAAGTTGGGTGCCATGCTGGGCATGAAGCCTGCTTAAGATTCTCTCTCTCCCCTCTCTCTGCCCCTCCTCAGCTTTCTCTCTCTCTCTCTCTCTCTCTCTCTCTCTCTCTCTCTCTCTCTCAGTAATAATAATAATAATAATTAACCTCCATATGGCAAATACAGTGGACATCATAAACGAAGTCCAAAGACAAAAACTGAAGAAAATTTCTCAAAATATATCTGAGAAAGGTATGGTTTCTTAATAAACAAAGAATCTTTATAATTCAGTAAGACAAAAGAACAAAGGAAATTAACTTCTCAGTAAAAAAAAAAAAAGAGAGAGATAATAGGTGTACAACATTACTCAACATTAAAAAGGTAAAAAAAAATCAAAACAAGTCACTATTTTTCCCTATCAGGTTGGAAAATACTAAAGGTTTGGTAATCCTCCATATTGGTGACAATGTGGAGAAATAGTCACATACTGTTGGTAGAAGTCTCCGTAAGTATAGTTTTGCAAAAGTAAATTTGGCAACATCTAGCAAAGTTAAAAAACGTACATATATTTTGACTCAGAAATTACATTATGAGAAATGTATTCTATAGATATAAAAGTACCCAAAAATAGGGGTACCTGGGTGGCTCTATCAGTTAAGCATCCAACTTGTCTCAGGTCATGATCTTGCAGTTCGTGGGTTTGAGCCCCACATCAGGCTCTGTGCCTGGAGCCTGCTTCACATTCTGTCTCCCTCTCACTTTCTGCCCCTCCCCTGCTCATACTATGTCTCTGTCTCTCAAAAATAAATAAATATTTTTAAAGTACCCAAAAATACATGTACAAAGGTGGTCAATGAAACTTTATTTGAAATTTTTAAAATTTTCCACAAATAGACCATTAGTACATTGTGTGTTTTTTTTTTTTAATTCTAGGAAAGAAAATGGTAAAGGTAGGTGTCTTAGTCCATTCAAACTGCTATGACAAAATACTACAGACTGGATGCTTAAAACAAAAGAAATTTATTGCTCACAGTTCTGGAGGCTGGAAAATCCAAGGTGAAGGTACCAGTATAATCACCTTCTGGTGAGAGCCCCTTTTCTGGTTCATAGGACAGCAACTTCTCACTGTGTCCTCACATGGTGAAAGATCGGGGTCTCTCTGGAGCCTCTTTTACAAAGCACTAATCCCATTCATGAGGCCTCTGCCCTCATGATCTAATCAGCACTCAAAGGTCATCATCTAATACTATCATCTTTGGGAGTTATGACCTCAAAATATAAGTTTTGAGGTGGCGAGAAATATTCAGACCATACCACTAGGAATGAAGGTAAGAAGAGAGGCTTTTTATTTTTTATCTAAAATTTTTCTGTTTGTCTTAATTTTTTACCAAGTGTATTAAAAAAATTCCTTTTCAAATCAATAAAAAACAAACAAAAAAACCCTCCAGCTATACATGCTGTTTCTGGTCGCTAACTCCTTGCTGGTGCCCAATAATTCCCCAAGACAAACATATGATTCACCTACTCAGTCCCAATTAACCAACACTTCAAATTGAGCAAAACCTTTGATTGAAATGCTCTGCATCAGGATAGTTGACAAAAGACAAAAAAAATTAATTTCTTGATGGTCTCTTTCTCAATGACTGGTTCAGAAACAGTTGACAAAGGCTATATAGCACAGGCAATCAAGTGAGATTTTGGAGCAAGCAACTCTAGCTTCATCCTGCTTCTTCATGATGGGGACTGGGAACAGATCAGGGAGGTGGGTAGTCCCATGGGCACCTACCACTTTGACACCAACTGGCCCGGCTCTGTCTACTGTACCCACTGTCAGAAACATTCAGGAAGGCTTAGAATCGTGCCGCGGGGTATGATTCCAACTATATGACATTCTGGACAGTAAAAAGATCAGTGGTTGCCAGAAGAGGGAGTAGGGGGGGATGAATAGGTAGAACACAAAGGGTTTTTAGGATAATTTTGTATGACCCTATAATGGTAGCTACTTGTCATTATACATTCACAAACCCACAGAATCAAAAGTACCAAGAGTAAACTTAATGTAAACTATGGACTATGGGTAATTATGAAGTACGGATGCAGGTTCATGGAATGTAACAAAGGTACCGCTCTGGTGGGGGGTGTTGACAACAGAGATGGCTATGGAGGTATGGGCACAATTGGTATATAGGAAACCTCTGTACCTTCCTCTCAAAAAACAAAACAAAAAATTACAGAACAGATATTGTTTAATGTATGCTTGTTATAGGCTAAATAAAAGCAAATCCTGCCCCAGGCATTGTTACCACATCCACTAGGATGAAGGACAGTGCTGTGTTCTCATCTCTCACCTACTTCCTACATAGTCCAGGACCCTTTTCACCCTTGACTGTACTCCTCAGGGCTTGGCCAGGTTTCACCCATAATTTCACTTGTAAATATTTGGGGATAAAGTGGGGACTTTACATACTCCACATACATTTATAACTTGGAATTTTACAAGAAGATCATCACGCACTGCTTCTATAAAAATAAAATAAATAGAACTTTGTAGTATTATATAAATTAAGCCTCTGATGTCAGTTGTAAGGCAGATGTGCGCTCAAACCTTTCTACTCTCTTGGATTTGTTAAATTTGGCCTGAATCCCCCTTCTGAGGCTTGATATAGTTCTATCCCCTTCCCACAATTTTCCTGCCTTCATTTATCTTCCTCTTTGCCTTTGCCCTGCTGCCTTCTCATGTGTTGTCTCAATAGAACCCACATGAGGATGTCCTCAGAGTCCATCCCCTTCTCTGTTCCCACAAGAAACCCAGGCTCACTCAGCACTTTGTCAGTTTAGTAATTCTCTGGGGAGTTATGAGAAGCATAGCATGGTTCCATTGCCCAATACCTGATCCCCACCATTTTCAGCACACTGGGGAGTGGAGTTCACATTATCTCACTGCCTGCCTTCCTCAGTCCCCCTTAGGAACACTGATGAATCCATTTCTTTCCATTTTAACACAAACGAATTCTAGCTAATTTAAACCAAAAGAACTATGTGATAAGGATATAGGAAATCTCAGGAAATTCAGATGGACTGTAAGAAGAACCAAAAAGCCCTGGGCAGGACTGTCTTTGTATCTCTCCTCTCTGCTTATCTATGTGCTGCTTTCTTCTCTCCCTATAATGCCTTTTCTCTGCTTCTCCATCCACATAGGGGTATGTGGCTGCACCCTAGTTACCAAGTGTCCAGCTACATAGAAAAATAAACTGGCTGCTTTAGAACACCAATCCCAAATTCCTGGGAAAAAGTGTCAGAAAGGTCCTTGCCTATTATCTCCAGCCAGGAGGAAAAGGGTCTTATAGCATTAGGTCACATGAAAGATGGATTAGGGCTAGGCACCTCTTGGGTCCTTAATTGTCTTGTCTATGAAATTAAGATAATTATCCATCCAGAGAGAGTGGTTGAAAGTGTGGGGCACTCTCATTTTTTAAAATAAATGTTTGTTTATTTATTTTGAGACAAAGAGATAGACAGCAAGTAGGAGAGGGGCAGAGAGAGAGGGACACAGAGAATCTCAAGCAGGCTCCACACTGTCAGCACAGAGCCCGATGTAGGGTTCAAACCCACAAACCATGGGATCATGACCTGAGCCAAAACCAAGAGTTGAACACTTAACCAACTGAGCTACCCAGGCATCCCAGGATGCTCTCATTTACCTGAAGCATCCACTTCACAGTGGGTTCTCAGAAAATGCTGACTCTTCTTCCTTTATTCAATTCTTGATGGAGTGACGGTAATCCTTCTATAATAACATCTGGCCATGTTACTCCCCTGCTTAAAGCCTTTCTGTGGCTCCTCCATAAACCCTTAGAATAAAATCCTGTCTCCTAAGGATAATACAAAAGGCCCTTAAAGTCTCTCTGTTCTCCAAACTACTCACTCCCCATCACACCTATGCTCCTGCCATACCAAACCACTTTCAGTTCTCAGCACCCATCAAATTCTATCTTTCCCTGTTCCTCTTCTCCCCATTCATTCTTCCAATCTTGTCTACTTCTTCCTCAGGAAAATCTTCCTTGGCCATCACTTCTCCCCCACAAGGCTGAACTCTCTCCCAAATACTCCTGCACAGAAACCTTCCTCAGCCTTGCACAGAAATCTTCCCAACCTATCTAGCTTAACAGCTCTAGAGACTGTGCATTGCAAGGCAGCCCATTCCACTAATTTCTAAAAGGTTCTACCATCTTCATCCCAACTTCATCCCCACTCATCCTTTCATCAAGAGAACTGAAAATGTCTCCCCAAAATTCCCACCCACCCATCACAGCTTTTACCGTGGAACAATGTTCAAATTACTGGAAGCTTGAGTCAGTCACCCTCACCCCCACTTCCCCAAATTTATCTCTCCAGCCCCTTCACTTGACTTCAGGAGGTGTGGTTCAGAAAACATTCATCATCCCATAACATCCTCTAGTTTATCCCTATTTTTCTCAAAGCCTAGTGCTCAAATGTGAGTCTAACCACCACCACCTTCCTGATTATGGATCCTACAAACTTATACAGTCTCAGACTGAGTCACTCAAGTGAGACACCTACCTAGGTCCTATGAGCTTCTGGGCAACCACACCCCCTCCAAGTCCTTTTTTTTTTTTAACATTTATTTATTATTGAGAAACAGAGAGACACAGAGTGTGAGAAGGGGAGGGGCAGAGAGAGGGGGAGACATAGAATCTGAAATAGGTTCCAGGCTCTGAGCTGTCAGCACAGAGCCCAATGCGGGGCTTGAACTCACAAACTGTGAGATCATGACCTAAGCCAAAGTCAGTTGCCCAACCAACTGAGCCACCCAGGTGCCCCCCTCCAAGTCCTTATCATAGGACCTGATATCATGCTAAGTCCCATCTCTCTCCACCCCAGACTTAATGCAAGTCACTGAAGCTACCCAACAAGCCAAGGGCAGAGACCAGGAGACATCTCAAGATTTATTATTTCTAACACAGCATGGTTCAACAATTAATCTGTCCACAATCTTTGAATTGATGGTCTTATATACGCTGAAAATAACAGTTAGTGTGGCTACTGAGGTCTACTTTGTGTCAGGCTCTGGGCTAAAGAGTATACATGCATTTTATCATTTAACCCTCACAACAAGTACTTTACAGATGAGGAAACGGAAGTTTAGAGAGATTAATAAATTTAATCAATAGCTCTATAGAACGGGAGGTCAGGTTAAATAAAAAACAATAATGTCTCAGAGCATATCAAATATGGAAGCTTTAGAGGCCCATATTCCTCTATCATCATTAGGAGTCTCCTAATTTTAAACTCCTAATACCCAAAGTATTTCATTTAAACATATGAGAAAGAGGACTCACATCAATCAGGTGAAGTCTGAAGGTCCAGAGCAACAGCCCAGCTTTCAGGTATTCATCTTTGCAGGTGTTCACTTCCCTTCTTACACAATATATATGGACAGCACACAGCTTTTGTCTTACCCATACACCCCCTTTTATTAACCTGAATGCAGTGTGAGAAGAGATTTTGCAGGCTTGCAAAGGTTCTGTAGACATTTGCTCTCTTTCTTACAATACATAACACCAGCATTGGCTGGGTTGGTTCCCATGTAAAGAAGGGCTCATAAGCCTATTGCCCTCTGCTGATACTGATCAACTTGACTGGCAGGTAGAGAAGTCTTCAATCACACTACTTCCCTTGTAATCACAGTATAATGAAGAGAGATTTGTCCACCAAACCTTTCACCCAGTCCTGGAGATCAGGAGGACCAGAGGCTGTCAGCCTGGGCAAAGGCTCCCCATGGAAATTTCTGCTGCTCTAACTTAGAACTTGCCTTGCTTGTTCTGAAGCTGGATCAAACATCTGACTGCTCATTGTGTGGCTTCCCAGAAGATTCAGAAACATGCTTGATGTGGGTATGAGATGGGGACAGGGGAATTCTTGTGGCCTACAGGGCAGAGAAGGGTTCCAAACACAACATTAGGGTTTGGCAAAACCCAAGAACATCATGCCAAGACCTTTTCCCTTCACTTTTGAGCCCATATGCATTTCAAAGGGAATTCAGTCCTTATTTCAGGAATAAGTGCACATGTATCATTAGTGTGCAGTAATATTAGCACTAAGCACTAATGTCTGAAATGTCCCTCTCTTTTTTTTCTTATCCAACTTCTGCTAATCTGTCAGAATCCAGTTCCTTTCCACCAAGACTCTTCTAGTAAGTCTTCTATGAACACTCTACTTCCATGGTAACCACTAGCCTATGACAACACTACACTTATTGCTAGTAAGGTGGCTTTTGACCATGTGAAGCCTTACAGCATCTTTTGAGTTGCTTTATTTGCATATACATACACACGTGTATACATACACATAAGACAACTTTTAATGCACTTATTCAAAATTGGTTTACTGAGGACCTACTATTGCCAAACCCAAGCTGTGACTGGGGATGCAATGGAGAACAAGATAATCAGGTCTTGGCCCTTCCAGACCTCACAGTGGGGAATCATCAGTCAGAATTCAGTGCAGACAACAGAACTCACTCTAGCTATTTCCGACTGCAAAGCAGTTAGCCTAGGGATTGGAGTGCTTACAAAACCACTGGACGGGCTAAAGAGGAAGTTAAGGGGTTACTGCTGGACAACTTATTTTGAAGGCATAGAGTTCTATGACCTTGAAGTAGGACAGATTCTGCAGCTACTGACACTGCTATACCCCACAAGTGATTTGCCCATAAAGCTGGAGGCTAGACATGGAATGCTTAGTCTACCCACCACAATCAACTCTAATGTCTACAGAGCCTTGGTTGCCTGGAAAAGAACTTTATAGATATCTTCCAAATTTTAGAAAGAGAAGAAGGGAAAGACAAGTGTGGCCACAGACTGATGTATTCTGGACAGTACAGCACACCAGTCAGTACTAAACACACAAGACTGAACTGCCTACTCCATTCTGCAGATGATAGATTTTTAACTCAGACAATACTTCACATTTCTCTCTTGGGATAAAATGGTTCCTACACTTCTTTTTAGCTGAAAAACCTCTACTCATCTTTGAAGATACAGCTCAAGCACCACCTCTTCCATGAGGTCTTTCTTCATGCTGCTAAGATAAGAACTGGCTACTCTCTCCTTGGGCTACTCTATCTTTCCCATGGAAGCAGACACAGACTTTCATCATGGTGCCTGCTAAACTTATTTCCACTCATACCAGTTTTTCTGCTTAACTGTCAGCTCTTTAAAGCAATTCTGTGGCTCGTAACAGATACAGAATTAATGACTGCTGAATGAAGAGCCAAGGCTGGGGTCCTTACCACAAACTCAAAATGTAGGTGGTGATTCCACCTGTTCCCCTATTGGGTCAGAGAACTGAGTGAGTGAGTCCCCTGTTTTCACAGATGCTAAAATTTTTTTTTTATTAATTTTTTTTTCAACGTTTATTTATTTTTGGGACAGAGAGAGACAGAGCATGAACGGGGGAGGGGCAGAGAGAGAGGGAGACACAGAATCGGAAACAGGCTCCAGGCTCTGAGCCATCAGCCCAGAGCCTGACGCGGGGCTCGAACTCACGGACCGCGAGATCGTGACCTGGCTGAAGTCCGACGCTTAACCGACTGCGCCACCCAGGCGCCCCACAGATGCTAAAATTTTGAACAAAGTTAGTACATCTTAGCTCTGGTACAGTTTGGGGCAATTGCAAGGCACTGGGATGGCTTGAGCAGAGACTAGGAAACAGAAAAATATTAGTATCTGTTAGGATTCTTTTCATTGCAATTAAAAGAGTTAAGCTAACAGAAACTGGTTTAACTAGCAAGAACTCAGCTCAAATTAGATTTAAAAAAGGGGAGGGGGAATGTACTCACCAGCATAACTGAAAGGTCAGTGTGCTGGCTTCAGGCATAGTTGGATCCAGTCTACATCCTATATCATCAGTGTCACTCTGGCTCAGTTTTCCTCTGTGACTTATATTCTAACATTGACTCTTCCCATGTGATAGCAAAGCTCCCAACTTACACAGTACCCAGCAGGCAGCCTCAGTGAAAACAGAGAGTCTCTTACCCAATACTTCCACAAAATCTTTCATGTAGCCCAGTCCGGGTCCCAACTATCCTGGACCAAAAGCTAGGAAGACAGAAGATGTAGGTAGGCCAGGGTGCTGTGCCCAACCTGAAATGAGGGGGCTTCTATGGTCTGGTTAACCCCATAAAAGCCTATAGGCTGAGCTTGGAAAGTGGTGGCCTATAAAAAAAGTTGAGGTGGTGTTATGAGAAAAAAAAGAGTATGAACGGTGGGTAGGAAAAATAACACATTTCCTGCAGTGGGCATCTAGTACTTTGCAATCTCCAAAGCCCCACTCTTCATTTTAAAAGAGACTTTGAACTATTCAGGGTATCAAGAGCAACAGCAAAACTGCAGCCTTTCTCAGGGTGCTTCTGTGATGGGCTGCCCGAGGAGACTGGTACAAAACAGAAAAATCTGACATCATTTCTAAGTTTCAGTTGAGACTGGGGAGAGAAAGGAAAAACCCATCAGTTTCGGGTCTTGAGTAATAAAACCAGAGTGAGAAGGAAGAGGAAAAATGCTTGGGATGTAAATGTAATGAACAACAGAAAATAATTGAAAAGGAAGTGGCTTCCTCTCGTGTGTCAGTTGGGCCTTGTGAAGAACAAGAGAAGTACCTTTTCTGGAGCCTCAGCTGCTCTGCTGCCTTTCCAGCCGTCTCCTTGGGAAGAATGAGGCTTTAACAACTAGCATGGTGTCAGGGCTGGCTTCCACCCAAGCCTGAACAGTGCCCCCATTGAGGTACCCCAGGGACAGCCCTGGATGCCTCTCCCTTCTCCTGCTCCCCTCAATGGGCTATTTGTGGGACTAACAAGGACCGGGAGACACACTGCCCATCTCCTACAAGACCCCAGCAGCTGCAGGAATCCTCAGGAACTCCACAGGGTCCCTGTACATGTCTGTAAAGAGACTAACAGGAGGAATGCCAGATTCAGAAAGGGGTCCCCAAAAGCCTCCTGGATGAGAGAGAAAAATACTCCCCAGTTCTCTTCTCCTTTCTGGGCTTTTCTCTTATCTTCTGAGATGGCAGTTCTGCACCCCAAAAATATTTGCTATCTTGCCTTCTTCATGGCACAGACACCTTCTCTGTTCTACCTTCCTTGCTAGCTGGGAGAGAGAATACAGAGAAGAAATAAGCAGAGAGTTTATGACTGCAGCCATGTTCAAATACTACATCTTTACTGCCCACTTCCAGTGCTGAGACAAAGTGACCTCAAGTAGAATAGGAAGTGGTAGCTAAAAATTCTTATCAAATGCCAAGATCAAGCTTCTGTTCTTATTGATTTAATCCCACAACAATGCCAAAGGACAGCAGACAGATTCTAATTTTTCTGTGCCCATTAGGTAATGATTGCTACTGCCCTGGGGAAAGAGATAAGCATACTGGCCAGAAGAGACAGATGAGAATGCATTATTATCTCTGACTTCCTACTTCCAGAGGATATAGAAGCATGCCTATATGTTTTCATTTAAGGGGTACATGTTGAGCCCTACAAAAATCTCTCCCTCTAGAAGCTTGTTATTGCACATGAAAATTTCCCATCCTTATAACATTCCTATTGTTTGTAGGTTGATGTAAGTGGTGGTCTGCATGAATAGAAGCATGCCTATTTGGTGGAAATTTACCAAAGCATAGGGGCGCTTGGGTGGCTCAGTTGGTTGAGCATCCAACTTCGGCTTGCGTCATGATCTCACAGTTCATGGGTTCAAGCCCTGTATCAGGCTCTGTGCTGACAGCTCAGAGCCTAGAGTCTGCTTTGGATTCTGTGTCCCATCCCCCTCTCTGCTCCTTCCCCACTTGTGCGCGCGCTCTCTCTCTCTCTCTCTCTCTCTCTTTCTCTCAAAAATACATAAACATTAAAAAAAAAAAAGAAATTTACCAAAGCATAAATTTCTCTGGGTTCTAGACATTAAACCCTATAAGTGATAAATACCATGATGGCATGTAGGTGATCGTGCCTTTCCCAGAGTAATAGCTGGGATAAAAGGAAGAGAGTCAGCTCCAGAGACAAATTTTGACTACTTGTCAATGAACAGAATCTGAAGAGTGATCTAGTACAGCTTTACTCTTCAATCCCTCCACAACCTTCCAGACAGAAGGCTGATATCTGGCCTCATTTTTCAGGGTCAGGGGACTCCTCTCTTCCCATGCCAGTCCATTCCACTTTTGAACAAATCTTACTCATCATATAATTTCCAATATCACACAATTTCCTTACAATGTCCAGACATTGACCCAGGTCTTGCCCCAATGCTACATTCTCTAATCCGTGAAATCCCCAACCCTTCCAATAACTATTTCTACACAGCAATCACTCATGCCTCCTCCTGAGCTATTCTGCAGGCTAAATCGTAGCTTCTGGGAATCCTGCAAGTTTCCTATGTGATCCGCTGCCTAATTTTTACCACCTGGTTGACTGTGTCTAGATAAACTCCCTGGACCCTTTAAGATAAGGAACTTATCTGATATTTGGCCGAAATTAAAATACAGGACCATTACCAATCCTTGATAGGAGGATCCTACCTACACGAATGCACTCTTGGGTCGATGCTTGTCATGGGACACAGGACTCTCATTGAACTTCCTAGTGATAAAACTCATGAGACTTTTCACATGAACTTCTATTAAGCCAGTCATCTCCAGTCAATTCATTTTTTTAATCTAAGATCTAATCTTAATTTCTCATTAAACTTTATCCCCTTCATTTCAACCCATCAATTTAACATATAGAGATCTTTTAAGAATATGAACTCAGTTATTAGAACCTCTCAAATTTATAAAAATACTCAAATATATCTTCTATATATTCATTCAGAATAAATAAAAGTGAAGGCAAAACTGAGAAGCTCAGATAAAGAGCCCTGAAACCTAATGTTAGAGATCTTTCGATGCCATGTTCAAAACCATGTCTATATAACAAAAACAGATGCCAGAACCCTGAGAGCTCAGTCTTTCTTTCTAGCCCAGAGACACCTCACATAAAATAATATCTTACTGTTGGACATAAGGTAATATTTTTATGTTTTCTTTAAATTGATTTTGGATAGGGGTGGTCAGTATTGCTTTTCATACTACACAAATACAAAATTCTATGGAGATAGCAGAAGCAGTGGCCTTTTAACCTACCTTATGCATTAGGTAATGGGTCTCTGATCTTTTAAAAAGATTATTTGTTATTAAAACAGCCTTCTTGCCAAAATCCTATGTCTTCTTTTCTAAGATTTCTGTACCAAAGCTAATCTAATCAATATGACAATAAAAGCGACACCAAAATCTTACCCCTTATTGTCCTGGGGTTCTCCAAAGCCTCCCCAAAGAGGCACTATATTTTCATTACCCAGGGAAAAATAGAACCATTCTATAAATTATTTGCAGATAATTGCATGAATATCATATCCAAACTCTTGCAAAGCAGGTTTGAATACTCAGCTAAGGCAGCTGTAGGGTGGGAAACCTCAGTTTTAATGCAGACACCCCATCTGGCAAAGTCATGTGAAAAATGCAATCATGTCTCAAATCAGATATTTTCCCTAAGCCATTCCCTAGCTTCATGTCTCACAGAGGTAGAGCGTGAGCTGAAAAATGAACGGGGTAACAACATGAGGATAAATAAGTCACTTATTTCAGGATTCTAATGGAAAAAAAACTTCACTGAAAAAAAAAGTCACAGCTAAGTTCAGGTTTTGAACTTGTCTCATCATAGGATGAACAATCAGAAGGAAAACCCAGGTAATTCTGTTACTTTTTGAGGTCATAGCAATGCCTTTCCTACAAGGTCCTATTACAAATACTAAGTTGAATCATAGCTTACCTTGCCACATTTCAGCCCTACAAAAGGAAGTTGACTTCTCTCCAGAAATTTACCTCTCTCCAGGTCCAAAAACATTGTGCAAATTATCTTTTACTCTTCTCAATCATTTTGCAGTTCTGTTGTGATGAAATATCACTTCCATTACCCAGTGCTAATACCTAGCACCTTCCCACACAATGTTACCAAATCCTTCCTTCATAATGCCTCTTCATTCATTTCCTCCTTTGTTTTCCCTTATTTCTTCCCACTAGAAGGAACTATAACCTGAGTCCTTCAAGCTTCAGGATTACCTCTGACATTAATACCCAAATAGCAGTCTTAGAACCACAAGAAGTCTAATACCCATCTCAGTATTTCAGAGGATCAACACAGGATGCTTCTCCTGGGAGAGTGCCAGTCATCTCTCTCCCCAGATCCCTGCTCCTGGTCCCTCTGAATCCATGTGCCCCTCTTGTCCACTCCTCACAGCCTTTGTCCTTCACACATACTCTATTCTTGCCCTTCCCTTACACAAGGCACTACCAACATAAGGCCCTATTTCTCAGGCTTACATTGAAGGACTGGAAACTTTGGAAAGTAATTCCAGAACAGGATAAAATTTAATTCAGCTATCACTGTTGCTAATGTCCATCCATAAAGAGTCCCTTCCTGGCCAAGTTACCAGGCCAGCCCTCAGAATGGAGTCCCAGGCACCATTTCCTTTTTCTCACCCAGCGAAGGAAAACTCAATCTTCCTTAACATTAAAAAATACAAACAAAACAAAACAACAAAAACTCTACAATAATTCAGCAATCCTGAAGCACAAATACATCTGTACTCAGGTTTTTTAGTAGCAATTTTTTAAACTCAGCAAGCACAAAATTATAGTACCTCTACATGATGTAATAGCACCTGGTTCTTTTTTGGGAGGGAGGAGGGGCAAAGGGGGAGAGAGAGAGAGAGAGAGAGAGAGAGAGAGAGAGAGAGAGAGAACCTTAAGCAGGCTCCATGCCCATAGCATAGGTGATGTGGGGCTGAATCCCATGACCATGAGATCATGACCTGAGTGGATATCAGGAGTCGGATGCTCAACCGACTGAGCCACCCAGGTGCCCCAGCACTTGGTTCCTTAAAGTTATTCTGCTACCTCTAAAAGGAGCAGATATTTGTAGCTTCTTTCAGTTATGGGAAAATCACTTATTGTGTAATGTTAAAGAAAAAAAAGGATCCCAAATTATAGGCAGAGTATGATCTCAACTGTAAAAACTCTGGAGGAAAGTATGCCAGATTATCAACAGGGGTTACAGGAGTATGGGTGATTGCTATTTTATTGTTTAAGCTTTCCTGTGCTTCTTAAAGCCCACTGGATAATCACTGTCTTTTATGACCATTTAGGTATGACCATGTAGGTAAGCAGACCATTGAGCTTACCTACATGAGTACCTACCTGGCTGTTATCATGCTGCAGCTCACCCTACTCCCAGAGAAATATCTTATTCTACAAGATTCAGCCCAAATATCACCCATGAAGCCCTATATATCCACCCATCTTCCCATCCCATTGGGCAATTGGCTGCTTCCCCTATTGTCAACCTATAACAATCTGAACAATCTTTCTTAGTATTTCTCATGTCTGTATCAATAGGGTCTTAATAGTGACAAATAGCACTCTGACACTGGAGAGAGTTTATTACAGAGACTCTTTACAAAGAAGCAAAGTACAAGGAAATCACAAAAGATAGTGCATACCCCAGAGAAAATAACAGGGGGCTCTGTTACCACCCTTAGCCTGAAAATGGTAACACGAGAAAATGGTTCCCTGAGCCTGGATAAGGAATGAGACAAAGCTGCAACCATCAATAAAGGGATACCACTGGCCTAAAGCAAACCCCCAGGAAAAGAGTCAATGCTTTCTCCTCCCTCCTTCCAATTACCTACTGGTGCTCAATACTGGCCATTCCAGCTGGAAGCCAGGAGACAAGAGAGCCCTTTGATATGGCCCATAGAAGGCAGCTTCCCAAGAGGAAAGCAGGGAGAATGGTGAATGGAGGAGCAAACCAAAGATCCACTAAAGAACATAATTATTGATTTACAGGTGTGGCTTCAATGTCTGTTGCCTGAGCTCATGGTTACATCCCATGCCTTGCAAACTCCAGACCCACCACCCTTTCCATCTTCTTTCCAAAGGATTTCAGAGAGTGAGGCTTCTCTTGAGCTAGGCCTTGCTACATCGTGCATGGTTCCTCTCACTAGACCACTTCCTCCCATGCTGGACACCACCCTTCTTCCTTCCTTGTTCTCACATCAGCACAAATTCAAGGATTATTGTATGTATCTTACTTTTAACTGAAGGGTGGAGGGTAGAGGGGGTAACTGCAGCATAGCATAACTTTTATTAGTCATCTCTCTTATAAATATTTATTAACCATTCTCTGCCATGAAGAATTTCTTGACTGTGCTCACCATCATCTTCCAGGGACTCCATCTCCCTCAAGGTCTTTCTCCAATGACAACCCTCCAAACCCTAAACTCAGTTATACAATTTTTGGTCTAAACCTTTAGATATTTTAGTGCATTAGTATTTAAAACAATCAAAATTGGCAAATTTTATTGTTTTATTGGAACCAGGCCAGAATTAGGGTGAGGAAAGTGAGGCAAGATCACACACATGCACCGAAGGCATGTGCTTCACACCCCCCTAGTCCTGGCCCTGCCAATGGGGGCAGGAGGGATTAGAGGGGAGGAGGCAGAGGCTCATCTCTCTACATTAAATATGCCCATTGAGGTGCTTTTCCAAACCAAAAGATAACTTCTTTTTTTCAAGCAGAATTTTGCCTTTAAACTCTTGCCAATTTTGAGAATTTTTTCTTGCCAACCATCCTCCATTGGACCATGAGATCCTTCAGAATAGAAAATGATGCTTAATCTATTTCTATATCCCCAAGTGCCTAGACTTAGAGGATGAATTATAAACCTTTGCTGAATATAAGGGTCTGGTGTAAAAATTCATAAGGTAATTTTGTAAATATTGAATCTATTTAGAGCTTTCTTTTTTTGAATTCAAATCTAAAGTCCTAGAAAACTAGCTAGCAAGGAAATGAAGAATTCGTCTAATCTACAATCTTTTCATTTTACACATTAGGAGACTAAGGACTATTTCCATGGTATTATTTGCAAGCAAGTTGCTCAGCATTTATCCAGTATAATTAATATTTCCCATGGTTAGGGTGCTATCCCATCTGAATAATTTTGATAGCATCCCAGTGGACAAAACGGAGTAAAATTCCCCATATTGTTACAATGCTATTATTTCTCCCAACAGAAATCTCAGACTTACCATGTAAACATACACAAGAGATGCAAAATAGGGAAAAAAATACTGACACCCAACCAACGACTTGAGTCAGAACAGCTTTTATCACAGCCAGATACAGTAACACTAACACCAAGGAGAAACTACAGTTTTAAATCAAAGCCAGAAAAAATGGATTTGCTCAAGTAAAGGCATGAGTGCAAGATTTACAGAGAGGACAACAATGATTAGGAAAGCTTGCTTCTTAACAATGAACTCATTGTGTCAAACTTGTAAGGCACCCAGCAAGCTGACAAGGGTCTCTCACCCCTGTGCCCAGGACAGTTTGGCCAAAGGACATCTAGGGTGACATGCCTCAAACAGTCAGCACTAATCTCTTATCCCGGAATAGCCCAACAAACCTGTCTAACCTGACTGACTGCCTTTTAGAAACACCTTTGGAATTCTTTGTTCAGTTCTCCTCGGTTTACACTGGATCTTCTCATTTCTGGGACTTCTCTGATGACCTGATCTTCATCAACGACGACTTCCCCAACAAGTCTACGAACCCCAGATTTGTCCAACAGATGACATTAATAAGAACCAATTAAGAGTTATGCATTCAAAACAGGCGAGGTACACATTCACACACAAGTCAGAACTGTCACAGAATCACTTCTTACAATATTCCCCTGGCAGAAAAGAGGTCAAACTGACCTTGAAGAAGAAATGTCCTTTGCTAACTAGTTACCAAGACAACGCCAACCCTCTCTCTGCAGGGTACCTGCCCTTGGGGTTTGCACCTGCCAGCTGGTAGCAAAAGTGGCCCAGCAGCCTTAGTTCCCTGTCACTGGGCTCATTTCACCAACAAAGGTGCCAGCAGTGCCAGTTGGCTTCATGAAATGGATACCTGCCCACTAAGCATTGGCCCAGAGATCAGGGACTTTCACAAAGGCCAGCCAACAGCTGGCAAGCAGGCACCGCCAGGTCATTGTCATCCTGGACTGAATCGGAGACAAAGGCTCTGTCTGTTCCCTCCATATTTTATTTTCAGCTCCAGGTCTCTTCCTATGGGAGGGCCGTGTTGAAGGTGCCTTTCTTGACTTTTTTTGTTCCTTTAATGTTATCCTGTCTATGCATGCTGGCGTATAAAAGCCTTCCCCGACCCATGTCTTGTTTTACTGCAAATCAGAAAGCTCACCGTAAGTCACACAGGGGCAGTGAGTTCTGATTTGGAGCTGTAACCAGAAGCTGCATCAAACTTTTTCCCCTGGCTTCACACCAAGGCCTCCGAGGATTCCTTGTCACATGAGGTTAGTGTAGTTTCACATCCTCTAAAGCAAAGCTCTGTCGAAACTCTCTAGTCTCACATGGCTTCAGCTCAAAAAACCACCCCACTCAGCTGCCTTTCAAACTGTTTTGAGCAGTGAGTCAGGAGATCTAGGTTCCAGTTTTAGCTTAGTCTACATGAACCTGACCAATCACTGGTCCTCAACCACTACTTAGGGAAAATTAGGGGCCAACCTAGCTGTCACTAGAACCCATTTCAACCTGCATTTTTTATTTTTATTTTTTTAACATTTATTTACTTTTGAGAGGGGGGTGATGCACAGAGAGAGGGAAACACAGAATCTGAAGCAGGCTCCAGGCTCTGAGCTGTCAGCACAGAGCTCCACACGGGGCTGGAACCCACGAGCCGTGAGATCATGACCTGAACCTAAGTCGGACACTTAACCGACTGAGCCACCCAGGTGCCCCTCAACTAGCATTTTTTAAATATCAAAGAGACAAACCAAAAAACAAAATCTTTTATTTCTGCTACCACTTTACAAAGAAGCTGCTAACCTGAGAATTTCTAAATACTAACAGATATTATTTTGGTTTAAAAATAAATGGATACACACAACAACATGGATAATCTCAAAAATATTATTCGAGCAAAAGAAACCTCATATGAAGTTCTAAAATAGGGAAAGCTAATCTACAATAAAAGAAATAAGAAAGTAGCTGTCTCTGGGGGTGGGGGGAGCAGGGATTATTTGGAAAGGAGCATAAAGGAACTTGAGGGGATAAATATTATATTTTGTATCTAGATAGGAGTTTGGATCACACAGGTGAAAGCCCCTGTCAAAACTCATAAAATGCTACTCTTTAGATGGATTGATAGAAGCCTGGAGAAATAGGTAATAAAATAATTACAGCAAAATATTCATTGTAGAAACTAAGTGGATATATATGTGTTCTCTGTGTAACTCTTTCTACTTTCCTCTATGCTTAAATACCTTCATAATAAAGTATTGGAGGAAAAATACACTGTAATAATACTCCCTCCCTCTTTCTAGACATGTAACCTTTTTTCCCACTAAGTAAGTCAGTGCCAATGGGAATATTCATTGATTCGAGCAGAGAAGTCAATGATGCTCTGTGGTGACTAATTACTTTATCACTGCCTGAGGCCTTCAAGGGAAGAGGACACAAGTTCTGCACGTCCAGAACCCACCCTTTGACCTCATTGTCCTCCACAAAGTTATCAGAAACAAGTTTCTTGGGAGGCTGGCTACCTGCCCACTTCGAGGGTTGGTCTCTCATCACACTGTGTACACCTCTGCTCTCTGATTGTTAATATTCTTAATAGCCTTACAATGAGAAGGTTCCAATTAAGACAAGTATTCCAATCCCAAATATAATTGGAAATCCATTTTTGGACCCCCTCTGGGAGTAAATCAATTACTCAGGGACAAGATTACAAGTAAATCTTTCACTGGACTCACTACCCTGTTACCCATGACAAATATAAATATCATAAATATGTCCCTACAATATTGATTTTCTTAACCACTTTCCTTTAAGACTCTAAAAACGTATTCTTCTTTGTTTCTCTCCAAGTTGATTTCTTCTCCCTAAAAATCTTCAAGCCATACACACACACACAAAAGCACATGTTACTATGGTCTACACTGAACTAGCAGACACCTAATTCACAGCTAACGTCTTTTGGAGGAAAAATTAAAAGGGAAGAAGCAATTACTAAGAAGGCAGAGTAAAGTGATTTCCTAGGGGGTAGAATTCATGACTCTTGTCCATTTTTCTCATGGTAAGTTAATCAAATCTAATAGAAACACTCATTTACTGAGTTCCAAATATCTTCAAAGCCTTGAGTTATTCAAAGAATTAGATTAGTTTCTTTAAACTAGTACGTAATCTAATCTAGTGAAGGAGATAAAATATAAGCTTATGCAAAGTTAAACAATAAAATATCCAGATAATTGTTTCATACGTCAGTGGAAGAGGTGTCCAAGCTCCATGAACAATGGACTGACAGATGAATGGGGGAGCCCTAAGCACTTAAGAAAGGACATATAACCTCTAAAAGGAGTGGGGGTAGAGACCTCACAAGGTGGGATTTCAGCTATGTCTGGAAGAATATACAGAATTTGAGGAATGCAAGAAGGGGAGAGACCACGTTGGGCAGGTAAAACCAGGTGGTTAAAGAAGTACTTTTGTTCACAATGTTTCAACAGCAAAGCAGCACTACATTTGTAAAAGGCCTCTGTAACTCTGATTTCTTTGAAGGAACTGGTGCACAAATTCTCTACTATTCTTTAAAAACTCAACCTCGGTCTGCCTTAATGTCTCAAAGCAAATGAAGACAGATCACTTCAACAAACTGGACCACTGAGACATTCGCAGGATCTCACCACTCAGAAGGGTCATCTCAATTGCAAGAGTACTGCCAAAAAACACACATGTGCCCTTATCCAGCACTGACAAGAGGCCTATGAGCCATTTTTCATTTAGCCAGGTTATATCCAGGAAAGATGAGGCCTAGGACTGTTCACAGTCATGGTCAATTCTTTTACATTAATGCTTATCTTCAGAATAATACCACACCACACCACAAAAAATTAAATTATAAAACCATTCCAAGCAATCACAAAGTTTCCACTACTTTGATTTCTCACAATTTTTGTTGTGACAGCAGATGATTTATACTTGGATAAAAAGCCAAATTAAATCTGCATAGGTAGAAGTCAATATATATTCAAATAAATATAATAATTTTTCCAGCTTTATTGAGATACAATTAAAATTTAACATTGTATAAGTTTAGGGCATACAAAATGATGATTAAAATGTTATTATTTGGGTTATTTTTTAATTCATATCTTCCCCCCCATATCCCCACTGCACTATACAACTCTCGTATTGGGGAATGAGCAAAGGAGATGGAGACATATCACAGGGGTTTCACTTCCAACTTTGTTCTCTGTGACTTTGGGACAGTCTCACAACATTTCTGAGCCTCTATTTCTTTTTAGGGGGAGGGGAAGACAGAAAGAGAGAGAGAGAGAAAGGGCATAAGTGAGAGAGGAGCAGAGAGAGAGAAAGAGAGAAAGAGAGAAGCAGGGCTCACCCAAAGCGGGACTTGTATTTTTACCCAAAGCTGGGCTCATGCTCACCCGAAGCGGGACTTGAGTTCACCCACTGTGGGGCTCAACCTCACCTGCTATGGCTCTCGAACTCACAGTGAGATCATGACCTGAAGCCAAAGTCAGATGCTAAACTACTGAGCCACTCAGGTGCCCTCTGAGCCTCTATTTCTTCAGACATAGGTTGGGGAAAAAAATAGCTACATCAAAGGGTTGATGTGAGAACTAAAGAGAACAGTGGGTGTAAAGGACCCAGGGAGAGGATGTTGACCCACAGCAGATGGTCTATATATATTCTGTTAAAATGAATTTAGAAGAACCTGTTCTGGGGGCGCCTGGGTGGCTCAGTTGGTTGAGTGTCCGACTTCAGCTCAGGTCACGATCTCGCGGTCCGTGAGTTCGAGCCCTGAGTCGGGCTCTGGGCTGATGGCTCAGAGCCTGGAGCCTGCTTCCGATTCTGTGTCTCCCTCTCTCTCTGCCCCTCCCCCATTCATGCTCTGTCTCTCTCTGTCTCAAAAATAAATAAACGCTAAAAAAAAAAAAAAAAATTAAAAAAAAAAAAAAAGAAGAACCTGTTCTGTGAAGAGAGAATCAAGATAAATCGGTAAAAAAAACTGGATTTGAACCCATAATTAATTAGCTATGCCATTGTTTTTCCCATTCCAGTAATTCCTCTCGGAGTTTCCACCTATAGATGCTTGTTAGAAAGGATTACAGATTTGATAAGCAATCTTTCAAAAGCCCTCTCCCAACCTCAACACACACGTTTGTTAAAAATTAACACTCAGCCCCTTTTGTGAAACTTTTATTAGGAAATCTCAAACATGGTGCTGAATGCAGGTAGTAGTTTTTATTTCCTCCATTTCTCTGTACTTGTAGAAACTGAGGCACAAAGTTAAGATACAGGTGTGACCAGGCCTTTTGAGAAGTTCAGCTGACTGAACTGCTTCTGGGCCAGAATCATTCACCTAGATACCTTAAAAACAAGCCACAGGAATGAGAAGTAAGAGAAGTGTAAATGCAGTTTAAAAATACTGCACTTTCAGGACGCCTGAGTGACACAGTCGGTTGACCATCTGACTTTGGCTCAGGTCATGGTTTCGCAACTCACGAGTATGAGCCCCGCATCAGGCTCTCTGCCGTCAGCATGGAGCCCACCTCAGATCTTCTGTCCCTCAATCTCTCTCTGCCCCTCCCCCGCTCTCTGTCTTTCTCAAAATATAAATAAATAGATAGATAGATAGATAGATACAAATACTTCAGTTTCCAATGTGAAGTGACCAGAAATGAGGTTAAAGACAGATTTCAGTATGTTATGTCACAAAAAATGGGCCATTTCCTGTCCTCTCACTGTCAAGTTTAGAGCATAAAGCAAGCCACAAGGATACATTTCTGCTCCATACTCTATTTCTGGGCAGTGAGTACATAAACAGCAAAATACATACACTACATATACAAATGTATATGACACAGCTCCACATTGTTTGTGTGTGTGTGTGTGTGTGTGTGTGTGAGACCACAATCTCAAAAAAATAAAAAAATTCCCCCCCAAAAAAATGTTTTAAAGTAAAAGAAAGTAAAAAGAGAAATAAAATCCAAAAGCACAATGGGAGCAAAGAATGCTAGACTTGGGAAAAATCTGACAGTCTGTTTTAACCAAACTTCTTTATTTTATAGAAAATAAACTGGACCTCAGAAAGATTTCCAATTTAAATGGAAATTACATCTGAGAGTCTGAATCTGAAACTTCCATGGTACCACCCAAAGACAGGGTTGGAATTAACTTGATAAATAATGTATGCTAAGTTCCTCACTTCTCTGGTGAGGAAACTGAGGCCCAAAGAAATGAAATGACTACTTTGAGGTCATACGGTTACTTAGTAGGACCAAATCCCCTATGTTTATGCTTCTCAGAGAGAGAGGTTTGATACCTTCCCTTCCCTTCCCTATCCCAAACCTCATTCAACAGCCTTCACCCACTCTTTCATTCTATGAGATGGACAACTGATATTTTTCACACAATAAGGTTTAAAGACCCACATCTCCTTCCCAATGAGGTTAGCACTCCCTTGTAGAATTTCAAGAGTCACTAGTTAAGCCCAGCCCAGGGCAAACATGGTCAGGTGGCATCCAGGCAATTGTAAATATGTTTTACAGCCACCCAAAGTTGGTCAGCCTCAAGGAGATCAACTATGAGATCAACACTTTCCCATGTTGTATTCCATCTCTATTTACCAAAATAAACAAATTAGGGTACTAAAAAATTACAGTAAACAAATTAGGGTACTAAAAAATTACAGTAAACAAATATATTTTTATCCTCAGTTACAGTGGTTGTGTTGATTTTCTTCTCTCAGTATTAAATATACTGAGATAATAAGATTACTAAAACTTAATCAAATGTAGCAAGTTGTATAAATTCTACGTGGCCTTGTAGACAACTATTTTATTCATACTGCAGAAAAACTCATGCTTTAGATCCATTTGTTTCATTCATTTAATAGATTGACAAAAAAAAAAAACTGCTTATCATGTACCTAGAATTTTTCAGGTGCCGGAGATACAACAGAGAACAAAGTTCCTGCCCTCTTAAATCTTACATTCTAATAAACAAACAAGTAAAGCCATAATATGTTAGATGTTGATGCGTGCCATGGAGGAAATAGAAAGCAAGGGAGGTAGTAGAATGGGTGCCAGGCAGAAGAGGTAGGGAGGGTTGGGTGCTACGTATTATATTTAAGATGGCCTTGCTGATAAACAGAAACAAAAGAAATGAGAAAGCAAGCTTTGTGTACACCTGGAGGAAGTGCTTTCTAAAGAAAGCCAAAAAGGGTAAAGGCCTGAATCAGGAGTAGCATTTTCTTGGAACGGCAAGAAGGCCAGTGTGGCTAGAGCAGAACAAGTCAAGGAGACAGTGGAAGGAAAAAGAAAATGATGTCTCAAAGGTGGCTGAAGTCAACTGTGTGGAGTCTTACAATGCATTGTAGGGGCTGTGACTTCTACTCAAGGTGAAATGGAAAGGCAATGGGCGGTATGGAACAGAGGAGTAACAAGTTCTCATTTCCACATAAGGAATCACACTGCCTGTGTGCTGAAAAACAATTTTAGCCTATTACTGGCTATTTCAATAATACAGATGAGAGATGATGGTGGCTTGGATTATGATAGCAGTGGTAGAAGTGGTAAGAAGTAGTAATATTCTTGGAGGCAGAACCCAAAGGAGTTTTTGGTGAATTGGACATGGGGTGTGAAGAAAAGAGAAGAATTGATGACATCAAGGTTTTCCACTTGAGCGACTATGGGGTGGAATTGCCATTTGCAAGAATGAAGAATATGGGAGGAGCAGATTTGGGTTGCAGGTGAAGAGGTTATAAATCAGGTGTTTAACCCTTAATGGTTGAGCTGAAGATGCCTATGTTAGATATCCAATTAATAGACACATTCTGTTACAGACACATGCTATTAGAGATGTATCCCAAGAATGCAACTGAATATACAACAGGATTCAGAACAGAGATCCAGTCTGGAGATATGAATGTTGGTATTGTTAGCGTATGGATGGTATTAAAAGCCATGAGACCAAATGAGATCACCTAGTAAAGGTAAGGTAGAAAATAAAATAAAAGAACCCTCAGACACTCCAATGTTTGGAGGTCAGTGAGAGGAGAAGGAACCAACAAAGAAAGTGGAGTAAGGGACCATAGAGATGTACGAAGATGAGAGACCAGTATTCCCAAGTCAGGCAAGTGATCAGCTATATCCACTGCTGCACATAAGCTTCAAAATTCTAGATACAAACTGAATTATAATGGCAAAAGCAAAAAACAGCTTCTTGTGTCTCCTGTTATTCTATCTACAGCTTCCTGTTAATACTAGCAAGAATAGCAATAATTAAGAACTACCACCTACTTGGGTGTCTTTCAAGTCCCAAGGATTGTGATTTGACAAATCTCACATGCTAACTCTTATAGGTTGAAAGTGGCTACCTGGAGCATTATGTTGAGAAGGAGTCTGTTGCTTAAGGAAAACGATTGAGTTGTGTGTGATTTCTGTTAAGGACACAGAATGAGAATTGGCCTCATATTTGCTGGGTATTCATCATCCCTGTAATAGGACATACATTTTCTGTAGGGTTCATAGCACCTCAGTGGTCATTTAATTAGCCTCATTTTACAAATGGAGAAACCTAGTTCAGGGATGTTTACTAATCACCCTAAAGCGGCATTAGCTAGATGTGGTGAAGGGGAGACTCGGCACAGGCCCACTGGACTGTGCCCCATACTGTACAGTTTCTCTCCCCATCCCATCAAAAAAGTGCACAGAATTTCAGATCCCCAGGGTATACCGCTCCTAATTTAAACCTGTGACAGAGAAAGCATATAATTAAAGTATAAACTTTAAAAGTAATTGTTCCTTTATGCTCAAAGAAAATATGATATAACTGATTCACAAACTGATTTAGAGAGGTATGTTTGCAAACTTAAATATAAGAGAAAAAGAAACAGAACATGAGGCAACAGTAGTCAAATGATTCAAACAAAAGTTTTTTCAACCTAGGGCAGTTGAAGATGACACAGTAAGAACAACCATTAAAAATATGACTACTATTTTGTCTTCATCATTCCCATGGCAACCAAGTATTAATCCCTGCCAAAAAATAACTCTGTAGGCACCAAGAATTCTCAGTCTCTCTTTTAGCACCAAGCCCTTCCCAGAGTCATTTGTATTAACATTTGCAAAAGATTTATTTCCCTTTGATTCAAATAATTCCACATTCCCAAGAATATCTAGACTGGAGCATAGCCAGCTGCCTGCAGGGCCTGCAGCCGTCTCCCTGGTCCTGGGTAGCTCCCTGGGTGCCCATGAATGGCTCATTGTTAAAGACAAACCCACTGCAGAGAACAGAGAAAACACAGAAGAGCAATCAGTGTCATGTCCTGAGGACTGGTCTGGATTTTGAGCAATGAAACTGAGTGGGAGTGGCAAGCACCTAAGGCTGTTATGAATCAGTGATTGATGCCTTCCAGAGCAAGTCTCCTCTGAGATGCTGGCTGGGTCACCATCACTAGTCAACTCACTTCAGGAGATTCTGAACCCAAGTCCTTTATGTGACAAAGCAGAGCAGGCCCTAGACTGAAAATCAATTTCATTATCCAAGCATCTGTTAAGCACTAATTGTATGTAGGAGTAAAACACTGGATTTCAGTGAAAAGTCTAAGGTCACCTTCAAATCATGTGGATGGCTTTAGCAACTAGCCAAACATCCAAAAAGAAAAAGTGTGTTCTCTAGATTTGTATATAATGAAGAATGGGAACCCAAATCTTGCTCTGATTTTTGCTACTGAGTTTCTGCATACAAACAGGTCACTTTGGAGAGAAGTCCAGGTGTATACTTCAAAGTCTGCTGAAATCAAAAATAAAAAGGTCTATAATTTTAGCATTTCTTGGGATGAATCAACCTGTCACTAAATTCAAATTGCATAGTGAATTAAATGTTTTCCTGATGTAAATGTTCAAAATTTAGACCACATTTATTATTTCAGAGATGTACTGATAAATCCCACAATTAATACTTGATGAGTATAATTTAGTACCTGTAAGCCTATAGCTCAGAATATGTCTATTTTAAAAAGTTACAGTTTCTGGTACTTATTTGTGTCTTTTATTGTCCTTATTTGAGCTTTTTCTTTTTAATAGTCAGAAAACTAACATATTTCAAGATAAAGTTCTCATGCTGTTTTACTTCTCCCAGCTCCCAAACCGCCCCCCCCAAAAAAAATCAGAGAAAAGCAGTGAAGTGATCCAGAAACAATAGAATAACTCAGTTATGGTCACAATTAACCTCTCTGCAAAAAAAAAAAAAATAGGTATATCTGCTCAAGTGAAAATATATGTGACTTTATGCCACAGAAAAAAATAAACCCAACTTGCTAAGACATGCTTCTATTCTTCAACTGCCCTACTTACCATTCTGCAAATGAGGCAAAAAGGGTATATAGAGTCTGAGCTTCTACCTTATGGACACATCTTGGTCTTCATTGAGGCCATTAATATATTAAAAACACTGATGAAAGGCTATTTGTTGGGTAGAGTCATTTTTCCCTTGACATTTATTATCAGTAGAAAAGTTTTCTGTTTTAATACCCACATTCTGGCATATAATTACTGTAATAAAGTCTACTTCTTCACTCTGGGTGACTGCTGCCAGTATTATGAAATCATGGCAATGGTTGTAAAAATAAGGGAGGTCACAACCTTTCCACACACACACACACCCACTCTGCAGCTGATATTAAATAGCTTTGGTGGGAAAATGCAGACCTTTAAACTTTTTCTACCAAACTCAATGCATTCTGTATTTAACTTCTTCTTTAAAACAGTTTGTGTTGTAAGAATTCAAAAACTGCATATGGCCATGGGAATAAAAAAGGAGCTTATACTTAATTAGCTACTAAGTCCGACTTGGACGAAGCACAATAACAACCATTTCTTTGTGCTAACTATTTTTAATGATATGCATTACATGCATTGGCCTGTCTACTGCCCAGACTGCTCCAGCATCAATCCTGCTTTACTGTTATGCTTTTTGGCAAAGGACAACATGGGGAAAGTCTCCATTTCGATATTTTGTCATTTTGATTGGAATAATAATTCTTAACAGCATGAATTCCCTCTAAACCTTAAACCACCACCACAGTTTCATGACAACAAGACAAGTGACATCCAAGTATACCAGATGCTGTACAAATATTCTCCTTATACCTCCAGCAATACTCAATAGTTTGATTCATCCTCTCTCACTCTAAACTGTTTGAATATTTTCATCCAATTGCTTTCAGCTATTTTTTAAACATAACTATTGGATATAATTTTTCTACTTCTAGCCAAGATTCAAGTCAAGCTGATTCAGAATCATAATGAGGATAGATAGGCACAAGAGGGAGTGTGCATTTTTAAAAATTTTTTCTAGCTCTTCATGGAATAGGAATTTCCTTAGGGAGGGTCTAAGGAAATACCTACTTTAAAAGTAGAATCTTGGGTTTCCTAATGAAAGTAATCCTAAGTAGAGATGTTATTTGGGGGTCGGAAGGTCAAGATCTCTTTTTGCCCTTGAAAAGGAAAATTACTGGAACCCATTATCTTCCAAAGCAACATAGAGAAGAGAGAAGCTAACAGAATGTTGGAGAACAGGTGTGTTAGACCCACCAAAAAGCACCAAGAGAGCATACAAAGCAAGTCAACACTAGGAATACCACCTCTGTTTCAAACAGAGCAGCTCTGTCATCTACTTTATTTCCTGGTATCAGGTTTTGTTTATGGAGGAAAAGAATTACTATAACTACAGTGGACAACAGTTTGAGGTGCGCATGCACTGCAACCAGCAATTCTGCTCCTAGATATGTATCCTGGAGTAATTTGTACATATGTGTCCAAGATTGATTGTATATGAATCACAGCACTGCTGTCCATAACGGTTCCAAACCAGAAGCAACCCAATGCCCATCCTTAATACAATGGATCTATACATTGTGGTGAATTCATACAATGGGAAACTGTATCACAGTAGAAATTAATAAACCAGAGGTCTGTGTCACAACATAGATGAATATTGCAAACATAATATCTTATGTAAAAAGAAAGACACAAAAGAAAGCAGAATTATTCTATTTATATAAACCTAAAAATAGGCAACATTAAACTATATTATTTAGAGATGCACATATAGGCAACAAACTAGGAAGGAAAGCAAGTATATGATTTTCACAAAAGCCTGAAGAATGTTTCCTTTGCGGGGTGAGAGAAGGTTGTAATCAATAATCAAGATGGAAACTAGACGAAACTTCTGGGGTACTGTTAATGTTCTGTTTTTCCAACCTTTAACTTAATATTTTATATTTTATTTAAAAATTACAAACATGGAACAGAATAGAGAACCCAGAAATGGACCTACAAACATATGGCCAACTAACCTTTGACAAAGCAGGAAAGAATATCCAATGGAATAGACAGTCTCTTCAGCAAGTGGTGCTGGGAAAACTGGACAGCGACATGCAGAAGAATGAACCTGGACCACTTTCTTACACCATACACAAAAATAAACTCAAAATGGATGAAAGACCTCAATGTAAGACAGGAAGCCATCAAAGTCCTCCAGGAGAAAGCAGGCAAAAAACTTTTTGATCTTGGCTGCAGCAACTTCTTACTCAACACATCTCCAGAGGCAAGGGAAACAAAAGCAAAAATGAACTATTGGGACCTCATCAAAATAAAAATATTCTTCTCAGCGAAGGAAAAAATTGGCAAAACTAAAAGGCAACCGACAGAACGGGAGAAGATATTTGCAAATGACATATCAGATAAAGGATTTGTATCCAAAATCTATAAAGAACTCATCAAACTCAACACCCAAAAAACAAATAATCCACTGAAGAAATGGGCAAAAGACATGAATAGACACTTCTCCAAAGAAGACATCCAGATGGCCAACTGACACATGAAAAAATGCTCCACATCATTCATCACCAGGAAAATACAAATCTAAACCACCATGAGATACCTCCTTACACCTGTCAGAATGGCTAACATTAACAACTCAGGCAACAGATGTTGATGAGGATGCGGAGAAAGAGGATCTCTTTTGCATTGCTGGTGGGAAGGCAAGCTGGTGCAGCCACTCTGGAAAACAGTATGGAGGTTCCTCAAAAAACTAAAACTAGAACTACCCTACAACCCACCAATTGCACTACTAGGCATTTATCCACGGGATACAGGTGTGCTGTTTTGAAGGGACACATGCACCCCCAGGTTTATAGCAGCACTATTAGTCCTGGAGGAAGATGGCAGCGTAGGAGGACTCTGGGCTCACCGCGTCCTGCTGATCACTTAGATTCCACCTACACCTGCCTAAATAACCCAGAAAACTTCCAGAAGACTAGCAGAACAGATTCTCTGGAGCCAAGCGCAGATGAGAGGCCCACAGAAGAGGGTAGGAAGGGCGGAGCGGCGGTGCGCGCTACATGGACTGGCGGGAGGGAGCCGGGGCGGAGGGGCAGCCCACCGGCCAAGCAGAGCCCCCAAGTCTGGCTTGCAAAAGCGGAGGGGCCAGACGGAGTGTGTTCTGACAGCAAGCGGGACTTAATATCTGGAAGGTTATAAGTACAGCTCTGCTCGGAGAGCGGGAGGGCTGGAGGACAACAGGAGGGAGAGTTGTTGAGCCCTGGACAACAGAGCTCAGCTTGGCAGGGAACAAAGGCGCTCGCCAGTGCCATCTCCCTTGCTCATCTTCCAGCCAAAATCCCAAAGGGAACCAGTTCCTGCCAGGGAACTTGCTTGCACCATGCAAACACCCAACACTGTGCTTCTGCGGATCCATCCCTCCGGCGGCAGGTCTGACTCCCTCCTGGTGCCACAGGGCCCCTCCCGAAGCAGATCACCGAAGGATTAGCAAGCTGAGCCTGCCCATGCTGCCCCTGTGCACCTTGCCAATCCACCCCAGCTAATATGCCAGATCCCTAGCACCACAAGCCTGGCAGTGTGCAAGTAGCCCAGATGGGCCACACCACCCCACAGTGAATCCCGCCCCTAGGAGAGGGGAAGAGAAGGTACACACCAGTCTGCTGTGGCCCCAGCGGTGGGCTGGGGGCAGACATCAGGTCTGACTGCGGCCACACCCACCAACGCAAGTTATTCAAGACAGCACAGGGGAAGTGCCCTGCAGTTCTATACAAAATGATGAAATGGAAGAATTCCCCTCAAAAGAATCTCCAGGAAATAACAACAGCTAACCAACTGATCAAAAAGGATTTAAACAATATAACAGAAAGTGAATTTAAAATAATAGTCATAAAATTAATTGCTGGGCTTGAAAACAGTATAGAGGACAGCAGAGAATCTATTCCTACAGAGATCAAGGGACTAAGGAACAGTCCCTTTTAGGAGGAGCTTAAAAAAAATGCTATAAATGAACTGCAAAATAAAATGGAGATGACCACGGCTCGGATTGAAGAGGCAGAGGAGAGAGTAGGTGAACTAGAAGATAAAATTGTGGAAAAAGAGGAAGCTGAGAAAAAGAGAGATAAAAAAAATCCAGAAGTATGAGGGGAAAATTAGAGAACTAAGTGATGCACTAAAGAGAAATAATCTACGCATAATTGGTATTCCAGACAAGGAAGAGAGAGGGAAAGGTGCTGAAGGTGTACTTGAAGAAATCATAGCTGAGAACTTCCCTGATCTGGGGAGGAAAAAGGAACTGAAATCCAAGAGGCACAGAGAACTCCCTTCAGATGTAACTTGAATCGACCTTCTGCATGCCATATCATAGTGAAACTGGCAAAATACAAGGATAAAGAGAAAATTCTGAAAGCAGCTAGGGATAAACGTGCTCTAACATATAAAGGGAGACCTATAAGACTCGTGACCGATCTCTCTACTGAAACTTGGCAGGCCAGAAAGGAATGGCAGGAGATCTTCAATGTGATGAACAGAAAAATATGCAGCCGAGAATCCTTTATCCAGCAAGTCTGTCATTTAGAACAGAAGGAGAGATAAAGATCTTCCCAAACAAACAAAAACTGAAGGAATTTGTCACCACTAAACCAGCCGTACAAGAGATCCTAAGGGGGATCCTGTGAGACAAAGTACCAGAGACATCACTACAAGCATGAAACCTACAGACATCACAATGACTCTAAACCCATATCTTTCTATAATAACACTGAATGTAAATGGACTAAATGTGCCAACCAAAAGACATAGGGTATCAAAATGGATAAAAAAACAAGACCCATCTATTTGCTGTCTATAAGAGACTCATTTTAGACCAGAGGACACCTTCAGATTGAAAGTGAGGGCATGGAGAACTATTTATCATGCCATTGGAAGTCAAAAGAAAGCTGGAGTAGCCATACTTGTATCAGACAAACTAGACTTTAAATTAAAGGCTGTAACAAGAGATGAAGAAGGACATTATAGAATAATTACAGGGTCTATCCATCAAGAAGAACTAACAATTGTAAATGTCTATGCATCGAATACCGGAGCCCCCAAATATATAAAACTATTACTCACAAACACAAGCAACCTTATTGACAAGAATGTGGTAATTGCAGGGGACTTTAACACTCCACTTACAGAAATGGATAGATCATCTAGACACACGGTCAATAGAGAAGCAAGGGCCCTGAATGATACATTGGATCAGATGGACTTGACAGATATATTTAGAACTCTGCATCCCAAAGCAACAGAATATACTTTCTTCTTGAGTGCACATGGAACATTCTCCAAGATAGATCACATACTGGGTCACAAAACAGCCCTTCATAAGTATACAAGAATTGAGATCATACCATGCATACTTTCGGACCACAATGCTATGAAGCTTGAAATGAACCACAGGAAAAAGCCTGGAAAACCTCCAAAAGCATGGAGGTTAAAGAACACCCTACTAAAGAATGAATGGGACAACCAGGCAATTAGAGCAGAAATTTAAAAATATATGGAAACAAACGAAAAGGAAAATACAATCCAAACGCTTTGGGATGCAGCGAAGGCAGTCCTGAGAGGAAAATACATTGCAATCCAGGCCTATCTCAAGAAACAAGAAAAATCCCAAATACAAAATCTAACAGCACACCTAAAGGAAATAGAAGCAGAACAGCAAAGACAGCCTAAACCCAGCAGAAGAAGAGAAATAATAAAGATCAAAGCAGAAATAAACTATATAGAATCTAAAAAAACTGTAGAGCAGATCAATGAAACCAAGAGTTGGTTTTTTGACAAAATAAACAAAATTGATAAACCTCTAGCCAGGCTTCTCAAAAAGAAAAGGGAGATGACCCAAATAGATAAAATCATGAATGAAAATGGAATTATTACAACCAATCCCTCAGAGATACAAGCAATTATCAGGGAATACTATGAAAAATTATATGCCAACAAACTGGACAACCTGGAACAAATGGACAAATTCCTAAACACCCACACACTTCCAAAACTCAATCAGGAGGAAATAGAAAGCTTGAACAGACCCATAACCAGTGAAGATATTGAATCAGTTATTAAAAATCTCCCAACAAACAAGAGTCCAGGACCAGATGGCTTCCCAGGGGAGTTCTACCAGACGTTTAAAGCAGAGATAATACCTATCCTTCTCAAGCTATTCCAAAAAAAAGAAAGGGAAGGAAAACTTTCAGACTCATTCTATGAAGCCAGTATTACTTTGATTCCTAAACCAAACAGAGACCCAGTAAAAAAAGAGAACTACAGGCCAATATTCCTGATGAATATGGATGCAAAAATTCTCAATAAGATACTAGCAAATCGAATTCAACAGTATATAAAAAGAATTATTCAGGGGCGCCTGGGTGGCGCAGTCGGTTAAGCGTCCGACTTCAGCCAGGTCACGATCTCGCGGTCCGTTAGTTCGAGCCCCGCATCGGGCTCTGGGCTGATGGCTCGGAGCCTGGAGCCTGTTTCCAATTCTGTGTCTCCCTCTCTCTCTGCCCCTCCCCCGTTCATGCTCTGTCTCTCTCTGTCCCAAAAATAAATAAACGTTGAAAAAAAAATTTAAAAAGAATTATTCACCATGATCAAGTGGGATTCATTCCTGGGATGCAGGGCTGGTTCAACATTCGCAAATCAATCAACGTGATACATCACATTAATAAAAGAAAAGATAAGAACCATATGATCCTGTCCATCGATGCAGAAAAGGCATCTGACAAAATTCAGCAACCTTTCTTAATAAAAACCCTCGAGAAAGTCGGGATAGAAGGAACATACTTAAAGATCATAAAAGCCATTTATGAAAAGCCCACAGCTAACATCATCCTCAATGGGGAAAAACTGAGAGCTATTTCCCTGAGATCAGGAACACGACAGGGATGTCCACTCTCACCGCTGTTGTTTAACATAGTGTTGGAAGTTCTAGCATCAACAATCAGACAACAAATCCTTTCCAACAAAAGGAAATCAAAGGCATCAAAATGGCAAAGATGAAGTCAAGCTTTCACTTTTTTGCAGATGACATGATATTATACATGGAAAATCCGATAGACTCCACCAAAAGTCTGCTAGAACTGATACATGAATTCAGCAAAGTTGCAGGATACAAAATCAATGTACAGAAATAAGTTGCATTCTTATACACTAACAATGAAGCAACAGAAAGACAAATAAAGAAACTGATCCCATTCACAATTGCACCAAGAAGCATAAAATACCTAGGAATAAACCTAACCAAAGATGTACAAGATCTGTATGCTGAAAACTATAGAAAGCTTATGAAGGAAATTGAAGAAGATATAAAGAAATGGAAAAACATTCCATGCTCATGGATTGGAAGAATAAATATTGTCAAAATGCCAATAGTACCCAAAGCTATCTACACATTCAACGCAATCCCAATCAAAATTGCACCAGCATTCTTCTCGAAACTAGAACAAGCAATCCTAAAATTCTTATGGAACCACAAAAGGCCCCAAATAGCCAAAGTAGTTTTGAAGAAGAAGACCAAAGCAGGAGGCATCACAATCCCAGACTTTTGCCTCTACTACAAAGCTGTCATCATCGAGACACCATGGTATTGGCACAAAAACAGACACATAGACCAATGGAATAGAATATGTATGGCCAATGGAATACGTATGGCCAACTAAATCTTTGACAAAGCAGGAAAGAACATCCAATGGAAAAAAGACAATCTCTTTAACAAATGGTGCTGGGAGAACTGGAAAGCAACATGCAGAAGATTGAAACTAGACCACTTTCTCACACCATTCACAAAAACAAACTCAAAATGGATAAAGGACCTGAATGTGAGACAGGAAACCATCAAAACCCTAGAGGAGAAAGCAGGAAAAGACCTCTCTGACTTCAGTCGTAGCAATTTCTTACTTGACACATCCCCAAAGGCAAGGGAATTAAAAGCAAAAATAAACTATTGGGACCTCATGAAGATAAAAAGCTTCTGCACAGCAAAGGAAACAACCAACAAAACTAAAAGGCAACCAACGGAATGGAAAACGATATTTGCAAATGACATATCAGACAAAGGGCTAGTATCCAAAATCTATAAAGAGCTCAACAAACTCCACAACCGAAAATCAATCCAGTGAAGAAATGGGCAGAAAGCATGAATAGACACTTCTCTCAAGAAGACATCCAGATGGCCAACAGGCACATGAAAAGATGCTCAACGTCGCTCCTCATCAGGCAAATACAAATCAAAACCACACTCAGATATCACCTCACGCCAGTCAGAGTGGCGAAAACGAACAAATCAGGAGACTATACATGCTGGAGAGGATGTGGAGAACCGGGAACCCTCTTGCACTGTTGGTGGGAATGCAAAGTGGTGCAGCCACTCTGGAAAACAGTGTGGAGGTTCCTCAAAAAATTAAAAATAGACCTACCCTATGACCCAGCAATAGTACTGCTAGGAATTTACCCAAGGGATACAGGAGCACTGATGCATAGGGGCACTTGTACCCCAATGTTGATAGCAGCACTTTCAACAATAGCCAAATTATGGAAAGGGCCTAAATGTCCATCAACTGATGAATGGATAAAGAAATTGTGGTTTATATACACAATGGAGTACTACGTGGCAATGAGAAAAATGAAATATGGCCCTTTGTAGCAACGTGGATGCAACTGGAGAGTGTTATGCTAAGTGAAATAAGTCATACAGAGAAAGACAGATACCATATGTTTTCACTCTTATGTGGATCCTGAGAAACTTAACAGAAACCCATGGGGGAGGGGAAGGAAAAAAAAAAAAAAAGAAAAGAGGTTAGAGTGGGAGAGAGCCAGAGCATAAGAGACCCTTAAAAATTGAGAACAAACTGAGGGTTGATGGGGAGTGTGACGGAGGGGAGGGTGGGTGATGGGTATTGAGGAGGGCACTTTTGGTATGAGCACTCGGTGTTGTCTGGAAACCAATTTGACAACAAATTTCATATATTGAAAAAAAACAAGAAATAAAAAATAGCAGCACTATCAACAATAGCCAAAGTATGGAAAGAGTCCAAATGTCCATCAGATGAACGGATAAAGAAGATGTGGCATATATAGACAATTCAGTATTACTTGGCAATCAAAAAGAATGAAATCTTGCCATTTGCAACTACATGGATGGAACTGGAGGGTATTATGCTAAGTGAAATTAATCAGTCAGAGAAAGACAAAAATCATATGACTTCACTCATATGAGGACTTTATGAGACAAAACAGATGAACATATGAGAAGGGAAACAAAAATAATACAAAAACTGGGAGGGGGCAAAACAGAAGAGACACATAAATATGGAGAACAAACTGAAGGTTACTGGAGGGGTTGTGGGAAGGGGGATGGGCTAAATGGGTAAGGGGCACTAAGGAATCTACTCCTGAAATCATTGTTGCACTATATGCTAACTAATTTGGATGTAATTTTTAAAAATAAAAAATTTTTAAAAATTGCAAACAAAAAAAATTCCTAAAAAAAGAAAAGTTTGAAAACTCACTGCTTCAATTCAATTTCTTCATGGTAAAGGCAAGGAACTGCAGGGCAGGGAGACTACATCAATTGCCCATTTCTCCTATCACCCTAATGTGCAGTTTCTGGGTCTGGGGTTATCACAGAGCTTCTTCTAAGGGGTCTAAGTCTAGAGGCTCAGAATGCCTGTCATTGTCCCCACAAGGCTCTTCAGTCCAACTTGCAAACTGACCCATTCCTCTCCCTCCTTCACCCACCATCCCCACCCACAGGCCAGCCCCCAGTATGTCTCCCTGCGGGTTTGCAGCCAAGGTCCTCCTTTGAGGACCCTTGGACAGATGCACATACTGCACATGCACACTTGCACCCTGTACCCTCTCTTGATCACATGTATATCTGGCTTGCCAATCCTAGGTAAACAATATCTAATATTTAATCTGTACCCTAAAACCTACTACATTTTGCATTTTACAGATGTTAAAAACCAAAATTAAGTTTATTAACTGCAAATATTAAATCCAATGCTCTACAGACACTTTTCAACCATCCTTCCAATAAAAAGTAGAGGTAGCAGTGTGAATTATAGACTTGTCACTCGTGAGGGGACAGTGTGTCTCTTCCTGAACTACTACTACTCTTTGAGCTGCACAGAATATATTGCTTTTATAATGGAGTTTTTAAAAAATATCTTTACTATCCCCTTCCTTTAAAAACAAAATCAGGAGCACCTGGGTAAAGCATCCCTGGGTAAAGATAGTAAAGCATCCGACTCTATCTCAGCTCAGGCCATGATCTCTCGGTTCATGAGTTTGAGCCCCACTTCAAACTCTGTGCTGAGTGCAGAGCCTCCTTGGGATTCTCTCTTCCCTCTCTCTCTGCCCCTATTCCACCCACACTCTCTGTCTCCTGGATTAAATAAATAAACTTAAAATAAATGAAATAAAATAAAATAAATTTTAAAAAATCAGTTGCTGAGACAATATCTAGCCAGAACTTTGTTTAGAAAGTAAAAGTATGATTTAAGAAATTCCATGAGACATTTGGGAAAGGCATCACAGGCAGATATGAATAACAGCATGATTTTCAAAGTTTATAAAGCAGTCTATTTACTAGATTTCTCCAATTCAGGGGCATTCTTGGATTTTTTCCTATTTAAAAACTTTATTTGGGGCAGCAACTTTAGGCTTTCAGCAAAATGGAGACAAAGTCACCATTCCCACCTCCCCCCTATGCCCACATATCCACAGCTTTCCATATTACGGACATCCCCCTCCAAAATGGTACACATCTGTTACAACCGATGAACCTCTGTTGATACATCATTATCATCCAAAATCCATGATTTACATTGTGGTCCACTCTTGGTGTTGTACATTCTATGGATCCAGAAAATGTGTAATGAGACGTATGATCGTTTTATCATTCAGAGTGTTTTCACTGCTCTAAAAATCCTCTGTGCTCTGCCTATTCATTTCTTCCCCCTTCTTCAGTGCCTGGAAATTACTGATCTTTTCACTGTCTTTATATTTTTGCCTTTCCCAGAATTCCATACAGTTGGAATCATACAGTATGTAGCCTTCTCAGATTGGCTTCTTTCGCTTAGTTATATTAATTTCAGTTTCCTCCATGTCTTTTCATGGCTTGATATTTAATTCTTTTTAATGCTGAATTATATTCTATTGTCTAGATGTGCCATGGTTTATTTATCCATTCACTTACTAAAGGATACCTTAGTTGCTTCCAACTTTGGGAAATTATGAATAAAGCTGCTATAAATGTCCACTTGCAGATTTTTGTGTGGATGTAAGTCAACTCCGTTGGGTAAACACCAAGGAGCATGACTGCTGAATTGTATGTTAAGAATATATTCAGTTCTTAACGAAACCACCAAATTATCTTCCAGAGTGGCTGTACCTTTTTGCATTGGACCAGAAATTTCAGACTTGACAAGGGAAAGGTAGAAAAGTGTATCTATGTCCCATTTGTAAGCAATTCTGAGATAATTCTCATAAAAATAAAATTATAAAAGAAGCCAAAAATCTAAGATAGCCTATACTACCAAGCAGAGCAAGAGAACAAAAGGGAAGAATAAGTAAAAATGTAAGAAACAAAAGAAAAATATTACATAAGGAAATCCAAATAAAAGGACAGAGTTCTTAACTCACAAACAACTTCCCTCCAAATAACCTTGCTGTCATTCTCAAAGAAGCCCATATCCATGTAGGAGTTTTCCAGCCATGGAAAAATAAGAAAGAAGTATCATTTCAAGAAGAACTAGCCATGGGGGAAAATGCTTTTGTCAGAAAAACAGCAATATGCCCAATCTCCCACCTTATCTGTAGGAGGCCAATGTACCCAAAACACCTGAAGAAGTAAAAACCCTCTGTGTCATACTGATATTATGCCAGTAGCCTATAAAAGAAAGAAGGGTGATTATTTTTTTCTTTGAAACAATCCCATGTACAAAGATTTGTTTTGCCTTCTGGTGTGCATCAACAGTGGCATGAACTCATTTAGCTAAAATTCCAGACCACATCACTTCTTTCCAACTCATTCCCCAAAATTTGCTTTCTAGTCTTCTATCTGTGTTTAGGTGTACTCTACCCTTCATGGTGCTGCTCAAGCACAGCAGCCCACAGCAAGAGTCTCTGGTCTTTGAATTCCGAAGGCACCAGCCATGCATCGCTCATTCAGACTAAATTTCATAGAGCACTGCATAGGGGCTTAAACTGCATGGTTCCTTTCCCCACTCAGATTCTAAGGTCATGGAAGACAGATCTCTAGTACTTTCTTATCCATCCTCTATCACAGTGCTATACTCATAGGAGGTGCTCAAACCTTCCCGACGGGTTCATTCAATCCATGCTGCCTTCCTCTCCAGAGCTCAAGATCGTCACCAGAAATAAACTCCCTTACACCATTACGCATCATGGCAGCCAAAGCTTCCCCTACTTCTGTGACTTCAGTGCCTTTTCTTTATTTTTCTTTAAGCAGATGATGGACATAAACTAAAAACAAATCCAGGTCAGCGAGTGTGTATTTATGGAAAACAATGGCTCTCTCCACTCCAGAATACAGTTCAGGTTACCACTGAATTTTAATATGCCATGATGGTAACCAAGTTCATAAATGGGTGATAAACATTGGCAGGATCACTGTGAATAACATACAAATGCAGGGAACAGACTGAAGCTTTCATAGTAATTTGGAATTGGACTCTCAAAGATTTTAACAATACTGTTTGTTCTGCTATAATGGGGTATGTAGATTCTTAAAAAGTAACCTGGTTTGTCAATAATTGTGATATTAAAAAAGTTGTTTCGGTGTAAGGGGAACATTTTTGGATTATTATGATAGCATTTCAGACATGATAACCAACAATAGAGGAATTTCAGTTATAAGTATATATTATCATAATATAAAATGTATAGATTCACCGATCAAAGTGGACAAAGCAAACCCAAATGTTTCATTCCATTAACTCAGGAATTTTGTAGTCTTTTCCAAATCCTTTGGCTTTTATTTTATGATTCAGTTTTCTGAGCCACTAATCTTAAAACAAAGAATAAAAAAGTAAAAACCAATCTTCAGAACAGCTCACCAAGAATACACACAGCAGCATATTCACAGGCTTTGCAAAGCTGTGACTTTTCTCCTCCTTCTTGGAGTCCTAGTCCTTCAGAAACTTATTGTGATCAAAAGGAGTTGCATAATGTAAAGGTGTTCCTTAATAGAACATCTCATATTTCTTCTCCATTATGAAAACTCCAAATGCAGGAAAAATGGTTGAACTCCAGGCTTAAAACTAAATTTGAATTTTCATATCAATCACTGACTTCCTAGGGCCATATCTATGATGTTTCTGCAAGGGGTTTACGGCCACAGAGACATTAAGTTTGCTCATTCCCAACCAGCCCCTGAGACTGACTTTTCCCCACCAATACAGAACAATGGTTACTGCCCAACAAACAAAACCAAAAACTCTGTAGAGAAATTCAGGTGCATCTTCTTAAGGTACAGTCTCCTCTCCATAGGGACAATGATTTTGGAGATGAGAAGAGGCCTGTAGCCATATCTTCAAGACAACTCTTCATGTCGTATTTCTCACTGAGGTATCATCAACAGTGAAAATCAACAGATTCTTAAGGAAACTGAGAATGAAAATACGATAAAAAACAAATCATCTGGTTCTTCTACAGAATCAACCAAATCCATCCTGGATGAGTGGGTGAAAAGTCTTACTTCTATATCACCAATTAAGACCACTAATCCCTTCCAGAACTGACATCAGTATGAGTTCACTGGGGACTTTGACTACAAAGCTTATACAAGTTTTCTGATAAACTCATTCAAAGTTTTTCTGAGGCTCTAATAAAGTCAAACTTGGATTCTAAGGGCTCTACCTAATGATACAGTCCATCCATAAAACATTTCAAGAAAGACTTCAAAAGCCTCATTTCACAGATGAGGAAACTAAGGCTTAAGAACATAAAGTTCCATTAATCTCAGGTAGATTTTTTGTTTTCCTGCTTCAGGATCTCTTCTGAAAGTGCAAGAGCCCATTCAGCCCATATTCAAGATGGCTTCAAAGTCTTCAACCATTGGGGCATGGGAAATAGGAAAAATGTCTCAGCTTTCCAGCCTTCCAAAAAACAATTCCAGAGACATCCCAGATGCTTCTCAGAAAACCAGTATAATTGGGCTCCTGTTGCCCACAGCAATACACCCTTGTACTGGCTTTTTTCCCTTTCCTGTTACTCTCTCTCCATTACTTCACTCATACTTCTTAGGTTCATTTCCCAAATAAACTACTTACACCCAAGGTTTTCTCTCAGGCTTGTTTTTGGAGGAACTAAACTAAAACATCCCACCTTTGTGGCATGATTAACTGGACAGTTTCTTACAGCTCCTTCCTAATCTATTACTCGGTGGCTTTAAATCATACACAAAATTTCGAAAATCTTACACTCAGCCCTGAATGAAGTCCATCAAGGCAAACATTCCAGAAGAAGCTACTAATATGGTAGGAATGTTGAGACACAATCATGGGACAGTTCCCCCTTGTTACAATTTACCAGGATGTGAACAGCTGGATGTACATTTCCACCTAGATTTGGACAGAAGTGGCTGTTTATCTAGAAAGGCTCATTCTACTCACTAGTCTGTACAGAAGGCATGGCATAATTCTGTATTAAGTTATCCAGAAAGGCAGTTCTGGGGCTCATATTTTAATTGACATGTATCCAATACAGACAGATCTTAAAGCACAATTAACAGGTTCTCCTCATCCAAGTATAATTTTCTAAGGCCAAACCCGTACTAATTATCTGAGCCTGAGGGTATAACTATGGCCCTAGGGACAGTCTCCAGAAACCCCTAGGAGTAAGTATAAAGAAGGAGTAGGGACAGGATGAGAAGAGACACAAGATTCGACTAGTCCAGCCCTATCTTTTCACAGATGAGAAAAGGTAATTGCTCAGAAAATTGCTGACGTGTGCACAATGCCCCACAATTCAGTAAGAACTGGAAGGACAGCCTAGGCCTCCCCACCTTGTGCTGCCTCCTCCATGGAAAGCCAAATGTGGAAAATGCAGCCTAAAAAATTCTTCATAGTCCCTGTCTCCAGTTGCTCAAAATGGTATACCACCTTTTGCAAACATCATAAAGACTCCCATCATGCCTGTGTGAATAGTAATAAAAAAGCTGGAGATCCTCAGAAATATTCCACGCTGTCAGTGGTAGAGATAACAGTTGTACAATAATCAAAGATTTGCAGAGCTTTAGAACTAAAAGAAGTCTAGTTGATGGTTGTTCACAGTGAGGTGTCATTAATTTGGAAAAAACCATGTATTTCTAAGAACTGGCAAATGGCTTTTTTTTTTTTTTTTAGTTTCTCCAATACTTTCTTTTTCCAGAGAGCAATAACAATAATAATTAAGATTGTGTGATTACTATACTAACTGCTTTATGTGTATCATATATTCCTTATATTGTAGGTACAATTATCATCCCCTTTAGCTTCTATAAAGGTGCCATAAACTCAGAGTAATGACAACATTAAAAAAAAAATAACAATTTCTAGGTTTGCAATCCCCTACATAAAAAGACAATGTAAATATTCCTTTAGAGTTCTGTAACAATGTTGTTTTGGCTTACATTTTCAGTACATTGATCATTGTTGGGGAATATTACTTATCTACTTGTTTGTTGTGGTAAAATATACATAATATAAAATTTACCATCTTAACCATTTCTAAGAGTACATTTAAGTAGTGTTAAGTATATTTACATTGTTGTGCAAACCAATTCTAGAACTGCATCTTGGAAAAACTGAAACTCTGTACCCATTAAACACCTCTCTTCTTTCCCCTCCCCCAGCCCTTGGCAACAACTATTCTACTTTCTGTTCCTATGACTCTAACTACTTTAGATATCTCTTATAAACAGAGTCACACAGTATTTGTCTTTTTGTGACTGGCTTATTTCATGTAGCATAATGTCCTCAGGTTTATTCATGCTGTAGCCCAAGTCAGAATTTCTTTCCTGTTTAAGGTTGAACAATATTCCATTTTGTGTATATACCATATTTTGTTAATCCATTCACCCATCAATAGACACTTGGGTTCCTTCTATCACTTGGCTACTGTGAATAATACCACTGTGAACGTGGGTATACTATCAAATTGCTATTTAAAATAAATTGATTATATTCAGTAGTGTTCCTTCCACCTCATAGTCTTAGATTCCTGTTCTTAAGAAAAGCTAACCTCAGTCCCTTTTATTCAGTTATTCACATTTGGGAATAAGCTTAGCCTATTGGCCAAAGAGTCATGGCCAAGTGTAGTCATTTATCTCAGCACAGAGGAAAAGGCAATATGCCTAGGAGGATAGGCTCACCAAAAGCTGGCCTTGGAAAACCCATTTCATGAAGTAGTGACAAAGTGACAAATTAGGGAAACCATATAAGCTTAGTAATTATAAACATGGGTCTGGGATCAGAATTTAGTTCTAGCACTTACTAGCTGTGTGATCTTGAGAAAGTTACTTAACCCTCTAAGCCTCAACTCTTAATCTCTAAAAAAAGAGGTGATAATAATAGTTCTTACATCCTAAAGTCATAGTAAGGAACAAATGAAATAATCCATGTAAAGAATTTAGCATAGTGCCTGGCAGAGAGTTAAGTGTCCAATGGTTGTTAGCTTTTATTCTATGGTTATAGGTCACCAGTTCCAACTACCTCAATTACAAATCAGACCCAACAAGATGAATGAGCACACACTCCTGCCATTCTAGGCAAAGAGCTCTGGGTATCCAGGCAGAGACCCCTTGTTTAACATGAAAACCACAGTGATAAGGGATTTACCATCTTTTAATCATAAAAGTCTTGTTTATTTCAAACTTTGATTAAAAAATTATATCACTTAACCTAAGGTTGACCCTTTTCAGCCTTACATGCTGAAAAACAAGAGTTAAGAAATGGGAAGTGAAAATGTTAAAACATAAAATCTGAGCAAAATCAAGTAAACATCACAGATGTGTTTCTGCTAAGAAAATTCCTGACTCTGTAAGTATCTTAAATCATCAAAAATAATTTGATTTTCTACTGCTTTGCGATTAAATGTGGGCCATCACAGCCATCACACAAAGACCACTACATTTTAAATAAGGATCCGTCAATGTTGGCCTCTTAACAGGCTATTTATCTCTTACCTCAGCATTTCTGCTTTTGCAATACTGATTTACTTAGAGTTTAACACCTTTGGGCAGTTTAAAGCTTCAAGGCAACTTGGGGGCTGGCCACATTCAGATAGAATGCAGAACTGTCAGCCTGCCCACCAAACACTTGCCCTTCAAACACCCTGCCACTGAACAACTTCCAGTCCCAGAAAAAGGCCTCCTAGCTCCAGTGTCCTCTCTAAGCCTCTGGACCATAGCACCGGTCAAGTACACCATACGTTTCCTCTAGCAGTCTTGGACAATTTAAAGAACCTACATGGCCCTCCTCCTTTGATCAGACATAGTCCACAATATCTAGGGTTCACAATGCAAAGCAGAATTAACAATTTTCCTTTCATATCATGCCACCCTGCTTTGCTCCTGCTCACTGTTGATACACTCAACCCAAGAACCACCCTGCATATGAGTGGGAAGCAATGCTGGCTATGCATCATAATCACCAGATCACTTTTTATAAAACTGTGGATGCCTACATGTCACTCCAGAGCACCTGAAACTGAAGTTCTGAGGATAGAGTACAGAGTTCAGCAGTTCTTGGGAGCTCTGCAGGTGACTCTGATGTATAGTGAAGTTGAGAACCTCTGCTGTAACCAAAACAGGAAGTCGGAAGTCAGAGCACATTGTCAGGCACTGAACTCCAAGTAGGCCTTGCTCAAGATGAAGGATGAAGGTTGGCAGAATCCTTCAGCCACACCAAAGATTCCAATTAGTAACCCCAATTCACTACTAAAAAGGAAAGAGGTCCTTCCTCAGCACACCTAGAAATCAAACCTGCAAAACCATTTCTACCTGGGGCTACTGAGTGTCGGCTCCCCCACTCTAGCCAACATCACACCCTGAGTGCTCATCTTATCTGGCTGAACTGTGCTCCTAGCCTTTCTGCAGAGACTATACCTGCACAACTCAACTACATTGCAAAGTAAGCAAAGTTGGACAGAACCCTATACAGTCAGGGCTCCACAGGAGATCTCAGGGGCCACCAGCAGCATTCCCTATAAGCAGCAGGATCAGTAAATGTGAAACTGTCAAGACCCAGAAAGCAGGCAGACCACGAGCTATGTGTCATCAACAACAGATAGAGGCACACGTGCTGAGGGTATTCAATAGCAGGACTGAAAACAGAAGAACATGCAAGTGGCCTGTCCCTGTACAGTCAGAGCTTCAGACAGAGAACCAAGGCAGAGACTGAATATAGAAGCAGGGCAGAGAAGCAGTGTGGCATAATACAAATGAACCCTGGCTCTGATTATGATTTGGAGCAAGGGAAAACAAAACAAAACAAAACAAAACAAAACAAAACGGCAGCCTCAGTACAAATAGCTGGTGCTCAATCAAATGTTAGCCATACTATTATGAGATAAAGAAGTAGTTCCCAGGATCTAAACAGAGGTTTAGTCAAAAGGAAATAAGGCAAAAAGGCCAGTTACACATCAGAGCAGGCCCAACAGAACTTAGAAACCAGTTCACCATGCAACAATGAACCAGAACTCTTGGTTCTAGTTTCTTTATAACAACAGGCTTACCTCCAGAGTCTTGGGCAAACTGGGCAGCTGTGGCCTTAGCTGCAAAGGTTAGAGGCCTGGAGGCTGAGGGCGCCAAGCCAACTACTACACTGATTGGCCTGGCACAGGTTCAAAGTCAAGTTCATCCCTGGGATTCAAAGGGTCCACTTTCCTTGCACTCAACAGGTTCTTCCCAGTGTGGCACTTACTTCAAAAATTACTTTTTTTTTTTTTAATAACTCCTGGTATTTTTTACCTCCAGTTTCAGGTCCCCATTCTTCCTCTGGCCAGTGGCTTTCCACCTGTTCTCTACCCTCAGTCACTTTGTTTTCTCTCATACTTCCCCTGTTTTATTTAGTCTCCCCTCCAGCCTTCACTCTAGGCGGAGTCCCCAGAGTCCAAAAGAAGTCTTTCTTCCCCACCCTTTCTCCCCTACCCCATCAGGTCTCCACACTCTGCCCACCACCAATCAGCAAGGGTCTTATTAGCCTCTAATCCATCCCATAAAGCCTTCATTTAAGAATTCTCATACATATTTTCATGTTAATATCACCCACCATCTTCCCTGGAAAGTTCCCATTAGCTTTTCCTCAAACACTGAAAATACAGTAAGACTTCACATTAACATCTTACCACGGAAACCTCTGTCCTGTTGGCATTTCAGCTCACTCTCAATAGGGGGAAGGGAAGCATCTGACCATACCCTGAAAAGAAACCAAATGGAGAAGCAGATAAAGAGGGACATTTCTCTAAATGTGTTTGTTTCTGATCTTCCCTCCCCAACCCCACCCCCATAAAGCTGATAAACTCATCAGATTGGACCAACACTCATGAAATTCTGTTGCTGTTTCTCACTGCAGCAAAGAGATATTTGGAATCTGTTTCCAGCACAGAAAACATTATTTGTTGCCTTCCAGGGCCAAAGTTTAAACTTTAACCCTATCCAGACATTTTATAAACTCAGTTATAGATTAGTTACAGATCTATCATAAGAGGAATCAAGGGCATGAAGCCATCCACAGGCATCAGTGTGGCTAAAGATCAACATGCCCAAGTGGCAGGGCCTGGTAGAAGAAGGCCAAGATGTAATTATCCATTTGGCAGAAAGTAATCCTATCTGTGCCTACAGGGTACTATCTTCTGCTTATTTGCTGCACTTGTGCAGAGGAACTGAGGGAGAAAATTGAATGATGATATTGTGGTTAGCTGCACTGTCAGGTTAGCCAGTACTGGAAAAACATTCCTATTTTATAAAGATACCAACTCTTCGACTATTTTCAGGGATGTCAGGAATAATCTCTTTAACTGCTTCATGCTAGAGATGAAGATATTGAGATCTTGAGAAGTAAATGGACCCACCAACAGTCACCAGAACAGAACAGGAAGTGGCTTCCCCCTTCCTGTACTGTATCCATTGCACCACACTATTCCATCAACATCTCCATCTCGGCTATTTACAAAATGCATTTTTTAAATGTAAACATATGACAGGCACTGAAATGTAAGAATGGATTTTTCCTTTGAAATGTATTTGTATTGTCATAATATTTTTACAACATACATACCTGAATTATTCTTAGAGAATGATAAAGTACTAAGGATAAAACAAGTCATTTTGTTGCAGAAAAGAAAAAAAGAAGTCGAGTGGGATGGAAAAAATCAAGATGAGAAGTTTAAATAGTACTGAGATTGAGTACAAGATCGAGGAGGGAAGAATTGGGCTGAAAAAGGACATCCATGGAAGGATATGAGAGATCAGGACAGAAGAAACACCCCAGAGAATCCTGAGAAAGTACTGTGAATGACAAACCGTGAGAATTCTTAAAGTCAGAGATGGAAAGGACAATGGGGAAATGACTTCTGTTAAGCAGGTGGTTTACATATTCTCCATTCAATCCTCACAAAAATCCCATGAGAGGTTATTATTACACCCATCTTACAGATGAGAAACTATGTCTCAAAGAAGTTAACCTGCCTATAGTCAAAAAACTAAAATGTAATAAAGCTAAGATCCTTTTCAGGATTGACACCAAAATCCATCTAAGAACTAGGTCATGGTTTCCTTTCCACTGGAAACAGTCACACAGGTTACGGTGCAGAGATAAAACCTTTTCTTACAGCTACATATGAAAAATAACATTGGCACATCAGAGTATGCTTCTAACATCATAGCCTGGACATGCCCTATTCTACTAACCTTTACTTTGGGCCAGAACAATTATTTGCAAGCATTATATGACCTTGAACTTGGGTTTCAGTCAATCAAAGAGTGATCAAGGTGGGAATTTCTTTAATTTGTTGAGGTGATACAAAGAAGATCGTATCAAGAGTTTATGTCCCCAATTCAAAGTAAGGCAATGTGAGTTCTCACCTAGTAACAATAATTTATTTTTCTTCCTCATTTCAACTCCGATTAGGTTTCAGAAGTCTTAGTACATATTCAGTTTCAATTCCCTTACTGTTATGTACTTAAGTTTGATCATATTTTCAGTACAACATAGCTCCAAAAATTCTCATAACTCCTCTATTAAGAATATACCACTAGACAGATACATTGGAGAAATGCTCAAGAACTGATTAAAAGTTCTGATTCCTTTCCTAGTTTATTCTATTCCAAGGAAACTGGCTGGACATATCACAATAACTTCTTCAGGAGACACATTTTGCTTTCATTTATGATTATAATACAGATGGAAATTAATTTAAGTGATCTCTTATAAAGTTTCTTTTTGTCTACAAGTCACTTCCAAATCCTTCCTTCCCAAAAAATACTATAATATCAAAATAACTGAGTGATATCATTTTTTAAACTCCTGACAAGAAGAACATCAAATTGCCAGAAAAGAGTTTCCTCATCAAGACAAGTCTTGTGAAACCTTTTTTTAAATCCAGACTGAATTCACTTTTTACTGGTGTCCACATTGAATTATAAACAACACATTCTGAGGTGTTATTTTTAGATGTTTTTAATTTGTCTGGTCTAATACGCAACCTAAAATTTTCCATTTAGGGTGTAACAATACTTAAAAACAAAACCAAACAAAACCTTTTTCCTGTTCTGTTTAAGGTGGGTGGATCAAAGAATGTCTAGGCAGATAAGAGAGCTTCAGATACTGAGCAGTCCCAGTTACTGAGAAGAATAAAAAAGAGGGTTCTTGCAACTATGGCTGTGAGTACTTTCTTACTCAAGAAGACATGAGAACTTTCCAAACAACTCTTGGTAAATGTTCAATTTAATTTGCTACATTTCATATCTTCTCAGTCTTCAAAGGCTATAAATTTGGAACTTTAGTAAAGTTTTGAAATTTAAGTTCCATTTATTCTTGGCCAAGCCCAGCAGTCTGGTTCCTGGGATGGGAGAGGGGAAGGTCAAACTGTCGAAATAGCATCTGATGATTTCCCCATCACTAAATCTCCCCAGAGAAAGAGTTAAAAATGTTTGCTGTCATTTTTAAAGTATGGGCTTAAAATACAACTTAAAAAGGTGTTTTGTTTTTTAGATGCCAAGGAACAAGAAATTCTGATTCTGTAGATTGAGTCCCACATTTCTTCTTAAGTAACTTTTCATTGAAGTTGAGTGCCTTCCCCACAGCGGTGGTAAAGAAATGTGTTCATTGCCATCTGTAATCAAGATATGAAAAAAATTCTCAAAGGGCCAGTCACATCTTCAGTACGATATGAGGGCTTAAGGGTTCATTAATGATTTTTTGTGCGTGTGCTTTTATTATGGTTCTATCTCACAAATATGAACTTAATTTGACTTTCACAAAATAAATAAGAGAGCCATTCTGAAATCTCCAGTTTGACTTCTAGGTAAGCCACATCGTTACACACAGCATCCACCAACACACCAGTCCTCAGACTGCCATCACATTTGAGATAGAGCAGGAAAAAAATTGTCAGGGGAGAAATGTAAATTCTAGAGACAGAATTGATCAATCTTTCCTCTTGTCCCCTACAGTGCTATATACAACACAGGGTTGGAAGTTGACATCTCAACGATTAATAGTCTTATCTCAGTTTACAAATCCTCTGGAAGGAAGCTCCTTTATGAGACGTGCATTGTGGATAAACAAACAGAAAATTCATAAATCACTGTCACTGCATAACAATGCTGTTCCATACCTGCTGTCCATCTGCCCTTGCCCCAAATAAGATCCTCTTTAGATAAATCCAAGCCATCTTCCATGTTTGTTTTTCATCCCATCTTCAGTTTTAGGGCCCATTTCCTTCTATACTCCCTTCAGGGCCTGAAGTTCTCTTTCTTTACATCACCCTCAATCGTATTAAATAATGTGTATGAAACATCTAGTGCAGGGGCACCCAGGGTGGTTCAGTTGGTTAAGCACCCAGCTCTTGATTTCAGCTCAGGTCATGATCTCACAGTTTGTGAGATTGAACCCTGTGTCAGGCTCTGTGCTGTGTACTCACCCACTGAATCAGTCCTCAGTTAGTGTTAAACCTCAGGCTAATCTATCAGTTAGAAGGTGCACTTGGCTACTCATGATAGAGAATCCAAAAATAGTGACCTAAAGACACAAAGGTATTTTCTGTCATGTGAAAAAGAAATCTGGAGGAGGCAAGTCAGGGTCGCTGTGATGATTCAGCAAAGTCTCCAAGGACCAAGAGTCCTTCTACCCGTTTCATATCTCAACAAACAGCTCTGTTTTCAAGGTCACCTCCACATCCAGGATGGCTAATTGGGGTACTAGCTCCTATCAGCTTTCCAGCTAGCAAGGAAACAGGAAGGACTAAGGGTACAAGTGTCCTCCCTCCTTTTTAAAAATCCTTTCTAGGGGTACCTGGCTGGCTCAGTCAGTGGAGCATGAAAGTCTTGATCTTGGGGTTATGGGTTCAAGCCCCATGTTGGATATGAAGATTACTTAAAAATAAAATCTTAAAGAAGAAGAAGAGGAGAAAGAGAAGGAGAAGGAGAAGGAGAAGGAGAAGGAGAAGGAGAAGAAGAAGAAGAAGAAGAAGAAGAAGAAGAAGAAGAAGAAGAAGAAGAAGAAGAAGAAGAAGAAGAAGAAGAAGAAGAAAGAAGAAAGAAGGGGAAGCCACCTTTCTGGAAGTCCCATAGAATACTGCCCACGTCTAGTCAGCCAAAGCCTGGTCACATGGCCACACCTATCTTAAGAGAAACCCCATCTTTGCTGAGCACACTGTTGTCCTGGGAAAACCAAGCATCTATTGGTTAAGGAGAGAGGAAGAGCATTATCTATGTCTGCCAACAAGGGACTACACGCGCAAACACACACACACACACACACACACACACACTCCCCATCCCCTACACCCCCTTTTTCTTGACTCCCACTGAACAACAAAGCACACGTTTGGAATACATTTCAATATGTGTTAAGTAAGCTACTTTGAGTAGACTTTATTCACACATTTTTGCTATCACATTTTTGATGAGGCAAAACATGAAACTTAACCATATCTCAGCCTTGGTTGGAGAAAGCAGCTGGCCAGACAGCAGGGCCACATGGTGTATATATGCAGAGTGTAAATCTGGATCACACACACTGTGATGATGCTGGCAGTTGGGATAAAAATAAATACCTCCCAAAACTCTCCACATTGTGATTATAGCATTCAAACCTTAAGTGCAAGGGTGGTGAAAGCAAACAGCAGGAAAATGAACTCACTGTAACACCTCCCTGAAGGAAAGCTGATAGGGTCTGAAAAAAACTAGAGACAACATTTAATAGAAAACTCTCTCAGCCTCTCTCTCCCTCTCTCTCTCTCAGCCTCTTCACAACCACCCCCCACCCATTGTGGGGGGGGAGGGGCTATCTGTGTGTCTCTGTCTCTCTTTGACTCCCTCCCCCTTCCCGTACCTAAGATGTATCAGAGCTGCAGTTTTACTTAACTTTTGTGAGCTAACTGTAAAGCACCTATATGCAAATCTCTAAAGAGCTTCTCCCTCCATTAAAACACTCCAAGTCATTGGCTAACCTGGATTTGGAGTTCCTCCGTATTTAGAGCCTTGCAAGGCAGACAAAAACTCCTTTATAAAGAAGCTCGGAAAGAACTGAACTCTGAAACGATAGGGTCTTCGTGTTCTTTGTGTAGGTAGGCAATTTCCCAGCAAGGTTTCGGGTTTTGCAGTTAGCTTTTGTGAATACAATAAAAGAGAGATAGTAACCTTTACAGCAAGTAGCAGCAGCACCCCAACACTAGGCTATGTGAAAACAGATCACATTACCAAGAGCCTCACACTGCAGCACAAAGTTATTGTGCAAAACTGGGTTCTGTTGTAGGCATCCAGGTAGCCTTTCTTCATCGAGGCAGGTCATTGTAACTATGTAAACTGATTAGTTTTCATTACGGGAAAACTTCCTTCCCCCCAGTTTAATTGATATTGAAAGTCACAGCTAAATGCATTTGTGTGGGAAGCTGTGGAGGGAAAGGCAGAAAACGAGGAAATCTTTTTAAGGGCAAAGGAAGTGTCCACAAGCTAAGTAAACTACTGGGTGAATCACCTCACATGCACAACTGTTCTGTAGCTCCTCCAGGTGCTGTGTATGACCTGCTACCGTAGATGGTAACTCAGGAGTATGACTACCTCAATCAAGCCATCACACCAACAAAGTTTGGGAACTGCTGATGCTTTCCTGTCATGAGAATGGATGGTATTTTTTTTTGCAGGAATGGAATTTACTGATTCATCACTTACATATAACATCCAGTGCTCATCCCAACAAGTGTCCTTACTGCCCCATGCCGATTTAGCCCATCCTCCCACCCAACACCCCTCCAGCAACCCTCAGTTTATTCTTTGTATTTAAGAGTCTCTGACAGTTTGTCTCCCTGTTTTTATATTATTTTTGCTTCCCTTCCCTTATATTCATCTGTTTTGTATCTTAAATTCCACATATGAGTGAAATCATATACTTGTCTTTCTCTGAATGACTTATTTCACTTAACATAATACACTCTAGTTCCATCCATGTTGTTGCAAATGGCAAGATTCCATTCTTTTTGATCACTGAATAATATTCCATTGTATATATATATATATATATATATATATATATATATATATATACACCATATCTTCTTTATCCATTCATCAGTTGATGTATATTTGGACTCTTTCCATACTTTGGCTATTGTTGACAGTGCTGCTATAAACATCGGGGTGCATGTGCCCCTTTGAAACAGCACTCCTGTAACCTTTCAACAGAGTGGCTGTACCAGTTTGCATTCCCACCAGCAATGCTAAAGAGATCCTCTTTCTCCGCATCCTGGCCAGCATCTGTTGTTGCCTGAGTTGTTAATGTTAGCCATTCTAACAGGTGTGAGGTGGTATCTCATTGTGGTTTTGATTTGTATTTCCCTGATGATGAGTGATGTTGAGCATCTTTTCATATGTCTGTTAGCCATCTGGATGTCTTCTTGGAAAAATGTCTTTTCATGTCTTGCCCATTTCTTCATTGGATTATTCGTTTTTTGGGTGTTGAGTTTGATAAGTTCTTTATGGATTTTGGATACTAACTCTTTATCTGATATGTCATTTGCAAATATCTTCTCCCATTCCATCAGTTGCCTTTTAGTTTTGCTGACTATTTTCTTTGCTGTACAGAAGTTTTTTATCATGATGGGGTCCCAATTGCTCATTTTTGCTTTTTTTTTCCCTTGCCTCCAGAGATGTGTCATTTAAGAAGTTGCTGTGGCCAAGGTCAAAGAAGTTGTTGTCTGTTTTCTCCTCTAGGATTTTGATGGCTTCCTGTCTTATATTTAGGTCTTTCATCCGTTTTGAGTTTATTTTATGTATGGTCTAAGAAAGTGATCCAGGTTCATTCTTCTGCATGTCACTGTCCAGTTTTCCCAACACCATTTGTTGAAGAGACAGTCTTTTTCCCATTGGATACTCTTTCCTGCTTTGTCAAAGATTAGTTGGCCATACATTTGTGGGTCCATTGCTGGCTCCTTTATTCTATTCCATTGATCTATGTGTCTGTTTTTGTGTGACTACATACTGTCTTGATGATTACAGCTTTGTAATACATCTTGAAGTCTGGGATTATGATGCCTCCACTTTTGGTTTTCTTTTTCAACATTATTCAACATTACTTTGGCTATTCGAGGTCTTTCTGGTTCCATACAAATTTTAGAATTGTTTGTTCTAGCTCTGTGAAGAATTCTGGTGTTTTGATAGGGATTGCATTGGATGTGTAGATTGCTTTGCATAGCATCGACATTTTAACAATATTTGTTCTTCCAATCCATGAGTATGGAATGTTTTTCCTTTTTTTTTATTGGTGTCTTCTTCAATTTCTTTAATAAGCTTTTTATAGTTTTCAGTGTACAGATTTTTCACCTCTTCAGTTAGGTTTATTCCTAGGTATTTTATGGGTTTTGGTACAACTGTAAATGGGATCAATTCCTTGATTTTCTTTCTGATGCTTCATTATTGGTGTAAAGAAAAGCAACAGATTTCTGGACTTTGATTTTATATCCTGTGACTTTGCTGAATTCATGGATCAGTTTTAGCAGTTTTGTGGTGGAGTCTTTCAGGTTTTCCACATAGAGTATCATGTTGTCTGTGAAAAGTGAAAGTTTGACTTCCTCCTTGCCAATTTGAATGCCTTTTATTTCTTTCTATTGTCTGATTGCTGAGGCTAGGACTTCCAACACTATGTTAAATGACAGTGGTGAGAGTGAAAATCCTTATGGTGTTCCTGACATAAGGGGGAAAGTTCTCACTTTCTCTCCATTGAGGATGATATTAGCTATGGATCTTTCATATATGGCCTTTATGATCTTGAGGTATGATCCCCCTATCCCTACTTTCTTGAGAGTTTTTATTAAGAAAGGATGCTGTATTTTGTCAAATGCTTTCTCTGCATCTAATGAGAGGATCATGTGGTTCTTATCCTTTTTTTTATTAATGTTCCTGTCATATCAGGTCAGTCAGATCCCTGTCATAACCTACAAATTCCTGTTGGATGTATCACATTGATTGATTTGCAGGTATTGAACCAGCATCGCATCCCAGGAATAAATCCCACTTGATTGTGGTGAATAATTCTTTTAATGTATTGTTGAATCTGGTTTGCTAGTATCTTATTGAGAATTTTTATATCCATGTCCATCAGGTAAACTGGTCTGTAGTTATCCTTTTTACTGGGGTCTTTGTCTGGTTTGGGAATCAAGGTAATGCAGCCCTTGTAGAATAAGTTTGGAAGTTTTTCTTCCATTTCTATTTTTTGGAACAGCTTCAAAAGAATAGGCATTAATTCTTCTTTAATGTTGGGTCAAATACCCCTGGAGATAATGGATGGTATTAAATTAAGACATGTCATCTTCTCTGAAGACTTTCTTCTAACTTGGTTCATAAAACATCAGCATTGCATAAAATTATATACTATCTAATAAATATAAATATTAAAAACCATATCCTAATAGAAACTGGTCCTTTGAGCTGAACTTCTACTGGAAGAATTTCAAGGCATTATTCTTATCTATCACTGTTAACTGGTGTCCTCCACATTACTATGGACAAGTTGATACTGTGTGGAAGAGGCAACAGGTGATGGAAATTCAGTGCCAATAAATGCTGTTCAGTTGACAGAAGACCTAGAAAATGTGAGTGAGGAAAGCAGACATTCAATCAAAACTATCAACCAAGAGCTATTTATTGAATGCCATCTATATGCCACTATAAGACACTATTCTAGTGTTAGACATTGTTCTAGGAATTAAACAAACCAGATCCTTGCCCTGGTAGAGCTCACATTCAAGTGACATTTCTTATACTGGCCATACAGGCAAAGTTCCTCACTAGGCATTGTTGGGGCACAAGGATCAATAATTCACAGCCACTAATAATCCTCACTTCTCTCACATCTAGTGAGGGAGATACCAATGCCACATTAAGAGCTTTACAAGGATACTCTCAGGGCTCAAAGGAAGTATGTATCCATGTGAAGTGGTATGAGACTAATAAACTTGCATGAGTAAAACCAAACTAGCCCAAACTAGGAAGTGCTAAGGAGTTACAGAAGGGAGTATGGTAAGGTGAGGCCATCTCAGGAAGATTAAACTACTTTTGAATCAGGAATTTAGGGCTCTTAGTACCAGATCCCTGTCATAACCTACAAATTCCTGTTGGACCCAATCAGAGCATTGACTGAAGGCCATAACCCATCAAGTCCGGAGTCCAAGTGGCTAAAAGTAGGGTGTAAAGGCTATCAGGACATTTTAGACATGTGTTTGTGACTCACTCTGTATTTCAGGCTTTCTTAAGGACTGAAAAGTACGTGCCTCAGAGGTCACAAAGTAACCCAAGGAAGTATTTTGTTTGGCCTGCAAATTACTTGAAAAAAATAATTTTTTGACCCAACATTTAAATATCAAAACACATCCCATGTTAAAATGGTGATCTGCAGCTTCTTTAAAAGAAAAAAGAAGATATGGAAACACTTGGCCTACACTACTGAAATATAGTAAGAGGCCAGAGCTGGAGAGCTTTTTGACCCCCACCCCACCCTTCTCAGTAGATGGGCCTTACACCCACACACGCACAGTCCTCACCACTTCCTGTGGCCTACCCTAATATAAACATACCCGCCAGTTGACGTTTTTATGACAATTACAATGTTGATATTTTATAGTCAAGAAATAACTTCTTCCCATGTCATTTTTAAATATGGGGACATGAAAGACCTGAGGGACTATATACCTTTCAAGAAAAAAATCATTCTTTCCTTCATTCTGTGTGTTTTAATTGACAGCTTACTAGGAGCCACATACTATTTTAAACATTACAGATACAGCAGGGGTGGGAGGAGGGGAAAGCATGTTCCTACCCTTGTGAAGCTCTTTCCTGTTTCTTAGAGATAGATAATAAACAAATATACAATATACCTTCAAGGAATTATATGTAATATGAGAATAAAAAAAAAAGCAGGGTAGGGTTAAGGGTAGAGTGTGTAGAGATGGGGTAAAGAGGCACATGAATTGGTCAGGGAAGGCCACTCTGATGAGGCAGCAGTTGAACAGAAACCTGAAAGATCTGAAGGAGTGAGCACTGAGAAGGTATATGTCTTTGTGGGAGGAAAAAACATATTTTTTCCTTCCAACATATTTAGTATGCAAGGGGAATTTGTGTCAAAAGAACCTAAGACACCAATATGAAATAAATCAAGGTAAAAATTATGGAACAGCACACAGACAAATTGAGGTCCAGTCTTGAAGAAGCTTTTAAATATCTATATTTTATATTTGTATAATCATTTCACTGGAGAGAAGACCAAAATCCAGTTTAATATTAGCAATCTAATTATATTTCTTTTTTTTTCAATTTGGTTTCTTATTTAATTTATTTTTTTAATATGAAATTTATTGTCAAATTGGTTTCCATACAACACCCAGTGCTCATCCCAAAAGGTGCCCTCCTCAATACACATCACACACCACCCTCCCCTCCCTCCCACCCCCCATCAACCCTCAGTTTATTCTCAGTTTTTAAGAGTCTCTTATGCTTTGGCTCTCTCCCTCTCTAACTCTTTTTTTTTTTCTTCCCCTCCCCCCATGGACTTCTGTTAAGCTTCTCAGGATCCACATAAGAGTGAAAACATATGGTATCTGTTTTTCTCTGTATGACTTATTTCACTTAGCATCACACTCTCCAGTTCCATCCACATTGCTACAAAAGGCCATATTTCATTCTTTCTCATTGCCACATATTCCATTGTGTATATAAACCGCAATTTCTTTATCCATTCATCAGTTGATGGACATTTAGGCTCTTTCCATAATTTGGCTATTGTTGAAAGTGCTGCTATAAACATTGGGGTACAAGTGTCCCTATGCATCAGTGTTCCTGTATGCCTTGGGTAAATTCGTAGCAATGCTATTGCTGGGTCATAGGGTAGGTCTATTTTTAATTTTTTGAGGAACCTCCACACTGTTTTCCAGAGTAGCTGCACCACTTTGCATTCCCACCAACAGTGCAAGAGGGTTCCCGTTTCCCCACATCCTCCCCAGCATCTATAGTCTCCTGATTTGTTCATTTTAGCCATTCTGGCATGAGGTGATATCTGAGTGTGGTTTTGATTTGCATTTCCCTGATGAGGAGCGACGTTGAGCATATTTTCATGTGCCTGTTGGCCATCTGGATGTCTTCTTGAGAGAAGTGTCTATTCATGTTTTCTGCCCATTATTTGTTTTTCGGGTGTGGAGTTTGGTGAGCTCTTTATAGATTTTGGATACTATGGGGACATCAGACTTTGTCTGATATGTCATTTGCAAATATCTTTTCCCATTCTGTTGGTTGCCTTTTAGTTTTATTGATTGTTTCCTTTGCTGTGCAGAAGCTTTTTATCTTCATGAGGTCCCAATAGTTCATTTTTGCTTTTAATTCCCTTGCCTTTGGGGATGTGTCAAGTAAGAAATTGCTGTGGCTGAGGTCAGAGAGGTTTTTTCTGCTTTCGCCTCTAGGGTTTTGATGGTGTCCTGTCTCACATTCAGGTCCTTCATCCATTTTGAGTTTGTTTTTGTGAATGGTGTGAGAAAGTGGTCTAGTTTCAACCTTCTGCATGTTGCTGTCCAGTTGTCCCAGCACCATTTGTTAAAGAGATGGTCTTTTTTCCATTGGATATTCTTTTCTGCTTTCTCAAAGATTAGTTGACCATACTTTTGTGGGTTCAATTCTGGAGTCTCTATTCTATTCCATTGGTCTATGTGTCTGTTTTTGTGCCAATACCATGCTCTCTTGATGATGACAGCTTTGTAGTAGAGGCTAAAGTCTGGGATTGTGATGTCTCCCGCTTTGGTCTTCTTCTTCAATATTACTTTGGCTATTTGGGGTCTTTTGTGGTTCCATAAGAATTTTAGGATTGCTTGTTCTAGCTTCGAGAAGAATGCTGGTGCAATTTTGATTGGGATTGCATTGAATGTGTAGATAGCTTTGGGTACTATTGACATTTTAGCAATATTTATTCTTCCAATCCATGAGCACGGAATGTTTTTCCATTTCTTTGTATCTTCTTCAATTTCCTTCATAAGCTTTCTATAGTTTTCAGCATACAGATCTTTTACATCTTTGGTTAGGTTTATTCCTAGGTATTTTATGATTCTTGGTGCAGTTGTGAAGGGGATCAGTTTCTTTATTTGTCTTTCTGTTGCTTCATTATTGGTGTATAAGAATGCAACTGATTTCTGTACATTGATTTTGTATCCTGTGACTTTGCTGAATTCATGAATCAGTTCTAGCAGACTTTTGGTAGTCTATCAGATTTTCCATGTATAATATCATGTCATCTGCAAGAAGTGAAAGTCGGGATAGAAGGAACATACTTAAACATCATAAAAGCCATTTATGAAAAGCCCACAGCTAATATCATCTTCAATGGGGAAAAACTGAGAGCTTTTTCCCTGAGATCAGGAACACAACAGGGATGACCACTCTCACTGCTGTTGTTTAACATAGTGTTGGAAGTTCTAGCATCAGCAATCAGACAACAAAAGGAAATCAAAGGCATCAAAATTGGCAAAGATGAAGTTAATCTAATTATATTTCAATATTAGTGACCTCAAGGGATAGGTGAGAAAATTTCCATTCTACAGATAGACGAGTAGAGCTCAGAATGGCTATGTCCTTGTTTACAATAATATGGCTATCAAGTAGCAAAGATGAGACAAACCTATCCTGACTCCAGTCCTAGGGTCTTTCCAAGGTAGTCCTTTAATAACTTCCTCTGAAGCACCTGCAACAAGAAAAGGTGAAAGCAAACCTGGGAGAAGGAAGTGAGGGAGTACTGAAGTTTAGAAGTCCAGAAATATTCCCAAGCAATCAGCTGTCGATAAAAAAAAAAATCATGATTTTATGTTATATTGAATTGCATACATTTATCCCATAATATATCTGTATTTTTTCAATTTTGATCAAAGAAACACACTAAAGGAAGATGTGTTACATCTATTGCCCAAGTTTTCTTGCTATCCCTCCAAATGCAGTGAGTACCCTAGTTTTGAAAAAAATGCTAGAGGTCTGCAGAATTTCACTAGCAAACTACCAGAACCAGAGCCAGTATGGAATTAAAGACACAGCAGTGTGACAGACCACAATATTCTACATCAAATGCATAATTACTGAGATATATAAAAGTGATTAAAATACTTTCTATATTTCAAACACATGCCAGCATGTATTACAAAATGATGTTCAGGGGCGCCTGGGTGGCGCAGTCAGTTAAGCGTCCAACTTCAGCCAGGTCATGATCTCGCGGTCCGTGAGTTCGAGCCCCGCGTCGGGCTCTGGGCTGATGGCTCAGAGCCTGGAGCCTGTTTCCGATTCTGTGTCTCCCTCTCTCTCTGCCCCTCCCCCGTTCATGCTCTGTCTCTCTGTGTCCCAAAAATAAATAAACGTTGAAAAAAAAAATGATGTTCAAATGTCATTCATTTTATTTACTTTAGTGTAATTTGAAAGATGTTGTGCTCATCTGTAGATAAAATAGCACAATCCAAGAAAACTAAGGATGGTAAGATCCAAAATTAAAGCTATAGTCATTAGGCACAAATCAGTGAATTGCTAAGACAAGTTTTCCTTTACTGCATAATAATTCATTATTTCATTAAGGATAAAAAATAACATTAATGTTACAGGAATGTATCACATAGATGTTTCCAAGGGTTGGTGTCTCTGTACTCTTCTAATTATAAGCTGTTACAGATGCGTTTCTGGGGTATCTACAGGGTGAATTTACTCTACCTTGCCTTGCCTTTCAGTCTTTATATAATTGCAAGTGTAGGCTACTTATGAGTTTTTGGCTCATCTATAATGGAGAGATTCTCTTCCATGACTTTTCCCTAAGGAACTATATTTATATTGCACATGGTATTTTACCCAATCTCTAAGGATAAGGATGAACTTGGCAAGCATCCTTGCTCAAATCATTCCTCACTCTTGCAAATGGCTGGCATGAGTCCACACTATTTCCCTCACATTCCAACGCATGTTGTCCCAAGACATCTTTTCATGTACCATGTAGGAAAAAAGCTCCACAACAAAAAAGAAGAGAAACCCAAGGAATCTAATAATCTCCAAAGTTCTGTGGAAATAATGAACCAAAGATACTAGATACTTATTTCTAGATACTTCTAGAAATAAATCTGGGTGTGAGTTGGCAAGAGACTTTAAAAAAGAATACAGACTGTCTTTCCAGGGCCCGTGTCAAGGGAGAGGGGAAAAAGTCTCATTTCTTGTACAAGCCTTTTGAGGAAGCATCTGACAGGGTAGTTCTCCTTTAAACACTCTGTTGTGGTCTATGAGAGGAAAAGCCACCATTTCCCTCCCTTCTCTTCTGTCCTCCTTAATTCTGTCTCTTAGAAGTACTGATTATGCGAATCACCCTGCAAGTACCCACTTGTTCAAATGCCTAGGTCAGGCTGTCATTATTTCTCCTCCATTTCTGGAATGGCCTCCTAATTCATCTGCTTACCTTTGGCATCTCCTCCCTCTATCCTTCCCACTGCCATCAGAGCAAATTTAGTAAAGCACAGATCTGGTCCCATCCCTCACCTGACTAAAAAGTCTTGGAGACTCTCAGCCTCCCTTTCTCTCCCTGGTAATTCACTGCCCCTTGTACTCTAGGCCTTGCTCTTCTTCACCATGCCTGTGTACCTGCTGGCATCTACAAATGGAAAAGCTTTCCCTTCTCTCTTGCATGACTTCTATTTTTCCTTCATGATTAAGCTGTCCTCTCTCAAACATTTAGCAAGGATATTTCAATTATTTGGCTTTTTTTGAATATGAAATTTATTGTCAAATTGGTTTCCATACAACACCCGGTGCTCATCCCAAAAGGTGCCCTCCTCAATACCCATCACCTACCCACCCCTCCCTCCCACCCCCCATCAACCCTCAGTTTATTCTCAGTTTTTAAGAGTCTCTTATGCTTTGGCTCTCTCCCTAACTCTTTTTTTCCTTCGCCTCCCCCATGGTCTTCTGTTAAGTTTCTCAGGATCCACATAAGAGTGAAAACATATGGTATCTGTCTTTCTCTGTATGGCTTATTTCACTTAGCATAACACTCTCCAGTTCCATCCATGTTGCTACAAAGGGCCATATTTCATTCTTTCTCATTGCCAAGTAGTATTCCATTGTGTATATAAACCACAATTTCTTTATCCAGTCATCAGTTGATGGACATTTAGGCTCTTTCCATAATTTGGCTATTGTTGAAAGTGCTGCTATAAACATTGGGGTACAAGTGTCCCTATGCATCAGCATGCCTGTATCCCTTGGGTAAATTCCTAGCAGTGCTATTTTTGGGTCATAGGGTAGATCTATTCTTAATTTTTTGAGGAACCTCCACCCTGTTTTCCAGAGTGGCTGCACCAGTTTGCATTCCCACCAACAGTGCAAGAGGGTTCCCATTTCTCCACATCCTCACCAGCATCTATAGTCTCCAGATTTGTTCATTTTAGCCACTCTGACTGGCGTCAGGTGGTATCTCAGTGTGTGTGTGTTTTTTTTAACTCCTCACAGGCCCCACTAACACTTAGAGAATAAGAACTAGGTCTTCACTCTCTTTAATATATCTTTAATATACCATAGTGGGGAGCATTAACTCCACTACACACCCAGTCAGCCTTGCCTTGGAAAAAAAATAAAAACCCGAAGAAGAAAGCTGAAAGATGTTGTAACAGGTGCTTGAGATGCACCTCCAGCAGCAACATCAAGACCTGTCAACCAAAGTGGTAGCAGAAATTAGGTGGGCTCAGGGGATGCAGCTTAGGGCACAAAATGTGTCTGCTATAGGCTCACAGATTTGAATAACCCTGGGAATTCAGAGTAGGGAAGCACCTCAGAGGCCCTTTGGTCCAACTTCCCACTCAATGCAAGGATGCTTTTACAGATCACTGACAGATCCCCCACCCACCCACCCCTTGACATGGGCAAATGATATCACTACATAGTTCGCTGCTTGGCATTTCTGTCAAAGATAAATTGATCTGATTTTAATATTATTTAAACTTAAATAATATTATCAAGTGCTTATTATATGCCAAGTACTATATTAAGAGCTCAGCACATACCATTCAATCTTCGTAAGTGATTTATACGGTAAATACAATCATCATCACCTCCAGTTTCTAGGTAAAGACTATAGCAAATGCTGCCAGTTCCCTGACCTTCCGCCTCCCCCCCCACCAATGCCCCTTAGGTCCCCCATATTAGTGCATGCTGGCAGGACTCTCCAATGCCTGTACCTGCTTCTCTGGGCCAGAGACCATTCTCTGGTACCAGAGCACACCTTTCTGCAGTACAGTTAGCCAGAAGAGCCAGAGAATTAATACTCCTTAGAAACATACCTCTACCAATGACTGAGAGAGCTTCCCCTCAAGTAGGTTGGATCTGTGGTATATGGCCTACACTAAGTGCCAGAGGTCCCCAGTGAGGTGGAGCTTCCACTGCCCACAATTATAACACGCTTGATAACTCACACTTTATTGGCTGCTCCTTCATCAGCTCACTTCCTCCCTCCCCACTAATGTTTCCTGGCATCACCTCCCAATATCTGCACTTAAAACCTGGTCTCTGGATTTCTGTCTAGAGAAAACTAACAAAGACAAGGAAGCAAAGGCACAGAAATACAGAGACATACCCAGGGTGGTATCTCCACCCCAGAGCCCATATTTATCTCCACTACCCTGTAGTATATCCTTATCCAGCTTTCCCACTAGAGTAAGAAATACCATCTTCTCCTTCCTCTACACACAAATACATGAAGACAGCCAAAGCATCTCCTACTCCTTCTACCATGATGGTTTCCATACCCATCACCCCCTCTTGAGGAACTCTATCTAGCTTCTAATTTTCCACTTAAAACTAAACATATGAAATTGTTCTGCTTTAAACCTTTCATAATTCCATCCATCTGTTTCTTAATCTTGTGTCATTATACAAGCAGAGAATTCAGAATACAGTATGCTAAGCTATTCAATTTTAACCCTATTTTAATGAAAAAAATTCCTAGAATTATTTCTCTGTTCAAAATAGCATCCATACACAAAATTAAAAATTTTATTGAATTGGTTACAATGAATCTTATTAAATATTACAATATAAGTAATAATTGTTAGTAAGTGCTTATTAATTTAGCAAAATATAAATATTAAACATCCACTATGTATTCATTAACAAAATAACAAACTCTAATAGACTCGTCTTACATCCCTCAATTACACCCTCATCCAGAGTATCTCTAACATACTTCTTTCTCTAGAATCTTCTATGTCAGCTATAAAATAAAACTTCAAGGATCATAAATTGTCTAAAGAAAACATTCCCAGAAGTAAGTCACTCCACAATGAGATATGCAAAACATATTGTTGATGAGTTTAAGGTTCTTGATTGGTGTATACAATCAATTGGGGTACAACATATCCAAAGTAAAATGACTGATAACCTCAGGAACTGCAACTTATTATAAATAGATTATGAAATGAAACTTTCTAAAATTTTAGGGCAAGAGGCATCTTAGAGAACAATTCATCTTTCAATTTCATCTTTTTTTAATGTTTATTATGTTTCTATTTTTGAGAGAAAAAAAGCAAAACCAGGGGAGGGGCAGAGAGAGGGACACAGAGGACCCAACGCAGGCTCTGCATTGACAGTTCAAGTGGGGCTTGAACTCAAAAATCATGATATCATGACCTGAACTGAAATCAAGAGTTGAACACTTAACCAACTGAGCCACCCAGGTGTCCCCATCTTTCAATTTCATCTTTTGCATAAAACTTTATAACTAAGCAGCGATATAATGAGAAATACAGCCAGGTGTCCTAACTCTCAGTTCAGAGCTTAGCTGGTTTACCATAATCTGTAACATATTCTGAATAATTCACATTCCACCCCAATCACAATAAAGTATCCTTCTACATTGAGTCACTGGTTCATCCCCATGATAAACAACACCTGGTTTGAAACAGATAAGTGAAACTAATCAAATTTATGTCTCAGGATTTTAGAATTAGGATAATGGGAGACTAAGTCAGGGAAGAGTACTTGAACTGAGAGGTCATGCTAAATAGTACAAAATTAACATCGGGTGCCACGTTAGGTATATGCAATAACATAATGTAAATCACCACAGAACCCCCAAGAGAGAGTAGCCTGAGTCTCACTCTCCCAGAACAGTTCTTCTAAGGCCTGGCAGTATTTAAGGCCTCATGAAGCTTATTTATATTTTTAAGCAATAACCCTCAACCAATCCACTTGAATTACTTTAAGTAGATTTCTCTTCCCTATAACCAAAGTGTCTAGGGAGAAGACTCTTGCCTCTTCTTGTTATTAACTAAGCAACTATAAAAAGAAAATGGGTGTTGAATAATGGGATAATAAAAATAGCCATTGGAATCAGCATGAAGAACTGGAATAAAGCAGGAGAACAAGTTTAGTCAAATGCCAGCTGTGGTTAAAGAATGTCATTGTATGGGGAAAAGAGGCTAAGATCCCCCTCTCTAACTTCTTAAGCCAATTTAGGAGCAGTCCCTTGATATTATAAATGTATGGGTTTTGAATCATAAGTTTCCTGTCCCCTCTCCTATTTTGGACTTGCCATGGTGGATCTAGACCAGAGAAACAAAGGAACCTAATTTTGGAACATGAAAGGGCATATTCCCTTTCCCACAAGCTACTCTTCTGATCACAAACTTACAGTCCTTCTGAGCTCTCTGCTACTTCTACCTTTTGGGGATAGGTCAAAACCTTAATTCAATAGGGACTCTTCCAATTTACTACTGGTTTTATTGGTTTCCTATAGACCCAAGACAATCACTATACCTAAATCAACAAAACATTTTCAAAGGACTTCTCCCAATAGCATTAAACACAATTGTATTACCATTATTTTCAACCAGCAGCCATTCTCTTAACTCTTTGTTGACAGAACCCTGATTATCCATTTCTCAGGAAAAGTGACCCTATCCTCAGCTCATTAGCTCAGAAGAAAATCCAGATTAATTTAGGATAATCATGACAACGTCATTCCCTTTGTCAATGATTGGTAGAGGCATGAGCATGTGACATAAATCTAGCCAATGCCATCATGGTAGCTAATCACTGAAAGCTAACCACGTACCATGTTCTAAGGATTTTACAAGAACTCATCCTTTTTTTCCTTCACTACAACTCTGCAAGGTACAATCAATGTTGTCCCTACATCATGTCTTCTTAAAGTATAAGATAATTCGTCTGTTTCATGCTTTAAGTCATTTTGATTTGGATTTTCTACAAACATCTGAACTACAAACTGTCACTACAAACATCTGAACCAATACTCCAATTAATCTGTCCTCTTCTCTTTAGAACCACATTTGAGCATGAATGCAAAGACAGCAAAAGAGTATATAACTGCCATACATACTATTGCAGTTCTTCCCTTCCTAGTTCCTGTGAGTTTTTCTTATCCTTTACTATGAATTAAAAAAAGGAAGCAGAAGGGGAAACTCCTCATTCTCATCTATTAGGTTTATTATTAAAATACCTTACTATAATCTTGTTTGATTCATGAAAAATCAACCTTGTAAATAAGTGTAACAAATGAAAATAAGTTTTCAGTATAAGCCCTATCAGAAAGATGGATAAATAGTCTTTTCCAAGCCTGTATAATTTCACTTAGGACTATTATTTGCTGAAGCAATCTTAGATCCTCCATTTCTTATCCCAGGACTTGCGACTGCATGGTTATCAAATTAAATCCAATCTTTAGTTCTATCATAATTTATATTTATATGATTTTAACTTTTGGACCATTTGAAATTATTGCTCACTATTCAAACATGCTTCCTGGTACCCTGGTTTTATGCCTACATAGTTTTGGAAATGTAGGGAAAATTTTTTAATTCCCTTAGTAAACATTTGAAATAGCCATTACATACGCTCTTGGCCATTACAGTTTTAATATTATATTAAATTACTATTCAGGTATTTTCTTAGTGCTCTCTGGCCAAAAATAAAGCAAATTAATTTAACAATTTTACATATTATTATAAATAATTCAGTTATAGTGAGGTAGTTTAAAACAGTTGCAGAACCAGATGTCAATATGTAAATGCTACCACTGTAATTTATCATCTTTGTAACATTGGGCAAGTTAGCATTTGTGCCTCCGTTTCCTCACATGTAAAATAGGGATAATACTAATAACTATCTTTTACAGCTATTGTGAGGATTAAATAAACCAATACATATGAAGCACCTGAAAAGATCTCAGGACTCAGTAAGAAGTCTGAATATTATTATTCTTATTGTTATTACCAAGGTTAGCTGGTAATTAACTTGATTAACAGTGGCTTAGACCATGAGAACATATGTTGCTTACTTAATACAACATTTGTTGGCCCTAGGGTTGGTTCATAGCTCAAAGATGTCATAAAGGTCGAGCCTGGGTGGTTCAGTCAGTTAACCATATGACTTTGGCTCAGGCCAAGATCTCACGGTTTGTGAATTCAAGCCCCATATTGGGCTCTGCACTGATACTGCAGAGCCTACTTGGGATTCTCTCTCTCTCTCCCTCTCTCTCTGCCCCTCCCCCACTCCTCTCTCTATCTCAAAATAAAGCAAGCTTAAAAAAATTAAAATCAAAGGGGCACCTGGGTGGCTCAGTCGGTAGAGCGTCCAATTTCAGCTCAGGTCATGAACTTGTGGTTCGTGAGTTTGAGCCCCACATCTGGCTCTGTGCTGACAGGTCAGAGCCTGGAACCTGCCTCAGATTCTGTGTCTCCCTCTCCCTCTGCTCCTCCCCCACTCACACTCTGTCTCTCTGTCTCTCAAAAATATATAAAGATTTGGGGCGCCTGGGTGGCGCAGTCGGTTAAGCGTCCGACTTCAGCCAGGTCACGATCTCGCGGTCTGTGAGTTCGAGCCCCGCGTCAGGCTCTGGGCTGATGGCTCAGAGCCTGGAGCCTGTTTCCGATTCTGTGTCTCCCTCTCTCTCTGCCCCTCCCCCGTTCATGCTCTGTCTCTCTCTGTCCCAAAAATAAATAAACGTTGAAAAAATATACATATATATAAAGATTTAAAACAAAAATTAAAATCAAAGATGTCATAAAAGACTCAGGCTCCTCCCACCCTCTGCTTTGCCATTCCCATTGTATTGGCAAAGTTTCTCATGAGTTACAGGATGGCCACTCAACTACAAGTTCTTCTGACAACAGTAAGGTAAGGGGATGAGGGCAAAACTAAAAAGGGATGGGGGGGAAGACCTTTCTTTGGATAAATATTCATCTTTTCAGAAGAAAAATATTTCCCAGAAATGGTCAAGAAATATCTTACGTCTTAATGTCCAGAACTGGATCACATGACCACTTCTAGACCAATCACTGAGAAAGAACAGAATTACTATGATTGACTTAGACCAAGCATGAGCCATTTTCTGAGGATGGGACTTTATTTTTTTTTTCAACGTTTATTTATTTTTTGGGGGACAGAGAGAGACAGAGCATGAACGGGCGAGGGGCAGAGAGAGAGGGAGACACAGAATCGGAAACAGGCTCCAGGCTCTGAGCCATCAGCCCAGAGCACGACGCGGGGCTCGAACTCCTGGACCGCGAGATCGTGACCTGGCTGAAGTCGGACGCTTAACCGACTGCGCCACCCAGGCGCCCCGAGGCTGGGACTTTAGTTGCATGAACAAAACCAGGTTTCTATCCCCAAGGAAAAGAAGAGAAGAGTCACTTGGGTATGCAAACAATACTATGTGTCATCAACAAGCATTCATTTTTTGCCTACAATATGCTCAACTAGTGCTCCCAATAAAACTATAGGAACCATCAGAGGGTGCCTGGGTGGCTTAGTCAGTTAAGCATCTGACTTTCGATCTCAGTTCAGGTCTTGATCTCAGTGTCTTGAATTCAACCCCTGTGTTGGGCTCCATGCTGGGTGTGAAGGAAGGAAGGAAGGAAGGAAGGAAGGAAGGAAGGAAGGAAGGAAGGAAGGAAGGAAGGAAGGAAGGAAGGAAGGAAGGAAGGAAGGAAGGAAGGAAGGAAGGAAGGAAGGGAGGAAAAGAAAGAAAGAAAGAAAGAAAGAAAGAAAGAAAGAAAGAAAGAAAGAAAGAAAGAAAGAAAGAAAGAAAGAAAGATCTATCAAAAGAACAAATGATATTTTCTTTGCCCTTGAAGTCCTGTTTACTTGGCATCTTTAGAGTGAAGGCTACTTCTGTTAGGCCCTGCCAAGTAACTAAACCAGAGGCTTTAAGGCCTCCTTCCTGATCTACTCACTCTAAGTGTCTTCACCTATTCTCTTCAAATACGTTTGATCTTCCTTTTCTTGGTCACATCCTTGTGTTGCATCTCAAAGTGTTTCATGCTGTGCATTGTCCATTTTCAAGTAGTGACAACTGAAGGACTGCACAAAGAGTAATTCAAAGTTCCATGATTAGAATCTCTGAGCACCCCAGACACCCAGGGGCAGATTCCATTTCTCTCTCTTTTTTTTTTCTGTATTGAGGGGTTACTGTGAGACAGGCACTTTCATAAAATTTTTTCCACTTATTCTCACCAAAAAATCCATGAGATATAGGATTCAGATACAAGAAAAAGAGGTAAAGACAGAACAGGTGGTTTGTACAAAACCAGTGGCTACAAACAGGAAAAATAACTAACCTTTTGAACAATGTCCTAAATGCTACATGTGAATTCATTCCTTTAATTCTCTTAACCAGGTAAGCATTCACTCACAAAAAATACTTTCCAAATATTCTCTACCTGCCATTCTGTAAGTAAGAAATCTGCAGTTTCAAAAGCTAAGTAACTTCAAGTTTACGCAGGTGAAAGTAACAAGTATTAGTTAAAGCCAGATCTAATTCTAAAAGCTTTGTGTTGAAGCCTTACCCACCCTCATACTTCAGGAATTTGAACCCAGGCCTCCTAACTCCTGGGCCCATTCCATAATTGCTAAATTATACATGGAATATTCTGATGTTTTATTCTATCTGCTGTTCTATGAGATGTTCTCTAAATAGTTCATGATTGGCCTAGCTGCAAAATGAAGTTGGGAATCTCTCAGAAAATATTTAGGAAATTAGCATTTCCCCTTTTTGCTTTTGAAAGTATAGAGGCAAAGCTAGCTGGTCTCTGTTGAGCTTAAATAAAGAGGCTCCTGGGGAGGTAAATTATCAATATTTATCACATTTCTGCACTGTCATTAAGCCACAAATTAAACATTAACACTTAAATTAAGCAAAATCATGATGTTGCCTATTTTACCTTGTCTAAATTTTGTTAGCTGGTCTGTGTTTTAAAAACAATATGGCCAATGGCTCTGCTGTAAAACATTAAAGCCTTTTATTCCCCCTGTCAGCCCCAGATTAAAGCTTGCCAGAAAAGAGATTTCACAATTGGTAACTGCTCCAACTTTGCCACTAATGGAAGCCTTCTGTCCCTCTCTAGTGTAAATTTATTCAGGTAGCTTCCTAGTCAGAAATCACCTGGGGCTCTATCTGTAGAAATAAGCAGTTCAAAAGACTTTTCCTGGCCTGTTTCTAGACTTATAAGAAATGGGAAGTGTAGACATTTCTTTCTTTTGTTCATTCTATTTGTTTGCTTTTGTTATTTTGCTTTTGGTACTTAGGTTTGAAACATGACACAGGTCAAAGTATTACCAAATCCTTTCTCTAAATGCATTTATTTTCATTAAGGATTGAAGTTTCAGAAGGTGAAATCTGACATCTAAACTCTGACACTAACTCCATAGCTCTACAGAGCTGGTCCCCAGTAGCTGGAAAATCATGTTTTAGGGAAACATGTGTGTGCTGATCAACACAAGTATATAAACAATCCAAGTTAAAACAAGATGGATATGACAATCCCAGTGACCATGATATTTTGGAAGGTCCAAAGGACTATGTAAGATAAATGACTAAGGAAAACAATGTATTAAAGTGATATTTACAGTTTTCTTTCATGGGGATACAAAACACACACACACACACCCTAGAGTATCATTTATGGAGTCCATGTACATGGGACAGAAAGCATGATGTAAACTCTGAAGGCCTTTCATGAAATGAACATTTCATGAGTCCCAATTTTCTAATTTTCTAATTTTCTAATTCTGAGTCCCAATTTTCTCCTTGTGAAAGAAGTTTTTGATGAAGAATTATCTCTAAAACTAGCTTATTCATCTTGCTTCCCATGCTCTTTACAAATTCATCTATTATAGAGCTAGTTACATCCCATTGCTAATTAGCAGGGACGTTTTCTTTCCGTCTCCTACCACCAGACATGACGGTATTATGTCCTGGACCAGGTATTAACCTGGATACTGGCCCAGGACATGGTGAAAATGTAGTAAATATTCATTAAAGCGAGATAGGGGTCTCTCTACAGATCTATTCATTTCAAAGCCTCCAAGCAAATTTTGAATGCTATTGCTGTAACAAAGTTTTCAGAGTCATCACTATTCTAGAAATTCCCAGGAAGCAATCCGCCAACCATTACTAAAAACTATTTCAATAATAATTAGGATAAGACCCTTGGGGACTTATCTAACATTTGTTGAATACAATGATAAGATGTGTATAATCTTGTTTTAGTGAGATGATAAATCAGCGAATTAATTTTTAAGTGATTTTTTCTATGGGATTACGGCAACCCATTCCAACCCCTTCCCAGTTGTTCCTCATATATTTCTTCCCCCATCAAAACTACATGGATCCCAAGCACCACTAAATCATCATTTCTCAAAATTCATTCTATGGACCCCTGAATCTGGACTAACCAGAGGGTTTGTCATAAATACAACTTCCTGGGCCTTCCTCCAGCCCTGCTGAAGTAAGACTCCAAAGGCGGAGCCCCTGAAGCTGCATGTTTCATAAACCCCACAGGCAGTTCTTACACATACTCAAGTACAAGAACCACCACTCAGGACCCACGAATTAAGACTAAATGGCAAATAGGATTGGACTGTGAGGATCTGCAGAAGCAATTAAGTAGGCTCAGGCTCCACCAAGTTACAAGATTACTTTGAATCTACCGCCCAAAAGAAGCATCTTGATTCCTGAGCCTGCTACCTTGTGCTCTGACTCAGAAGTCTATTACCACCTATAACTACCTGATCCTCTGGTTTCGCTATGCTTTTCTTTGTGAACACAATCATCTCTTTCTGTGTCCCGGGCAGTTAATATACATTTTATATTTAGAAAACAATATCCCTTCACCCCTCACCTCCTTTCCACATTTCCCACTACTTTTACCAAACCTCAAATTTCTGCCTTTCCTATAAAGAAGGGAGACACCATAAAGACTGCCTCTCTTATAGCCATGGGACCCAGGGTTCTGCTCAATGGAAAAATGCTCTCCTCTGAACTAGAAATAACAAAACCACCTTATTTAATGGAGAACAAAAAGTTCATGCCAAGGAGAACATGTTTTACTGAAAAGATGGGTGTTCTAAAAAAAATGTAAGTGATCACACAAATACTGTTATGGGAAGATATAAGCTTTTTTGGTGAAAATAAAAATACTTTGCTAATTATAATAATAGTGACATTTAGGTGGATTTTCCTCCTGGATGGTACGCTATTCCAAAGAATTTGCAGAGAATTTGATGGGAAGACCTTCCCAAAAGAAACTTTATACTGTGGAATGTTCACTGGCCTCTTGCACATGCCTTTTCCAGCAATAGGTGAGCTTATTCTAAGATACAAGACTAAAGGGGTTTAAAGGAGATAGAATGCTTTTGTTCTACAAGAAATAAAGTACTATCACAGAATGGATATTAAAAAAAGGGGGGGGCAATGAATAAATGAAAAGTGTTTTCCTTCAAAAGAAAATAGAAAACAAAGTATAGAAGAAAGAAACAGAAGGAAGGAGGTTGAAGAAAAGAGTAACAAAGAAGTCTCTACTTCCATTCACTGGAGAACAGCATTGTAAGAGGAAAGGATGAAAGAGGATTGATTTCAAGAAAGAGCATGATATAATAATGGGAGACCTAAAAAGGGAGAGTCTCTTCATTTCTCTACTTCTAATGGGTTGGAAGAGGCTCCCTGAGCAGATTCCTCATGCTCTGAAGGAGAGGCTCTGAGAAGCAGCGGCCCTGAGAAGCAGCTTTGCCAAGGATATATGGTTCTTTGAGTTTTGCTTTTCAATTGCTAGATAACAACCACAATAATGAAAGAATTTACCAAACTTAATCATGTTAATCCCCCATCCACCCAACACAGAATGGAATGAATGTCTTTTTTCCAAAAGAGATAGGCATCCTCCAAATCTTCCCAGTGCTCAGATCCTGTCTACATTGGATCACATCCAAGTCTCCAGATTTAAAAAAAAAAAAAAGTTGAATAAATAACCCACTGAGTGGGAAAGAGGATTGTTGTTGAAATAAAACACCCATCTCACCAGGTCATTTGCCACATCCCTCTCCATCCAGAAGAGATCTGAATTAAGGCTATCTCTTAATAGAGAGGTAGGTGCATAGCTGAGTCATTCCATAATGGCGGTAGGAGGACAGCATAAAAAGTAGGCTATAATGATGAGACATGTAATGCATCACCATCCTTTCCCCATGCCCCATTCCTCCAAGAGAAAATGTGCTTTGTAAGGACCTAAAAATGTGAATAACATTTGGAGTTGACACAGATTTTTAATCTAGAAACAAAAACACCACTGCTGTAATTAAAATTGTTTTTTAACACAGAGGAAACATGGTCCTGTGCTGCCAACTTACAGCCCTAAGTGCTACAGGTAACCATAAGGAGTTAACATTTATTGAGTGTTCACTACACAGGCTGAGCGTTAATCTCTTTCGAAAATCGTATTTGCAACAAATTTTTGCTGATATCTCTTTCGAAAATCGTATTTGCAAAAAAAATTTGTTACTTTCACACCTAGAGCACAGAATCTATGGTTATAATTATTTCACCAAAATAATTATAGCCACTTTATCAGTTACTTTGTAAGCCCCGATTTTTTTTTTTAATCTTGGCTCAGAAACAAGCCAAAATAACAAACACAGTACCCTAAACCCAACCTTGAAGTTGTCCTTGTCTCAATCTCATGCTCTTTTTTGCAAACTCTGCCTTTACATAAAAGGCCAACTTCAGCGGGTGTGGCTGGCATGCCCACACAGGAGATGTGCACATTTCTCTTCGGGGATCAGCATTTGGGGCAACCTCAGAGCAGTGTCACTACTTGGCTATCATCCAAATCTCAGGATGAAAGCTGAGGTGCTGAATAAGCTGAATAAGAGAACATCTCAGAACAACAAAAAAGGGAACATGACCACAGGTTAGTGGGAAACAACTGTCAATTCTGCAGGCCAGTTCAGGCTGCAGGGAGGCAAGAGCATCATAGCGTGACAGCATGGATCATGACGGAATCACACCAGGGTTTTCCAACATGCCCACTGGTGTACTGGGAAACCTGGAAAGCCTATGGCAGCACCACACAACACCAGCTGCCCAAAAAGTGGCCCACAAAGCAACCTGTACAGTCAGCAACTCTGAAACAAATACTGTTTACAAATGCAATACCAGTCGGACCACTTCACCAAGAACAAATGTGATCTTTCCTGCAATTAGTTTAGAAATTTGCCTCAAGATTAGAAGAAATCAGCTCTGGAGAGTCATAGAAAGAGAATTGCTTAAGCGTTGGAGAGAAAGTTGTACATGTACTTGACCCAGTTACAATCTTCCTTTTTCTTTTCCCCTACCCACTGTTCAGGAGGCGCTTTCCTTAATTCTAAGTATTTTTCTCCATTGCAATGTATTTTTTCCCTTAGAGTTAGATTATATTCATTTTAATTTTGTTTTCTCCTCTAATGTTTTCTTAAAAAAAATTCTATGAAAGTAAGTTAAAAGTTGTCTACTATAGGATATACAGAAAAATACAAAGATACAAAAAAAAATCACATCTAATCCTATCACCTGGATGATCATAAGCTTTTTCTTTATTAATTCCAAATCTCTTAATTTTTCTTCGTGTTTGTATATGTATGTATATACATATATATGTTTGTACATATATTCAGTTAATTTACAAAACTGGGATCATTCCAAAATACAGTTTGTATTTTTTTCAAATTATAATGGGCAGCCTATTCTCAAGCCATTAAATACTCTCTGAAAACACATTTTTTTTAATGACTACATAATTATTATTCTTTTTCAGGCTTTGACATTCTGAATGCAGTACATTAAGTGGAATAATATATAGATTTCCCCCTTTTTAATGTAACTTTGAACCATTTGTATTTGATTGCACTCACTTTTAATGCACTTCTCCATTGTTTTTCAAGATCAGACACTTTAAGTGCAGCCAATTAAGTTGAAAACACTTAACAACATCAGGAAAGATTTATTGACAGTATAATACTAAAGATACCTAAGCCATCAGTATTTCTCACAACAGCTCTGTATTTTACAGTCAAATAAAGTTTATCTCCTATGAACTGTTTGTTTCTTCTGATTTTAAGTGTCACAATGGCTGGCTTAGTTGTGTTGTGACTTGTGATAGCACTGTATCCCCAGCTATCGGCTATTCATTTGCAAGTATCTGAACCCTTTTATCCCATTAGGTGGCATTTTATTAGCATCACACCATCCAGTTGTTCAGAAAAATTTGGATAACTGACTGTATTATCAGTAGGACTTAACTTTGTTTTAATAGCTATTCTTCCCAACATCTGGTTTCAAACTGGTTGTCTGGAGCTCTCAGAAAATATTCTCCCAAAAAGACAAGCTCTAAGTGGTAAATAGCTGACAAGGACCTGAGGCACAGTAGGCCCTGCCAGGAGCACCAGGTAACACTATCACAGTGATACTGGGGGAGGATGAATTCAGGCTACAGTTGTGGGATCAGTGCCTTTTGTTCTCACCTTTCACCTCTGCTACCCAGACACAGGAGTAAAGATTCCAAAGGGCAACTTTGGGGCACTCAAAGAAGCAGAGTGGTGACAGGAAGGCTCAAGGGCTCCAGGGGAAGAGGGCTCCACTCTTTCTCAGTGTGTGTCAGGTTTCAGACACTCTGCACTGTGCACCTGCTTCAACTTTCTACCATCACCATCTTTTGACACCCTCAAGTTTTGCCCACTTCCCAAGTTCCCTCAAGCCTTCCTTTTCCTATAGCAAGTTCAAAATCCTTTTTGAGGTTTTCTAAGAGTATGTGTTGCTAGAGCTACTAAGAAAGTTAAAAGCTCTCTCCTAAATTTACCCCATAATTTTTATATTCTATAGTGAAAGTCTATATAGGGAATAGGGTGGCATCAGAGTACACAGAAGCCTAATAGAAAAACAGACATCTACATTTCAGAGTAACATTCCATGCTAATGACTCCCTTGATCACTGCCCCTGCCTCTTCCCACCCCCACCCCCACCCCCACCCCCACCCCCACCCCCACCACCAGAGTGAGGAGGGAGATTTAGAGGATTAGGTAGAGGTAAGGATTCCTATATGTGAATAGCAAAGGGAGAACACCTACAAAAGAATCAGCTTCCAGTCTTCTTTTCCTCCTTTTTGCTATTTTCATTTCCACCACTTGTGTGGGAATAGGGTGTATTAAACAAGGAATGAGCATTTCTTAAATTCTTACCAGGGTTCAGGCACTGGACAATTTTACAAATGAGAAAACTGAGACTCAGGGAAGTTACTTGAGAAATAAGAACAAAGGGAAGCAGGAAGAGGGTGCAGTTTTTAGCAGAAGCAAAGCCAACGAAAGATAGGGAAGGCCAATGGAAGTCCCAAAGAGTGTCAACGGGGAGGGAAAAATAGCCCTCTGTACCCTGAGTGCCATTTCCTGATCCCTGACTGGAATGAGGCTGCCACTCTGAAGACTATTCCTACATATGGATGTAAGGCATGCATCTGTATTCTAATTTTCATTTAGATGTTCTGGCATCATGTACACACCACCATGGCATGTTTCAGTTTCTACCAAAACAAAAGAGACTCAGAAGAAATTATTTACAGTTTAATGTTTCCAACCAGAGAGCCACGCCTCCCTTTCCAGCCTGCACTGTCAAGCTCTGAATTTGGTTCCAAGACCCTATTCTAGTCTAACAGTCTTCAATGCTGAAAATAAATTGCAATTTAAGCATGAATTCTATCATTTTCAAATAGGATGGTGCTTGGCTTACTTTCAACTGTTCTTACATGAACAGGATTTTATTTCCTTTTTGCAGATCATTCAATTCTAAATTTCTCCTTTCTTTTCTCTTTAGTCGGTTATATCAGTTTTTTCAATGTTTTAACCTATTTCAATGTTTTAACCTAAAGCTTTCCAATAAATCAAAGTTAGAGACACTTTCTATATGATCTGTGAAAAAGCAATCTTTCCCACAGTAATTTAGAAGTTAATCTTTTCATTTTACTAAATCTCTTAGCATTTGTTGTTATTCTCAGGGATGAATAATATTAGCAACAAAGACAGCAACCACAAAACCATTCCTAAGTAAAGGAGATGGATTAGAAAGTTCAGGCAAGAATTGATAATATCCTCTCATACTTAGCAAATTTCATGTGACTGCTCAGTTCAGAATGTGGCATTACAAACGTTGTGGAAACAAAAATATAAGCATTCCTGGGAGACTCTTGTTTAAAAAAAATTCTTCTTAATGTTTATTTATTTTTGCAGGAGAGAGAGACAGAACATGAGTGGGGAAGGGGCAGAGCGAGGGAGACACAGAATACATAAGCATTCCTGGGAGAATCTTGTTTAAAAAAAAAATTCTTCTTAATGTTTATTTATTTTTGCAGGAGAGAGAGACAGAGCATGAGCGGGGGAGGGGCACAGAGAGGGAGACACAGAATCTGAAACTGGCTCAAGACTCTGAGCTGTCAGCACAAAGCTGTACCTGGGGCTTGAACTCACAAACTGTGAGATCATGTCCTGAGCCAAAGTCAGATGCTTAACCAACTGAGCCACCCAGGGACTCCAGGAGAATCCTATTTTAAAAGCACAAGAAAACATGTGACAACCAAGCAGGAAAGGTCTAGAGCCTTCAGCAGTGAAATAGGAGGAGGGTGAATTACCAGCAGCAAAGCCAACAACAAGGGATACCTCAGAAGAGTCCTTGGACTAATATAAAGCAAAAATTTTTTGGGCTTCTTCTTGTGCCTAACAGTCCGCTCGGTGTGGAATATAAGCAAGTACTTCATTAGCACCACCATCAGTTAGAGGTTCTTGGCAATCTAAGCGCAGGGGACAACTTTACTGCTGAAGAGAAGCGGGATCTAGGTCCCTGGTAATAGCCATGCCAAATCTCAGAAGCAAAACAAGATTTTCTTCATTGTTCTGATGAGACACAAGATGTTTCTGAGGTTAGAGTTCAACTCTTACAGGCACTTCCCTTTTGCCTTCAGAACTAGTTTATATTTACCTGTCAAATACCCTATGATTTCATTTATATGTGGAATTAAAAAAAAAATGAACAAGCAAACAGAAAGAGACATAAATATAGAGAACAAACCAGAGCACAGGGAGTGGGGGAATGGCAAAATAGGTGAAGGAGATTAAGAGGTACAAAATTCTAGTTATAAAATAAGTAAGTAGTGATGAAATGTACAGCATAGGAATATAGCAATAATATTGTAATAACTTTGTATGGTGCCAGACGGTAACTATACTTAATGAAGTGAGCATTTCATAATGTGCATAATTGTTTAATCACTATGTTGTACACCCGAAACTAACAGAACACTGTATGTTAACTATACTTCAATAAAAAAATACATAAATAATTAGGTGAACAGGAAATCTTACAGTATTTATAGCATACTAGTAATAGCCTAATATGGACCATTGCTTTAGTTTCACTATTTAATCACTAATAATTATATCTTAAAATAATAAATCCAACCTTACATCATGTATGTTATTTACAAAGCACAATTTCAATTTCAGTAACTATAGTTTTCCCTTCTAAAGTTTTATGTGATATTTTTCAAAAGAACCTGCTCTCTATTAGCGTTCATTCTATTTTAATGATTTTCCCCTTATTTTATTTTTCATTATTTTATTTCTTTCTTACGCCATAGATTTTTTGATAACTTTTTTTATTGAAATATATTGAAACACAATGTTACATTAGTTGCAGATGTATGAAATAGTGATTTGACAAGTCTATGCATATGCTATGTTCACCACAGTAAGTGTAGCTACCATCTGTTACCATACAATGGTATTACAATACCATTGACTATATTACCTATGCTGTACATTTATCCCCATGACTTATTCATTCCATAACTGGAAGTCTGTATGTTCCACCGCCCTTCACCCATGTTACGCAGCCCCCACTTCCCATTTCTTTCATTCTTTTACATTTTTTTAATGTTTATTTATTTCTGACAGAGAGAGAGAGAGAGAGAGAGAGAGAGAGAGAGAACAAACAGGGGAAGGGCAGAGAGAGGGAGGGAGACATAGAATCAGAAGCAGGCTCCAAGCACTAAGCTGTCAGCACAGAGCCCAACCTGGGGCTCAAACTCACGAACTAAAAGATCATGACCTGAGCCAAAGTCACATGCTCAATCTTTCACTCTTTTAAACATACTTCTTTTATAGTATCCTAAATTTCATATTGCTTTAAGTTCCGGGGATATAAATCTTCACACGAGGCGGTGGGGGGGGGGGGAGGGTGTCTGTGTGTCTGTCTAAGTGTGTGTGAATTTTGTATGCTGTCCGAAGCATTTGAGGCATATATCAAAGTCTAATTCTCTTCTGGGCCATGAAGACATCTGTTCATTAGCTTACCATTCTGGGTTTGTGTTCCCTCTTTGTTTCTGGGACTTGGAGATTTCACTTTCTTCCTTTTGAGTACAACTTTCTATTTTTAATATTTTATGAGGTTTTTTAAAATTATTCTTATGTGTTTCTTGCATGTAGGGCTGCTACAATAGACTGTCATGATCCTGGGACCAAAAATCCAAAGAACTTTTATGTAATTTTCTCATTTGCTCATCATGACACTGAGGTAAACAGAATTTTTTTTCACAGTTTTACAGATGAGGGAATAAAAAGATACTCAGACCTATTAAGTCACATAGCCAGTGCATGAATCAAAATCTACTACAGCTAGACTTATATTCTTTCCACTCTGCTAGAGATTCCTCAACAGGGGTCCTTCAATCCTTTTGGGTCTAGGCATTGTTTTCAGGCTGAAAAAACAATGCCTAACATATATATTCTACTACACTTCAAATATACCTAGATTTTGTGATTAATAAATATAACTTCATTTAAAAGGAAAACTCCCAGCAAGTCCATTTCTTGGTACCTACCCCCAAAGAACCGCGGACTACACAGTCCTAAGGTGGCATATATACACAAGGATTTTTTTTGCAACAGTTTTCATAGTAACAAAATGTGAGGAAAGATAGAAATGATCAACAGCTGGGGAATGGATAAATAAACAATGGTATTGGGACGCCTGGGTGGCTCAGTCAGTTGAGCGTCCGACTTCAGCTCAGGTCATGATCTCACAGTTCGTGAGTTCAAGCCCCGCGTCAGGTTCTGTGCTGACAGCTCTGAGACTGGAGCCTGCTTCCAATTCTGTGTCTCCCTCTCTCTGCCCCTTCCCCACTCATGTTCTGTCTCTCTCTGTCTCTCAAAGATGAATAAACGTTTTAAAAAAATTTAAAAAAAAAACAATGGTAGTACACATGGGTTAAAAAGAATAAGTGGGGTTCTTTATGAACTGACATGAAATAACTTCCAAGACATAGGGTTGAGTTGCAGCATAATACATACAGTACGGTACAGTGTGTGTTAGAGAACACATGTACCATACATAAAAAGCAGCACCAAATATAGAGATTTTTATATATTAATAAGATAGCAGAGAAAAGGCATGGATGGATACAAACTATAGAGCTAATAGCAGTTTCCTCCAGGGAGAGGCCTGGAATTGGGGCTCAGGTCAAGAAATGAGAAAGAAGGTACAGTTTTGTGGGTTGTATCTAATTTATTCAATGAAAATATAGACATATGTTAATTATATAACTAAAAATTAATAAAGTTATATTTAAATGCATTTAAACAAATACCACGTACCTCAATTCTCAATAGCTTTTTTTTTTTTTACATTTTGTAATTTCTCAATCAACAGACACTAAAAGATATATGTTAATGAAAACTGTTGAAGTATGATGGGCCTCACAATCACATAGCTGGGGATATCTGTCCTTAGCCACATGCCTCTTTTAAGTAATAATGGCTATGCTGGTAGCATAGCATTATGCATTATTGTGAATATGGCATTATTGTGAACCGGTAAATCCTGGATGTGTCAAATCCATGACTGAGGCCAGTAGATGACAATGAGGTGTACATTAAGTGAAAAAGTGTCATATGCACCTGCCATTGCCACACATGCTAAAGTAAGAAAGGTAATATATCAGAGGCCTTTACTGTGAAAGCCATGTTTACTTGCACATCAAGCGATAAAATGGACCAATTGCAAAGATCAAACAACCAAAAAAAAGACATACATTTCTTATGTCTTTGGAGATTCTTGTTACCTGATGTGGGTTAGGCATGCTGGGTATTTCTCTTACTACTGAAAACACAGCACCTATCTTGTTTTTCCCTTAGCTTCTTGAAGTTTTTGTTTAAAAAAGGGGTGGGTAGCCCAAACCTATTGAAATCTGGCTCTCCTTCTGGGAAAAATTCTTACAAATACAGATTGAAAACCTTTAGTTTCAAATATTTTGTAGCTACTAAAGATTCGGTGATACTCCAGGAGGGCTCATGGTAAAGAGGCCCAAGAAAGCACAACAGAAGAAATGCACAGCCTTAAACAATCAGACATTGCTGTGAAACAGCAATACATGAGCCTATGTATACTCACTGCTGACAAACGGGTTCAGCCTCCCTCATTCCAATAAAGTTTTTCAGACCACTATCAATGCACCTATGTCACGAGTATAAAAGGAATCCTGGCCAACACATACTTTTAAAATGGGAAATGCCAGAGTGTCTGGGTGGTTCAGTTGGTTAAGCCTCATCTCAGATCATGATCTCATGATTCATGAGTTCGAGACCTACATGGAGCTCCTTGCTAACAGTGTGGAGCCTGCTTGGGATTCTCTCATGCTTTCTCTCTCCCTCCCACACGTGCTCTCTCGCTCTCTCTCTCAAAAATAAATAAACTTAAAAAAATAAAATAAAATGGGAAATGTCTTTAAAATGGAAAGGTCAAATTCTCCCATAAATACAAATCCATTTATAGATCTGCAATTAGAAGGAAGTTATGCAACACTAAGCTAAAGCACTAGGGTAAAATTTGACTCTTGGAATGATCTGCCAGCTCTTCTCCAGAGTATCAAGAGGACTCAGAAGCATACAAGAGTCTGGCCTATCTGACAAAGCCTCACAGAGAACCACTCTTCACTTTGAATCAAACCCGCTAAAAAACAAAACAAAACAGATCTATCATGTCAATGGGCAAGTCAAAACATTCGTGGATATCAATGTCTTTCAGTGAGGTTTAGATCCATGTTTCTAAGCAAATCCCCAACGCACAGGATTTAGAGAAAGCAGTTCTTATCAAAAGAAAGAAACGCATTCAGAAATCATGGGAGCAATTCTCTAAATGCTTGTTTTAGAAGATTATTTCCCACCACTTAAAAAAAGAAAAAACATATTTCCTGGTCCATGAAACATTTGCATACAGATTTAAGTACTTTATTCAATTTGCAAATGTAGTCAAAGTCATTTCTCAGACCTGTGTCTATGAACACAGACTTCAGAACCTTGCAGGACCATGGATATGCAAAATCCCTGTTTTTTAAGTAAGATGCATTAACTGTAGAAATGCCAACAAGGCAAAGCTCTTAGCTGTTTTTTACAGTTCTGCCATATTAAGCACCACTGTACTCAAACTTTAATGAGTTTTAATACTATCCCTTCAAGCAAGGGCAAGTCTTATATCCACAGAAATATCCTTATGAATCTGAACAGAAGTCTCTCATTTACTTTCGCCCGCCCACTAGAGAGCATCTTGGTTCAAAGGTGACAGTGAAAAGTTGTATTGCATAGGGATTTCAACCTTGAGTTCTCATCCCTTCAACATGGCTTAGCTGTTCTCAGTTGTGCATAAGATCTCCACCTGATGTCAAATGGGTTGGCAGTTTTGGCAGATATAGCTAAGTATAAACAGGGAGTAAAAATTAGGTCCAAGATTCCATCAAAAGCATGTGTCATTATACAAGTCAGACTGCTCATCACAGGAGTGTTATTCCTGCAGAGGTCCTTACAGATCGACCTAATTTTTTCCATTTGACAAAGAAGGAAACAAATTATAATAACTATAGCTATCATCAGTGGAGCATTTTGCTTTAGTGCATTCTCTCATTGAATTTTCAATGCTACCTTGTAAGAATATCATTATCTGAGACTAGCAGATACTATCATTACCCCTTTGTAGATGAGGAAACTATGGCTGGGAAAAACTAAGGGCTTCCTTTGGATTTCCACTCAAGTGTCATCTTATCAGGGAAGCGCTCCTTTTGTAAAACAGCAATCTTTCTGTGGCACTCCCTCTCCCTCTCAGATTTATTTTTCTCCCTGTCACTTATTTCCAACCAATACATTTACATTTTCAATTGTCTATATGCCCTTCTAGAATTTAAGCCTCACTGGGAGTAGGCTTTGCTTTGTTCACTGCTATATCCATAGCACAGAGAGTACCTGGAACATAGTTGGTAGTCAATAAATATGGGGTGAGTAAAAAGTTATTAAAGAAAACTGCCCAAGGCCACAGAACTAGTAACCAGTAGAGCCAGAATTTGGGACCAAAACTGTAACTCTGAAGCACACACTTTTAACCATTTTGCTCTTACTCTAAGCAATCAGCTTACTTCACAGTAAGATATTTTGCAGGAGTTCCAGGCCATCTTTAATTTTCTCTGGTTACCTCCCTCATCCCACTGTGGCTATGCTATTAGGATATTTATTTGAAGGAAAGAGGATACATGGGCTGAGGGTCCTGGAGGACAGTTTTTGCCCAGCTAACTGGTTACTGAATCTTTCTACATCTCATTTCTTCATCAACAAGGAGTATTCTTTCTGCTTGAGCTCTAACTCTATTATTCTAAATTCTTAGAATAAAATACTTACAATGTGCTAAAGAATCCCCAGTGACTCCAAATGATGGCAGAAGCCTCCTAATCAAAATTAATTTTATTGAATTAAAATTTTAAAATAACTGTGTGTATTATATCCACATTCTGCCTGCCCAAACCCCTCTGTGCCAAAAAATAAACAAATTTTTTTTAAAAATCTTGATAGAAAAGTCTACAAGAAAACGTAAAAAATATTAACAGCAGTTAATATACCTTATTTTAAAAATAAATCTAAAAACAAAATAAAGGTATATCCAGTATAACTTGTAAGACAAGTAGCTTTATCAAGGATGTAACAATTCATTTATTCCATAATTTATTAAGTACCATTATGGGATAGGCAATATGTTATTCCTCCAATAAATGACTATCAGGCTTTATTTTATAAAGTTTAGTAACAGCAAGATTCCAGGATAAAAGATTTTGTTAGATTTTTTTTTTCACTTTACAAAAAGATTTTGTTAGATTTTTTTTTTCACTCTGTTAGATTTAATGAGAAGATAGCAAGAAGAGAGACTTGGCCACCTACTCTGATCCTTTAACATTTACCTTTGCATAGACACCCTAGAACTGCCTCAAGTTTCATTCTAATTCAGGTGAGTCAATGGAATCTAATTCATGTTAAGAATCAACTTAATATTGATTCAGTGCTAGAGAAAGTCATGGATCTTAATCAGAAGGTGGACATCTTTCTAATATCGGGTGGAATTCTCAGTTTGGAATCTTTCCCCTTTCTTTTTTCACATTTTGGTGGACCCTCTCATTCTCCTAGTCCCTGGAGTCTCTGCTCACTCTGATATTTTTTTTTTTATCCACCAGTGCTCTCAGCCATATCAACAGCTGACTTCACAGTGCCCATCCTCTCAGATTTGGCCAAAGCAGAACAATGTGACTAACAAGAGAAGGAGCAAGAAGAAAGTAGTCAGGCTTTTCTGTAGCCCCAATTTATTGAGTCATTAATGGTCTTGGTGTCACCTAGTCTTCCACAAACAACAGGGCAGTAATTAGCTTGGCTTGGCCAGTTAGCAGCCCTCAATAAAAGGCAATAAAATGGAAAGACAAAAAATAATATAGGTTTACAAGCAACATACCTTTAGACATTTTATTATCATTTAAAATGAAAAGGTTTAGACTTTTAATTATATAATTAATAGCCCAAGAAGCTACTTGTCTGAACAGAAAGCATACCAACTTCAAGAACCAGAGTGAGGGTGCCTGGGAGCAACCTGGGCACAGGAAGGTGCAAATTATAAATTCTTTTACAGACAGCAACAATTTCGAAAATCCTCTGATCTTCCTCATGAATCTTATTCCAGAGAGAAGCAAGTGATCTGCTGTTCCTGAAAGAGCCGCCAGGACTGGCAGCCTAGGAAACTCACAGGACACTTAGCAGATAGTCTTTTACCTTCAGTAAAACAACATTTTATTTCTGGAGTTGGTGCCCACTTCACAAACACCCCTGTTGTGTTTTCAGTAAACATATATAATTTACGTACATATGTATTTACTTATATATATAATTTATATATGTATTATATACATGTTATATATATGCTCTATATACATACAATACACACAAATACAAATACATGAACCAATGAGCAAGCCAACATAAATGTCACTTCAGGTTAGCATCAGTGCTGAATTTCCATTTAGTTATTCAGATTTTTTTCTGTGGGTCATCTTGACTTGAAAAGTTATGATACAGAACTAAAGTCTTAGATGTTTCAAGCTGTAAGTGAGACAGTTAGGTCTTCTCACAACCACTGTCTAGTTCATCTCCAAATCCATTTCTTCATCATCAAAAAATAATGTTACTATTGTTATTGAGAATGGTTATGGTCCTGGCAACACTGTCTCCATAGTCATATTTGAGTGGGTACTGCTACTACAGTACCTTGAGCGAGGGTAGAAGTAGGGAGTTGTGCTGAGAACCTAATGCCAAACCAAAGGGAAAAGAAAGAAAACCAAAAAAGTGAGGGAGCCAATGCTTAGGGAACATGACCAAGTAAGATGTGAGCCCTTAAAGAGAGTGGCCAGCAGTCTAAACCACAGTGTGCAAAAGGACCAGGTGATCTCAAGCTCAGTGCAGAGCAATATGTACGGCAGTCTGAGATGCTGAGTGGACAGAGCACCAGGAAACCCCAGACAGACAAGTATCAACACACTAAATCTAGAATACCTTAGTTCAAAGCAGGATCCAGTCCAGGAAAAAAGTCACTAGAAAGCGTGAAGGAGCATGTGTACACTCCAGCTAAGTAGGCTGCACTTCAAACCTAGTTCTAAGAGGACAAAAAATCAGGAATGGGAAGAAAGGCTACGCTCATACAGCAGTGCTTAGGCTCATGGCCATAGCAAGGGCAGGGTAAGTCAGGTGCAAGGCAAGAAGAACCCTAGTTGCGAATACCCTCGAAGACTTGACCGAGATTGGCTCAAGACTGGAATCTGTTCATAGAAATTTCCTGGTATTATAGCAGAGTTGGAGGACTAAGGGAAATCAGAGACTATCTTGAGACTCACTTAAATTCATGGGTGAAGTTTCTCAGCACTCTGGTATTGACTTAAAAGGCCCTAATGGGGGAAAAAATGTGTTGAAATAACTACAAAATAGTTATCAAAATCCGACATCTACCCTAGCCTAAGGATTGGTGGACACTGCTTTTAAACCCTTTTGTCTTTCCTAAAAGTGAGCATTTGTGTGACAGTCAATACTATGAATTCCTCAGTGCATTTCTGCCCTAAAATACAAGGAACATGACTCTTCAGGGTACAGGCCTGGGTACCTCTACTTGGACATCAAAAAGATTAGGGGCAAGGTCAACCATCTTCCCAGTTCTACCTGGAGCCACCCTCCAAAGCCAGAAAAAAATACTTACAACTAGGAATTTTAACAATCTGTCTTCTTAACACTTACAAGTGAATCCAATGGTTACATCTGGTCTTGGCCAGGATTTCTAACCAGCTTCTGGATAAATGCTTAATTAACATTATTTTAACTTTGTCTACATCTGTGGCTAAAAGGTTAGTCATGTTTTGTTTTACAACATGAGGGGAATTTGGTGCCTTGGAAACAGAATGGCTAACCCAGACCATAATCCAGTGGTTTTCAACTCAGGCAGCACACAGAATCATCTGGAAACTTTTTTTTTTAATGTTTATATATTTTTGACAGAGAGAGAGAGAGAGAGAGACAGAGAGACAGAGGGTGAACAGGGGTGGGGCAGAAAGTGAAAGGGAGACACAGAATCAAAAGCAGGCTCCAAGCTCTGAGCTGTCAGCACAGAGCCCAATGTGGCACTTGAACTCACAAACCACAAGATCATGACCTGACCCAAAGTCGGACATTTAACTGAGCTACCCAGGTGCTCCTAGAAACTTAACAAAAACAAAAACCAAAACAGTGCTAGGGCTCCACCCCTAGAGATTCTGACTTAATTTATCTTGGCTATACAATATGCTAAGGAATGTTTTAAAAGCTCCAAAGGTGATCCTTCCATCCAGCAAGGTTAAAAGCAGCTCTTCTCAAACTAATGGGCATATGAATCCCACAATATGTGGCAAAACCAGCAGATCTTGATCCAGTAGGTCTGGTGTGGAGCTTTCCAGGTGATACCTAAGGTGTTTGCAGGCCACACATTGAGATGTTAAAAAAACGGATGGAAAAGTATGAGGAAAGAGAGTCCACACTCGTGTCCTCCCAGGAGTGTTAGTAGGTGAGCCCTCCTTAACCAAGGCAAAACACACCCCCACTCTGCCTTAACCGTCAAGTTGAGCAGATGTTCCCAGAGCTCAGAGATGACCTTCTGAGTTATGAAAATAAGCAATTATCCAAATGTCCAGAAAAGGCCTCAAATCAACCAGGACAACACTAATGGGAATCCCAGAGTGAGCAAATAGGAGTCAAAGCAGTGAACTTTAAAAAAATGAATCTGCCTTTGTTTCACTTTGGCTCTGTGTTTGCAGGGAAACTCCATAAGCAGAAGCTTATGTGACCCTACTTTAGCCACATGGCAAGCAGGGGCTGTAAAGGAGGAAGAGAGACATCAAGGAAGGAGGGCTCTGTTTACACAGGGTGGCTTAACAGAACACACCACACAGTCCACTAAATTCCACAGACCTAAGCTTTGGTCACTGTGAGATTGTACCCTGTGAGGTCCTCTTGCAGTGACTGCCACTCTCTTCTGTCTTCACTTTCCTGATATACTGCTTTCCTCATCTCCCTTCCCTAATCAGAAATGTCCAGCAAGATGAACTCCAAACTCTGTGTGACCTCTAATCTGTGTAATTCCTCAGCCTTACCTGCCAAGACATTCTTCTTTTCTCTCCTCCCAAACACAGAGGCCATCTCTTCGTTAGGGCTATCAGCATGACATTTCCCCACCTGGAATACTCTCCTTTGCACATTTCCTGTTACTGAAATTCTCCTGCTCTTCTCAAGGCCCAGTTCCAGCCCTATCTTTCTCGTCAAGGATTCTCTCACCCTCCAGCCACCACACCTTCGTGGGCACTTCTAGAGCTTTCCCTTGCAGTCCATGAATTTTACTTACCCTGCTACTCCCAGACTTACTATTTTTTCACAAGAATATAGTGTGTCTTTCTAACCACATCATGAACTTTTAGCTGGCAGTACTATACCTATACTTTCTTGTACCTCTTGTACCCAGTATGGTTCTATGTAAATAATAGATGCTACAGCAAGAGTTGTCACACATTTACCAGAGAGCTCACCACAGCTGATGAAACTGAGATTCCCAGAGGCAAGATTCTCAGGAGTTTCCACTCACAGACAAGACTTCCCACAACTAACAAAAGTGTCAGTTGCTTCAATGCCTCAGATCCCTTTCTACTCCAGTTATGTTTGCCATTATGTGGCACCAAACAGTCCCTGTTCTGGATTCCTGCAAAGCCCAATGCTTTATACTCCAAGAGCCCTCACACCCAGCCAACCCTTGTGCTAGGGTGAGCATTCAATTCCATAGCATAATCTTTAGGCCTGTCCAGTTTTCAGTCCTTGTATGGAAGTCAAAATTCCTTTCAGGATCAGGCTCTCAGTCTGTTCCTCTGAAGAGAAAAACAATAGGGTGTGGTCAGGAGAAAAGTAGAGACCTAGCCAAACTGTCTCCTGGAAAAACTACTCGTATAGCTACAACAAACAGGTATGGCCACTCCACTAGCTCTGAGCGGAACTATGCCAATGCAAGACAGCAGATACATATGAAGGAATGCTATCCAATACCATCCATACAGGAACCATTAAACTTTTCTAGTCTGGGTGTGGGGGGGGGGTATAAATAAAAACAATGAAAACTATGGATGTGATCATTACAATGGACCATGAGATTACTCCAAAAGTAGACTTTGCCTAGGGGTCTTAGAAATGGCCTAGGGTACTGGCAGCCCTTGACAAACAGCAAAAGAAAAATGAGATTCATTTGCTGCATATTATGGATTCTCCCCCAGGGCTCAGTGCACAAAGACCCTGCTCCTTTCTCCCCTAAGACACACAGCCGAAAATGCTAGTCTCAGTGGCACACCAGACTTGCTTTAGCTAGGTTCTGTGTTGGCCATGGGCACTAAATGCTGCTCTGAATCCTCCCCCACTGCCCTCAGGCTCCTCTTTTGTTTCGATCATACTTCTCACAGGTCTCTGTCCTCCTACATTTCAGACAAGAGAGTTAAGTTCAGTCAATGTTGAGGAGGGAGAAGAAGACTTTGCAATTAAATTGCTAATTAAGGAAGTATCAACCTGAAGAAGCTAATTTGCACTGACCTATTTAAAATATCTAGCAGTAGATCAGGCATGAATTGAGGTACAGCCCTTTTATGCATCAGCCAACTGGCCTTCTTTCAGAGCAGCAGCTATCAATAATTCCATGCTGAGGACCATCTGATAGGAAATCAACCATGGGCCCCTGGAATGCCAGCATTCCCCACTGCTCTGTTTTCCCAGTTGTCAGATCTGTTTATAAATTGTCCATTTATAGCAAATCCAGCACCTGCTATGAACACCTCATCCTGCCAAGTGTTGGAGTGCATCTCAGAAAGAACCACTATAGACTTTTCCAGTTCCTTTTAACCTTTCCCAACCCAGGAGTTTGAATATTTGCCTAGGAATTCTGAGGGAGGACATATTCTATACAGAAAAAGCTAGTCTATTATAAGTTAGCATTCTGCTCCACTTTTAAAAAAAAGAAAGAAAGAAAAGAAAAAGAAAGAAAATCATCATTCTCTTGGGAGACACAATGCTCTCTTTCTGAACAAGTCTGACATTGGGACACATTTAAAATAACCCCGAAAAAATTCAGCAGGGTACAAATGCTCTAGGGGAAAGTTAAGGGAGGCTTTCTTTTTAACTCTATTATGTAGCTTTTTAGCTCACTGTCAATACTTCCACTTAGCAGACAATGCTGTCTGCTGCTCAAAACCATTATGTAAAATGTATTTAAAGACACCTTCCCAGGGCTGAAAACCCTACATATGACCTAGATTTGGGTTTTTTCTTGCCAATTATCCATTTGCAAAGTGCCTAGAATTAATTCTCAAAATTCCATCCCTCCTCCAATCCCAGTACGCTTCCGTTCATTTTATTCTTTGCAAAACAAAATAAAATCAATGGCATACATATAATATTTTTGAAGTGAGGGTTCATGGTTTCTAGAGAATTATGAAGTTCAAACTAGATGCTGTGGTAGACAGAAATGTGTGGGTAACCTCCAGGAGGTGTGGTGACCCCTTGATGCTTCAGTTTACACCTTCCCTCAATAATCCTTCTCAAGCATAAAACTGTCACTTTTTTTTTTAAGCCACAGAGGGAGACCCTAATTAAGAGCACGTGGCAGAGGCCGCTGGTGTGAGGGGGTGGCATTTCTCATCTCCAGCTCTGCATTCAGCCAAGGGGGTAGCCACATATTTTTACTGGAGGACTTGAGCGTTTAATATTTCTTTTTGAAAAATGTTGAGGTATTTGGAGCCTTTGTAAAGTAATTGTTATTAGTGGGCCAGTAAAGTTAGGCAGTCACGAGATTGGGCAAAACAGAAGCGACTCAAGAAATAGAATCAGAGAGCATGGAATTAAACACCTATAAAATTAAAAATGCTTGCTCTCAGCTATGGGTTATCCTTTGCAGGGGCCAGGGCTTCAGCATTCCACTCTGGGATAGTTCATAGCTTTTTGTTGGAGTTTATACAGATTAAGCTAATCTTAGATTACATACGCATCAATTATTTCTTTCCAAAATGGAACTGTGTTTAATCCGTTACATGTTACTCCAGTGCAAATCATCTTTGCTTACTTTTTGGTCATTTGATGGCCATCTGTTTTACCAACCTGGATTCTTTCACTCATCACAGAAGTCAGGCCCCATTACTTGAGATGATCTCTGAGATGCCCCTGCTGGAGAAAGGAATGTGCAAATTAGGAGACTACAAATCAGTTTGAAAACTCAATGACTCTTTCCCATAAATCTGTGTCCTTAATATTAAAAATCATTTGGAGGTGCTGAAAAGAGAACTGATAGCTAACAGAACACAGCAGCCCTACTCTCTTCAGGGCATGGATTAGCAGTTGAGAGGGACTATGCAGATCTAAATCCATATTCTGCTACCAAAAATAGAAAAGAGGAAACCTTTGAAGCCAAAGAAGGCCTAAGAATAACTGTCAGCAAAGAGTTAGAGCTCCATGGGCAGGAAGCAATGCTCAAGTGGCCGTTTTGTGCTTCTTTTTTTTCCCCCCCTCCCCAGGGGCTTTCACATTTATCCTGTTAGAAAGATAGCTTTCAAAGACTTCCCTTTAACACAGACACATGGGCCTTCACAACCCGCCTTTCTACAGCGGCTCAGGGGCCTGGCGCTGCACATCACTTCCACACAGCCCCTGGGTTTGGTGTGATTTCCCCCCACGATCACTTCAATCTGTTTAAGGCTGAACAGAGAACTCTTCATAGACCACATTACACAGAGAGCCTCAGTAGGAAATGGCTGACCAAGAAACACTTGTTTCCTGTTTTGCTTTTGACAATTTTACATTTCAACTCAACCTGGGTTTCATCCTTTTAATTTTTTTATAGTCACAAAAATCAATGCACCAAACCAGTGAAATTTGTTTTATGACACTATAAAATATACACTTGAATCTATCTTATAAAAGGTTTTCTAGTTAGAAGAGGTTTTCTGGAAACAAGACAGTGAGGATGCTTTAAAGAGGCCTGTGGGACAACTGGAGAGGCACAGAGGCTGACAGGGTTACTAGAAGGAGATCTGGCAGATGTGTGGTGATAAGAAGCTTAAAGGCCAAGGGATAGAAAACACGATATGAAGGAGAACAGAGAGAAACGAGACACTGAGGAAGATGGCAGAGTCTCCTCTAGCCATGCAACACCTTATGCAAATAAGGAAAAGGCACCCCTTGTGAGCACACACAAACTGATGCGAAGGTGCATGGCTTGATTTCAGCTCTCACTCTTCCCTTTGATCAGATGTCCTTCTGCAAGGCACAGCCTACACCATACCACACCTGGGGTTTGTGAAAAATGCAGGCAAGAGACCGAAAGTCTCAAATGGGGAACTTTAGATAAACTGTCAAAAAAAAAAAAAAAGTCACAGATGCTTATGGTAGCATACAGGAAATCCTGTTTTGAATCAAAGAATTTTGCTGGTGACTGAGGTTGGGGGAGGATAGCTGGAAAAATTTATTTCTCCAAACTAGCTATATCAAAACATCCCAATGGAACATTTTACCTTTTGTCATGTTTCATATGATGCATGTATTTGTTCATTTTTAAAAAAAACATTTATTTATTTTTGAGAGAGAAAAAGAGTGCAAACAGGGGAAGGGCAGAGAGAGGGAGACACAGAATCCTAAGCAAGTTCCACACCATCAGCACGGAGCCTGACACGGGGCTCAAACCCATGAACCGCAAGATCATGACCTGAGCCAAAATTAAGAGTTGGACACTCAACTGACTGAGCCATCCAGGCACCCTGTATTGTTCATTTTATGAGAGCTTTTTGGGTTTTGGGGGGTTTAATTTTTTTTAATGTTTATTTATTTTTGAGAGAGAGGAAGAGAGAGAGAGCAAGCAGAGGAGGGGCAGAGAGAAAGTAAGACACAGAATCCGAAGCAGGCCCCAGGATCTGACCTGTCACCACAGAGCCCAATGCAGGGCTGGAACCCACGAACCTTGACATCATGACCTGAGCCACCCAGGCGCCCCTAAGAGAGCTTTTTGTTCATCACATCACTATATTTGTCAGGATCGCAATCTGTGCCTAGACACAAAATGCTAGAACTAGTTATAATCTGAGCACAGCTCATAGGATGAACCATCGGGGATTCTTAAATTGCCTTTATCTCAGAGTTCTTGAATGTTTTATTGAAACAACTCGTTAAACTTCAGCCAAAATAAAAAATAAAATAACCCCCACCACTCAGACAGATTGTTTTTTCAAGGTCATGGCCTTAGTTTGTAATATAATCTTTTATCAATCTGCTTGAGTTAGGTCCATGAGTTGCATCAGTCAGCAAAACTAAAATGGGCAAAAATCATAATCGCACAGAAAAGAGAGAATCAAGAGAAGAAAGAGTAAAACATGTCATTACATACCTATTATCAAAACACAACCAGTGTGTAAGAAATGGTACCACTCTTGCTTTTGCTCAGGACCTGGGCATTCAGTGACTATGAGGGAACAATTAACATTTATAACAATGTACAGGTTTTACAGTTCTTCAACAACTGTTACATGCATCATCTCATCAAATCCTCAGAATCCTTACAAGTATGGTTTTGTCATCACCTTTGGGTAGGTGAAAAAATTGCAAATCAGACAAGCTGAGAGACTTACTCAAGACCAACCAAAATAGTAAGTGACAGAACCAAGACTCAATCCCAAGCCTTCTGGCTCAAAGCAAGGACCTTACTAGTATACTGGTTCTCTGGTTCAAATGGAGACATCTCCTGATAGATTTTTGTATAATGGATAGGTCTACCTATTTCTAGGATGACAAACAGCCTGAGAGGTGATGAGATCAGCCATTATTTATTCTAGCAATCTGAATGACTTAGCTTTTTAATATCTATTTTACTTTCAAAAGATTTTTTCTTCATGCACTCCCTCTGCCAAACACATTTTTGGAGAAGTTAGAATGTTAACTGATTTCAGTTAATAACAGCCTCTGCATTATCTGCTTTTATAACACTCTCTCTCAATTCTAATGCAGATTCCTGATTAAAAATGAGAAACTATTTTTAAAAATTAAGGATGTCTTTGTACTTATAATCGTATGTTTCTGAAACCAACTTGATTAGCTTCAGAGTATCAGGGTTTCAAGTTGTCTAACAGTGACAAAATAATTTGGGAGGTTTTAAGGTCAAAGCTGGCAGTGATCCATTAGAAGACCTGCTTCCTAAAAGACTTCAGCCATGTGACCAAGTGATGACACCAGATGGTCAAACTCATCCATCATCACATTTTTACAATAAAAACAGCAACCCTTAGAGTAAACTTATTGGAAATAACACATATAATCTAACCAATTAACTAGTGATAGTTAAAAAAAAATAGCCTCTAATGGCTTATATCCACCTAAGTCCTAAATGTTTAGGTTATACTGGTAAAAGTTATCATTTCCCAACATATTCTATAACACCAAAAATTCTACCTCTAGTTTTCTACCCTAGAAAAATTCTTTTTTTTTTCAATATATGAAATTTATTGTCAAATTGGTTTCCATACAACACCCAGTGCTCATCCCAAAAGGTGCCCTCCTCACTACCCATCACCCACCCTCCCCTCCCTCCCACCCCCATCAACCCTCAGTTTGTTCTCAGTTTTTAAGAGTCTCTTATGCTTTGGCTCTCTCCCACTCTAACCTCTTTTCTTTTTTTTTTTCCTTCCCCTCCCCCATGGGTTTCTGTTAAGTTTCTCAGGATCCACATAAGAGTGAAAACATATGGTATCTGTCTTTCTCTGTATGGCTTATTTCACTTAGCATCACACTCTCCAGTTCCATCCACGTTGCTACAAAAGGCCATATTTCATTCTTTCTCATTGCCACGTAGTACTCCATTGTGTATATAAACCACAATTTCTTTATCCATTCATCAGTTGATGGACATTTAGGCTCTTTCCATAATTTGGCTATTGTTCAGAGTGCTGCTATAAACATTGGGGTACAAGTGCCCCTGTGCATCAGTACTCCTGTATCCCTTTACCCTAGAAAAATTCTTACACATGTACAAAAATGTTTGTGGCAATGCTGTTTGACATTTTTCAAAAGTTACAAATAACTGCCCCTCACCGGAGAAATGGGTTTAAGTACTTACAATCAATGTAAATACAGCAAAATGCTATACAACAAATAAAATGAATGAATTGAATGTACATATTTTAAGATGGATAAATCTCAAAATATATTGTTGAAAGAGAAAAGCAAACTGCAAAAGTTTATTTAGTACGCTAATTGTCTAAGTCTGTTTTGTCTGCTACCACAGACTGGGTAGCTTATAAACAGAAATTTCTTGCAGTTCTGGAAGCTGGAAAGCCCAACATCATGGTCAGGTTCTGGTGAAGGCATTCTTTCCAGTACAGACTACAAACCTCTTGCTGTGCTCTCACTTGGTAGAGGAGCAGGTGATCTCTCCGGGGTCTCTTCTAATCTCATTCATGAGAGCCCTCATGACTTAATTACCTCTAAAGGCCCCACTTCCTAATACAATCACCCTAGGGGTTAGAATTTCAACATATAAATGGAAGGGGGGGCACATACATTCTAATCATAGCACCAGTATTTAAGTAAAAACTTTAAACATACAAAATAAGTTATAAATGGGTCCATACAAAGATATAATAAATAAATGTATGAAAATATTCATGGAAATTACACATATCAACTTCACAAATGGTTACCTCTAGAGATGGAAAGAGACAGAAAAAAAGAGCTTTGCTTTACCTGTAATTCTTTTAAACCTTTAGATAGATTTATGTTTTCTTTCAGTTATCAAAATAGTATAGCACTCACATTAAAACAGGCATACAGACCAGTAGAGTAGAACAGGGAGCCCAGAAACAAACCTTTGCATACATTGTCAAGTGATTTTTGACAAGGGTGACAAAACCACCCAACAGGGGAAAAGACAGTCTTTTCAGCAAATAATGCTGGGAAAACTGAATATCCACATGGAAAGGAATGACTCATAAAGTTGGACTCGTACCTTATACCACATATTAAAATTAGTTCAAAATGGATCAAAGACATAAACATAAAAACTAAAATCCTAAAACTCTCAGAAGAAAATATAAGGGAAAAGCTTCATGGCATTGGATTTGGTAAGGATTTCTTAAATATGACTCCAAAGACATAGGCAACAAAAGAAAAAATAGATAAATCAGATTAGAAAATTTAAATTTTGTGTATCAAACACTATTGACAGAGTAAAAAGACAACCCATAGAATGGAAGAAAATATTTGCAAGTCATATATCTGATAAGGGATTAATATCCAAAATATATACAGAACACCTACAACTCAATAACAAAAAACAAAAAAACAAAAAAAAAAACAAAAAAACAACCCAGGGCACCTGATTGGCTCAGTCAGTTAAGCATCCCACTCTGGCTCTCCATTCTGGTCATGATCTCAGTTTGTGGGATTGAGCCCCACATCAGGCTCTGTGCTAACAGTCAGAGACTGGTTAGGATTCTCTCTCTCCCTCTCTCTGCCCCTCCCCTGCTGGCATGTGTGCTCTCTCTCTCTCTTTCTTTCAAAAAATAAATAAACTTTAAAAATAAATATATTTTTAAAAAAAACTAAAAATGGGTAAAGGACTTGAACAGATAATTTCCCAAAGAAGATACACAAATGGGCAACAATCACATGAAAAGATGTTCAACATCACTAATTGTTAAAGAAATGCAAATCAAAACCACAATGAGACACCACATCCATCAGGATGGTTATTATATAAAACAAACAAAAATATGTATTATTAAGTATGTGGAGAAACTGGAACTCTTGGGCAATGCTATTGGGAATATAAAATGGTGCAGCCACTGTAGAAGACAATATGATGGTTTCTGAAAAAATTAAACATGAAGTTACTATCTGATCCAGCAATTCCACTTTTATGTATATACTCAAAAAGAGCTAAAGGAGGGACTTAAACAGATATTTGTAGACCAACAAATAGCAGCATTATTCACAATAGCCAAAAGACAGAAACAACCCCATGTCTGTTGACAGACAAATGAATAAACAAAATGTAATATATACATGCAATGTAAGTCTTAAAAAAGGAATGAAATTCTGATACACGCTACAGTCATGGCTAAAGGCAGACTCTTGAAAACTTTATGCTAAGTGAAATAAGCCAGAGGACGAAATGACAAATATTGTATGGTTTCACTTATACAAGTTACCTAGAATAGCCAAATCATAAAGTAGAATAGTGGTTACCAAGGTCTGGTGAAAGGGGGAATTAAGAGTTATTGTTTAATGGATACACGATCTCAGTTTGGAATGATGAAAAAGCTCTGCTGATGAATAGTGGTGGTGTTGTACAACATGGGTGTATTTAATCTTACTGAATTGTACACTCAAAAGGAGTTAAAATGGTAATTTTTACGTTATGTAGCTTCCATCTCAATAAAAATGTTTCTTCAGTAGGGGGAGAAGGAGGTGAATCAAAATTGGCAAAATGCCAAAATTGCTATCTCTTTAAACCCAGTGGTAGGTTTACAGATAGTCTATTAGTTTCTGCATTTTTTTGTGTTTTTGAAATACCTCAGCTTAATTTTGTTAATTTATGGTAAGTTTTGAAGAAAAGTTTTCATAAAATTATTCTGACCCTGTCAAGCAGAATGATGAGATTCTGGGATGAGATACTGAAGGCTGAAGCACCTTTCACATTATTTGATTAGTTTCTCCTGCTCTATAACAGAGCTCCTCAAATATAAAGTGAATACAAATTACCCAGAGATCTTATTTAAAAAGCAGATTCTGATTCAGTTGGTCTAGAGAGAGCCTGAGAGTCTCCATTTCTAACAGGCTCCCAGGTGATGCCTATGCTGCCAGGCCACAGACACACTTTGAGTAACAAGGATCTGAAGAATGACAGCATTCTACATATACTATCTTTCATCTGAAATTGTCTTAAATGTGTATTTCTAGATGATAAAGGGCTAAAGCCATTCTTGAGTACTCTTAAATGAAAAATTCATCATCTTATAATTTGTTTGATAAAACTATCATAAAGCAAAATAACAATTAAAGCCTAACCATTATTGAAAATATTTCACAAAGACTACACCTCTTTTGAAAATCCTCAATTAGAAACTTTGACTCAGCTATCAAAAAATATAAAAAATGCCTAGTTTAAGACATATTAATGCCTCTTCCCCAAATAAGTTGTGAAATAGGAATTGCTATAGCACAATTTTCCACTGATGGCAAGTTATTTCACTTAATTATACAGTCCTTAAATAGTCTCTTTTTACTTTGTAAATTCCAGGATAATCCTAGGTTGGGAGCTAATAATTTCACCTACTATAAAATCACTGATTAATTGCCTAAAATTAAAAAAGCCTCCAGGACAAGATTTCTTGCCAGAATGGTTTAGAATCTGGTCTGTCTGGTGGGCCTCAAGGGGCCATTCTAGTTAACTGAATTAAAGCTTCAGGAGATACAGGGGCATCTGGATGGCTCAGTCAGTTGTGCATCCAACTTTTAATTTCAGCTCAGGTCATGATTCCAGGGTCATGGGGTCGAGCCCCTCACTGAGCATGGAACCTGCCTGGGATCCACTCTCTGCCCCTCTCTCTGTCTCAAAATAAATAAATTAAAAAAAAAAAAAAAAAAAAGCTTCAGGAGATATAGTGCTCCCAGAATTGGTATAAATGTGATCCACCCCATTGCCAAAAAGTAAGAAATCCTCTATATCCCCCAGTTAACCACCAAATCATCAAATTCCTCCTTGGACTCAAACAGTATGGTTCCCTAAATAAGTATAGTTGATTAAGAATAAGCAGACTTCAGGCATAATTATCCCACTGCTGAGCTTGTTTTAAATAACATAATACTACAGAATTCACATGATTCACTAATCTTTCACCAGTCTATCATTTCAGAGGCATGAATTGTCTTCAGTCCAAACGGAAAATTTTGACACATTTTCTAGGTCAATGGTTGTTTAGAATCTGTATCATACTCTTCCAGAGTAATAGTTACATCAATAATACATACATAGATAGCGCTAACTTTTATGGTGCCTTAACTCTGTGCTAAGGCCCATTCTACATGCTGTATTTACATGGATTATCTCCTTGAATCCTTGTAACAACCCTATGAGACACATATTATCATCTCCAACTCACAGTTAAGAAAACAGACTCAGAAAATTAACAAGTCCAAAGTCACAAAGTAAGTGGCAGTTTCTGACTCCAGAATACTGTTCTTCACCATGATGCTCACTTGCTAACTTTGTTACTACTACTCCCCATTGTAAATGGCATCAAACAGGGCTATTCCAAACTGCTTCGTAAAACTACAGTAAATTCAAAGAATGTCTCTTGCTTATAACAAGTATCCTCCTCTATGTCTTTACTCAATCTCATTTAGAGGAGTCATTAGAAACATATGGGCCTACTGGCTAATACTGTCAAGACAAAGGTATCATTATACTTGGCAGAATGTCTGCAATATTTAAGTGGAAGATCACTAATGTCTCTAATAAATCACTCAGTTCAGTTTGCCCACTTAGAGTAGTTAGCAGCAGAGCTAAAACCTAGGGGTGTCCTGAGATTTCATTCTGAAGGATGGCTAGTTGTAATACAAGCCTGAAAAATAAAAAGCTGCATTTGGGAAAATATCAGCACATTTTCATTTCTAACGCAATTGAATTCCCTCCCAAATGACTTATTTCCCTCCACAAAAACTAGGCTCTTAATTCCTAGGCTTGATATTTCATCAGGGATAGAAAGACTATACATACGCACAAAATATTAATAGCCCCAAAGGAGGTCACATTGATTCAAGAATTATCTATTTACTGTGCCAGTGTCAGAGCTCACACTCTGGGTGGGTCAGATGAAGGAAAGGCTGAGGATACTGACAATATCAGTCAGAAAACAGAAAGCCCAATCTATTTCAATCCCATTTGCAGTCTTAAATCACGACTTTTACTGACAAAGTCAGTATTTAAGACAGACATTTCTGAATAAAATATAATTCAAAGGTAATTTGTTTGCCAGAAGCCAAATGGCTATCTTTTTCTTCCAGATTGGCATAGCATATTTTCCTCAGGACCTGAAGGCATTTAAGATATATTTAACTTGAGAGAGGAAATCAAGAGACCACGAGGCTTCCTAAAGATACAGAAGGATGAGTGATGGTTCTTTCAAAATTAATAATTGCAGGGGCGCCTGGGTGGCGCAGTCGGTTAAGCGTCCGACTTCAGCCAGGTCACGATCTCACGGTCCGTGAGTTTGAGCCCCGCATCAGGCTCTGGGCTGATGGCTCGGAGCCTGGAGCCTGTTTCCGATTCTGTGTCTCCCTCTCTCTCTGCCCCTCCCCCGTTCATGCTCTGTCTCTCTCTGTCCCAAAAATAAATAAAAAACATTGAAAAAAAAAAAAAACAAAATTAATAATTGCAAATCAAACTACCAAAGAATGGAAGAGAAGAAAAGCAATTATTACATCAATCAAGGCGATTACTTATAAAGGACCTAAAATATATTTCTTTTATTTATCTTCTTTCACCTCACAAACATAGGGAGTTATGGCAAAGCTAAAGGTTGCATCATGAGTGGGGTCAGAACTACAGGATGGCCAATTAAGTATGAAACATACTTCTTTCCCCCATAGATTGAACCCCCTCGATTACTTCTTTTGGGTTGTGCTAAAGGCACAGGTATACTTGGTGAAAAGCAGAGTCACAAATCATTTGAGACTACTTATCTGAGATGCATGTGCAAAGATTTATGTAAGGATTTGGTTAATGCATAGGTTCTTTTTAATTTTGCACAGAGCACTAAACTATGTGTTGCTGACGAGAACACAAAGAACACATCACGTATCATAATATAATACAAATATCATTTATTATGTATACTTGACATATGTCCAACTTTATGATTACCCTACAGAATTCAACCAATTATTCTAACAGACTAGTGCCTTTGAAATATTTCAGTCTTGGGAGATTTTCACACTGTTAAAAACTAATGAAGACCTTAAATAACTTTTTTATGTAGGTTATATCTATCAATATTTACTGTATTGGAAACTCAAAAAATGAGAAAATTTTAAAATATTTATTCATTAAAAACCATATGTTAATGTATTTTAACAAAAAGTAACTATATTTTCCAAAACAAACAAAAATTAGTGAGAAGAGTGGCACTGTTTAAATTTCGTCAATCTTTTTAATGTCTGCCTTAATAGAAGATAACTGAGTCTTCCTTTTGCATTCAATCTATTCTGATATGTTGTTTTGGTTAAAGTATATGAAAAAGATCCACTCTCAGACACATACGCAGTAGAAAAGAGAGGAGCATTTTAATAAACTTTGCGGATAATTGTGAATATTCTTTTTTGATGCTATACCAAAACACAATAAATACGTTTTTAAAAATTAGTTGCAATGTGGAATCTAAAACAAAACCCTAACAACAAATTTTTCATAGTTACACTACAATCCATTGATTTTTTGCATTTTAATGGATCTTTTACCCATGTTATAATGTAAAACCATGCACTATCATTTGGAAACGGTTAGTTCACTAGTTATGAAAATCTTCCAAACAACAGAAGTTTGTTTGGAAGTTTGTTGATTATAATAATGCTAGCATAAAATATTTATTAAGGTAACACTAATCTAATAAAAAATCTCCAAAAAAATCTCATAAAAAAATCCCATTAAACGTTGGGAAACTATCAAACTCACAGTAATAGACACAAGTATTTTAGAATTTTAATTTTTGTTTGAAATCTCAGGTTTTAACACTGGCAAAGATACTGCCAGTTGTTTTTCCGAAAGTAGCAGTCCTCCTTTTTGTTAATTTGGTTAACTAACAAAGAAAGAAAATGTCTGCCAAATACCTAAACTTAAATATCTATTATTTGCCAGTCATTCCTTAGGTAAAAACAGGGTTCCAAATTTTAAAACTTATGTAACTTCCTCTTTTCAAGATGACATACTTCAATTTATAGCAGAAGGGCTTCATGAAGCAGACATCCATTTCATCACAAAGAATATTTTAAAATTGTGCCAACTGCAGAGTGGTGAAGAATAAATACCATTACAACTAGTCCAATTTGGTACTACTGCCTTTATTTCTGTTGAGGCACTAGCAGCTTTTGTGCCATCTGTGCAAATGTCAACACAGATAAAAAGTAAGCTCTTACTATAATAAACATTGTTTTCACCTTGCTGGCTGCAGAAAAAGTCTTAGAGACCCCAGTGGTCTGTGGCTCACACCTTGAGAACCAATGGAGGATACTACAACTCACATAAAAACATCATCTGTAAACTGTGTTCTCTAGGAGACAATAGCTATGCAATTCTGTAGTGTGGTTACTGAGCAGAAGGCCTACCACAATGAAGACTCTTGACTGAGGATCAAATGTTATGTGTTGAAATGCCATTTTCATTTGAAAATATTTCGCTTTGTACATCATCATATGGTGGTTGATAGTAGCCATGAGAATGGAGAGGGGGTAGTTGCAGAAGAAGGTTAGGAAAATGAGACTGGAAGAACCCAGGAATCCCAATGACTACCCTGACCTAGTTGATTGACAGCCGGTGCTTAATCACCCAATCGCCCAATTACCACATCTGGCAGGCAGTGGAAATGCCAGAAGCCCCAAGAAGAAAGAGAGGCCTGGTATCTAGCATTGAAGATAGCCTCAGGTGAAAGGGAACTTGGGCAAAATATTGCTGGCATCTGTGAGTTAGGTTTTTCCAATGAAGACACTGCAATGCCAGATATCACAGGGGGTCCCCTCCTTGTCCCTGTGGCTTACTTGGCAAGACTTCTTTGGAGCACATATTTCCATGCTCTAGTCCCATATTTACAAGGAAGTTTCAAGAGAGGAGCTGAGTAGCTCTTTACCTCCCCACATTCCAAAATTGGACCCCTAGATCTTGAATAAATATCTCATGGTATGGCTCCAAGAATTCATGCTTGTAGTATATAACTTTGCACTTTTCATTTTTGGTATGAATTTTTTTTGTTATCTTGTATTTTTAAAACCCTCGTTCTTATTACTCAGAAGTGGCATCTCTCATTCCACTGATGCTGATGAGATTATTGGTGCTGTTTGGGTAACAAGAAGGAACAACTGGGGTAAAGGGTATATACACAAGGTCTTTTCTTGTTGTGTACAGAAAATACTGAAGAGGCACTGTAATAGTTTCCCCACATACCCTACATGATTTATCTACCAGCAATTCCTGTGGTATTAGTAATATCTCTAAGTAATTCTACTTTACAGATGGAGAATGGAGGTACCGAAGGTTTAGCTAATTTAGTTAAATCAGTAGACAAATTTAAGATTTGAATACTGTTAACCTGATGTGTTTTCTAGGCCAGTGGTTCTGGGGGATTTCAGGATCCAGGCTCATATTCCATCTCTGTACCCATCACTAACCTTGCACTCTACCCCCACCAAAAAAAATTTTTTTTTTCATTCCAACTTGTTATCCATATTGTTGATATATCTGAAGAGTTAATTAGGAGAGTGATAATGACAGTGAATATTAAGTAAATATCAGCAGCTAGCAAGAAAGAAAAGTTTACTAGAAAAGCTTTTCCATGGTGGCTTTTACTTATAAAAATATGTTCTTAACATGTGTTTCATTGCTTTTTTACTTTTTTAAATTTTTTAATGTTTTTTTTTTGTTTTTTGTTGTTGTTTTTTTTTTGAGAGAGACAGAGACAAAGTATGAGCAGGGGAGGACCAGAGAGAGGGGGAGACACAGAATCTGAAGCAGGCTCCAAGCTCCGAGCTGTCAGCTCAGACCCCGATGCGGGGCTCAAACCCACAAACCATGAGATCATAACCTGAGCCAAAGTCGGACACTTAACCACCTAAGCCACCCAAGTGCCCCACTTGGTTGGTTTTTTAAAATAAATTTTGAATACTGATTCACTTGCCCATTTTACCCTACCCAGCAGTATACTCATTTCACCTATAATTAATATCTGCAAGTAGAACTCTTAACTTCTTTCAATTTGATTGTTAGGTCTGTATTTATATTATAGGAAGTACTCTATAATTTAATACTTACTTTTTTAAATGTGCTACTTTGAATTGATTTGTAACCTCAGTTGCCTTGTTTTCCTTGTCTTTTTTCTATAAGAAAAACTTCTGTTGGATTTTGATTTATAGAACTAAATATACTCTGACAGAAGCATGGGGAAAGCCCCACTGTTATTAAGGCTTTATTCAATTATAGGTAGAAATGAAATTTAAAAACTTTCTGCAGTACAGAGAGCATTCACATTGAGTGAACCATTTTATTAGAACAGTGATAGTTTCTGCTATTGCTTATTTCTACTTTTGTCACTGGACCCTCCATCTCTGGCTCAGGCAATTAGCTCATTATGGATACTTGAATTATTGATAATAACTACTTGGCACTTAATTAGGGCACTGTGCTAATGAGGCCAAATTGCAGCTGTGTGTCTGTGGCTGTCATTGGTTTCACTCCATTCGCCCCAACCTCAGCTCACTATCTTGCATCATGCTTTCTACCAAGTTCACAAAGGAGACTTAGCAAGCAGTCAAGAGTTGAGTCAATAAAAAACCAACAATGCTGCCAAATAACGTTCAAAATGCTTATTCTACTGATAGGGAATAAAAAGCATGATTTAAATTAGTACGTACGTAATTCTTATTACATCCTGAATTTGTACAAGGCATTTTGACTAATGGAAACTGAAGTATTACTGAAGTTACTTTAAATTATCTTAACAAAGATTCAGTGTCTATAATGTTCATGACATTATGCTAGCCATGGTGAGTGATTAAAAAAAGGCCTTGTCCCTACCTTATTATAGCCTAAAATAGAGGTGGGAAGATAATTATAATGTGTATGTCATTATTAAACGGTTATGTTGAAGATAATGTTCTAAGTACTGTATATATATTACCTTATTTTCTCCCCAACCATTTAGGTAGGTATTATTATCCCCATTTTGCTAACAAAGAAACTAGGCTCAGGAAGGGTAAATCATTTACCGAAAGACATTAAGTGTCTGAGCTATGATTCAACTCATGCCTCTTTGATTCCAAAATCTTAACAGTTAACTACAATACTATAAAGTACAAAGACTTAAAATGATAAAACAAGACACCAAAAAAAAATTTAATATAGTTCAAATGTTACTACACTTAACCAAACCACTGATACAAAAAAAAGTCACAGAAAATTCAAGAATAATACACAAATCCTGCTTTTGCTTCATCTGTTCCCATGGAGTATTTGGTTGCCTTTGTGAAATACACATCCCTCTCCAGTTATTTTGGGGAAACCACAAAGGAGGTGCAGTCTCGTATGTTCTCACAAACAATTTTTTCAGCTACAGTCCTCAGGAGGCACCTAAGTGAGGGTTTATGGAACATGAAGAGTTAGCACTAGACCTTGTAGACACAGAGTCTTACCCTAAGTAGAATGGAGGAAACAGTCTCAACTGGCTACCACAGTGGTGTTTAGAGAACACACAAATAATTCTTTTAATCTATACTTAGTTTTGGGATCCCTCAGAGATGGTCACCCACATATACATTCACAGATTGAACCTGGTCCCCCAAATCTCTCAGTCATTATTAAGGGCATTCAAAGGGTCATGTCTGGAGCTTGAATCAAAAACAAGCATATGCAAATGTGGACTTGAAGAAGTCGCTTTTGGGAGAGGGGGACAGGGAATTTGGGGTTTGATTTCTGCTACAAAGACAGTATTATATGCTCACTACACCATTTTTTGTGAGCACACAGAATATATGGCCCAGCTTTCTCTGCACATAGGTTGGGAATTAGTGGAATATAGATGAATGTACTGAAACCACTTGTTACAATGGTCATCAAAAACATCTCCCTCAATGGTCTAGCATTCTCTACCCACTTCATGGTGACCTGGGAAATCATGTATCCAGATAACACAGTTAGATGAGGAAAGTCCAACTGCATCCTTAGGTCATAGTGTTAAGATGAGCTACTAAAAAAAAACTACCTGACCTGAGTCAGACTCTGATATGAGCAACAAATAAATCTGTGTTCCATTAAGCAAGGAGATTTGGAGGGTTATGTTACCTAGGCATGACTCAATCTATCTTCACTGACATGACCCCTGAGTGGAAGCTCCAGGACTCTTAGTATATATCAGCAAATTTTCCTCCCCCCAGGGATATCATTGTGTTTGATATTTAGGATAACAAACAACAGGTTAGGGATTATGGGAAGCAAGTAGTTGTGCCATCCAAATATTCCTTGGTGACAAACTAATAAAGGAGGAAAGGGACTATAGGAACCATACCACAAAAGACTGCCAAAAACTAGCTATATGTACCAGCAGGTCTGGGGGAAGATATGTAGGACTGGATTCTGAGGGTACTTGATCAAGGGCCTGAAACATAAAAATGGGTAGTAAATAGTGTGTGCACTTGGGGTTGTTTTTCTCAGATCTAGGATTTAACACCTTGGAGAAGATCCTAGGAAATGGTAAACTCACTACTCCAATAACTCCCAGAAGTTTGGAAAAAGGGATGGACATGCTGAGTGAAGTTGAAATGACAGAATTACCATGGTGGATAGTGGACAAAGGGATTAAGAGCTCAGGGAAGTGGCCATACTGGAATAGATATACTATTTATGGCCAGAAGACCATCAGAAGATAGTGCTCCATAGGAAACCCAAAGGACGCACCATTTGTAAAGCCATAAGGTATACACCAGTGAGAAGAGTAAATAAATAAATAAATAAACAAACAAACACAGTGTTGGCTCCCCTTTGTAGGCCAGGGCAGACCAGGGTAAGAGATACCATTACAGAACTGGACTGACTGACAGCAAAGGAAATAATAGGGCTCCAGAACACACAGTCCAAAACCCAGCAGTTTACAGTCATTACAGGGATCAGCAGAACTGATGTGGCAGTCTAGACTGCCTAACTCAAAGCACAGCATCCAAAGGATGCTGCCAAAATAATAAATGGCAGACAAAAATACTATTCAACTTGTACTAGTAGAAAGTTAAGGACAGATACCTGGCAGGTTGAGAGCACTCCTCCCAATAAATTGTCATAGTTCTTACCCAATTTCTGGACCTGAGCCAGTTTTCGGCTCCAAACCCATTGCTTGAAGATGTAGACAAATTCCTAGGAGAAAGGACTATACTACACCATTAATAAGGAAGCACAAACCTGGTGAGCCTCCTGAGGTTCTAGAGACAACATATCCACATGCAAGGATACTTTGCCAGCCCACATACTGGGTGATACAAAAGGCTGCTAGAGCCACTCTGGAAAACAGTGTGGAGGTTCCTCAAAAAATTAAGAATAGACCTACCCTATGACCCAGCAATAGCACTGCTAGGAATTTATCCAAGGGATACAGGAGTACTGATGCATAGGGGCACTTGTACCCCAATGTTTATAGCAGCACTCTGAACAATAGCCAAATTATGGAAAGAGCCTAAATGTCCATCAACTGATGAATGGATAAAGAAATTGTGGTTTATATACACAATGGAGTACTACGTGGCAATGAGAAAGAATGAAATATGGCCCTGTGTAGCAACGTGGATGCAACTGGAGAGTGTGATGCTAAGTGAAATAAGCCATACAGAGAAAGACAGATACCATATGTTTTCACTCTTATGTGGATCCTGAGAAACTTAACAGAAACCCATGGGGGAGAAGAAGGAAAAAAAAAAGAAAAAGAAAAGAGGTTAGAGTGGGAGAGAGCCAAAGCATAAGAGACTCTTAAAAACTGAGAACAGGGGCGCCTGGGTGGCGCAGTCGGTTGAGCGTCTGACTTCAGCCAGGTCACGATCTCACGGTCCGTGAGTTCGAGCCCCGCGTCAGGCTCTGGGCTGATGGCTCAGAGCCTGGAGCCTGTTTCAGTTTCTGTGTCTCCCTCTCTCTCTGCCCCTCCCCCGTTCATGCTCTGTCTCTCTCTGTCCCAAAAATAAATAAACGTTGAAAAAAAAAAATTTAAAAAAAAAAAAAAAAAAAAACAACTGAGAACAAACTGAGGGTTGATGGGGGGTGGGAAGGAGGGGAGAGTGGGTGATGGGTAGTGAGGAGGGCACTTTTGGGATGAGCACTGGGTGTTGTATGGAAGCCAATTTGACAATGAATTTCATATATTGAAAAAAAATAAAATTAAAATTAAAAAAAAAAAAAGGCTGCTAGATTTCTGGGTGGCCTAGAATAGAAAAGACTGTAAAGCAGGTCCAAGTTATGGTAAAAATAGCCCTGCCACTAAGGCCATATGATCTGCAGACACTATGGTTTTTAAACTATCAGTAATAAGAAAACATGCCATTTGGAATTGATTGCAAGTCTCAGTAAAAGAATTATATACTATGGAAAACTACAGGTTTTAGTACCTGTCTCAGTGTCTGCTTCCAGAGAACCAATCTATGATCGGGTAAATTGGATATTTCCAACTTTGCCACATGATGAGGATGCATTACAGAAGGAAATAAGGAAAAAATATGAACTTCATGGGAAGCATATACTGAGTGTATCTGTATGTTTCTATATTTTTACAAAGGGAAATTAGCCCCCCAAACAGGCAATTCATTATGTCCTCCATGAAAAATTTTCTGAAGAGTACTGCCAATATCCACTCCATGTACCTTTCATAGGAGGAAGAGGCCACTGTCCTTACAAAGTCATGCAAGATCCAACACTCAAGTAGCAGTGTCAGAGTCTGATCCTTGTATTCACTGAAGAATAACATCAAGAAATGTTGGAAATTGAAAGGATTTTTCAGGTCTTTACCCTCATTGATAGAGCCTGACATCATTCTACGGAGGCTTCAAATGTCTGACAGTCACTTTCCTACCTTCCTTTGGGACTATGGCATGGAACCTAAAGAGAAGTCTGCTGAAGTCTTCTATGAAAGGCTTCCTACCTGATTTAAAAAAAAAAAAAAAAAAAAAAAAAAAAAAAAAACCCAACCTCACAAGGAAGTAATGCTCTTGAGGCCTCAAACCATGGCACCCATATGCAACCATTAGGAGACACACCAAACTAAAGATGACAGCAGAGTAAGACAAAAGAGCTTGTGTCATTGATAATAACATGGAGCTGTTGAACCAATTCATGAAATAATCTTAAGTCCTAAATTTTTATTTTGACATAATGCGCCCCTTATTTTTAAGGTCATTTTTACTTGGATATTATGATTTTCAGCCAAAAGTACTGTGTTCAAGCATTTTCTAATCCAGTAACTTTGTTTCACAGATAAAGAAACTGAGATTCCAAGTAAGTAACTTGTTCAACACTTACAGTGATTAAGTGAAAGAGCTACAACTCAAATGCAGATATCCTGATTATTGGACTAAAGCACTTTCTGCCAACCCTTGGAGAACATTCTAGTTGGAATCAAAAGGAAGTAGGAAGACCAGAGAGAGGCCTGGTAGGCTCTGAGGGGAAGCAATCTCAGGCACTCAGGGACAAGAGGATTTGTGATAGAGTACAGACCAAAGGGATAGGATTCCAGCCAATTGTGAGTGACTTCCCTGCCTTGTTCCTGACCTCATACCCCACCCTTGTGTCCCCAGAAAGCCAATTAAAAATAAGCACTGACCATGTCACTGTCCTAGATACATAAAAATAACATTACTGTACATGACCAAAAGTGAACCAGATTCTCTGAATTTTTTTCCAACTTCCAAAAATAGTTAGGACTTTCTGCCAAAGAGAGTGGGGTTTGAATTCCCATGAAAAAAAAAAAATCAGTTGATGGCATTTGCTCCAGTGTAGAGATAATTAAACACACACTGAAGAATGGAATTCTCCATGCTCTCTCACTATATCAGCCTGTTTTCTGAAAATAAATAAGGGAAAAAAAGAAACAACCAAGATGTAGTGAAGAAAGCACTGGACTTGGAATCAGGAAAACTGGATTCTAGATTTTAGGAAACAGATGCCATTCTTTTTAGTGACCCAGCATCTAACCCTTCCTTTACAGGTTAGAGGAATCTCTCATTTTAAGACACAGAGCCCATCCTTCATTGTATCAGCTTAAAAGGCCAGATATTTATTATTCCAGGCTCCCTTGCAGCTAGAATTTGGGTACTTGATGGCTCACTGTAATGGCTTATTTGATGTGTTAACTTACCGAGTCACAGGCTGCCAGATATTTGGTTAAACAATATTCTGGGTATGTGTGTGATAGTGTGCCTGTGAGGATGTTTCTAGATGTGATTAACATTTCAATCTATGAACTGAGTAAAACAGATTGCCCTTTCCAATGTGGTGGCTCTTGTCCAATCCATGGAAGGACTAAATAAAAAAAAAAAAAAAAAAAAAAGGCAGAGTAGAAAAAATGTGTTCTTTGTGCCTAACCTTCCTCAAGCTGAGATATCTGTCTTCTCCCACCTTTAGACTCAGACTGGAACTTATGCCATTGGCTTTCCTGGTTCTTAGGACTTTGACTTGGAATGAAACTATACCATCAGCATTCTTCGGTCTCCAGGCTTGCCAACTGCAGATCTTGAGACTTCTCAACTTCTACAACTATATGACACACTCCTCATAATAAATCTTATTGCTTATTATGTAATTCTTACAATAAATCCTATATATCCTACTAATTCTGTTTCTCTGGAGAATCCAGACTAAAACATCCACCAATCAAAGGCACTATCCCCAGATTTTGAACAGGATGTCAAAAGAAGGATGTGGCAAAGAAGGATACAGAAATAGGGACTGGTGAAGAGAAGGGGAAGGAAAAGAGAGTTGATTAGACCTTCTTAGTTGAGATATGACTTAGAATCACAGGAAATAACCCAGGGGCTTTACAAAAAATATTTAGGGTATGGGGCTTTTATTTTATCTCTTACTGTTGAGGCACTGAACATTATTGATTCAGGGTCAGTCTTTGACTCTTGGCCAGACTGCAAGCTCCATGAAGAGAGAAATCTTCATTGGCCTGTTCAACACTGTACCCTTGGACCTATCCTAGTGCCTAGAGACAGCAACTACTCAAAACTGTTTGTTGAATGAAGTCATTTTTGTAAAGGAACACATCGGTCATTATTTGCAAATAGGACCATTTTGGTTTGAGCTTTATCCTGACCAAATTAAGCATTGCTCAGTGTAGGAACTTAGAGGAAACCCCAGGCTAAGAGAAGCATTATAATAACCAAAGAGGACTTAACTTCAGGTTTGACTGCAATTGGAATAAATCACAACATTGGACATTTCTCTAACAATGAAGGATCTAGTGACTGACATTTTGGCTATGAGAGTGATAACCTCCAATCATAGAAATTCTCATACACCATGCCAAGATAAGCTGGGATATAGGTTGATAAGACCTGCCTGGACCTTCTCTGACTAGACAATTTCAGCAATGGCTCAACTCACATTCTGGTTTTATTACATCTTGCTGTTGCCATTAAAGGGCAAAGGGGGGATCGAAGGAGCAATTTGTAACTCTAATAAAATAATTACACTTAACGTCTTTATTATATTTTAAGAGATTTAGTTCAAAAGGTAACAGAAGCCTACAGTTAAATTTGTATTCAAATGGAAAATGCAGCTTCGTTTGTCAGAAATGTACTTCCTGAGGCCACTGTATGCTGTGGCAGTGTGTAGGACAGGGCACAAAGGTATCCTTGACAGTGCTTAACTGGAAGAGAAACTTCTCTGGGATAATCCTGGGTACCCTAACAAGCTGTAGAGTTATCACTTACAAGCAGATATTACGAGCTGGTCACTGTCTAAGCGTTTAAGATGCTCTAACTCAGATAATCCTCACAAATCCCAGTGAGTATGTTACCATCATTTCACCCATTTTACAGATGAGGCAAAGCAGGCACAGAGTAGTAAATAACTTGTACAAATTCACAAGCTACGATGTGAGGAACTGAGATACAGACCCAAGCATTTGGGTCTGGAGTCTGTGCCCTTAACAATTATACAAGTGAATACTAAATAAAAACTCAGTACTTCCTGCCACAGATAACATGGTTGGTGCTCACTGCCAAAGATGAGTCAGGGCTAAGAATTAGTGAGGGGCTGATGAACAAAGAACAAATTTAAGGCCTTTAAGACACACACACACACACACACACACACACACACACACACACACACAAGTTACCTTTGGTGTTATTTACTAACTATAGGGGCGTCTGGGTGGCTCAGTTGGTTGAGCATCGGACTTCAGCTCAGGTCATGATCTCATGGGTCATGAGTTCAAGCCCTGCATTAGGCTCTGTGCTGACAGCTCAGAGCCTAGAGCCTGTTCCAGATTCTGTCTCCCTCTCTCTCTGCCCCTCCTCTGCTCACACTCTTTCTTTCTCTCAAAAATAAAATAAACTTTAAAAAAATGTATTTACTGACTATAAAAATAATATGTTTGGGGCGCCTGGATGGCTTAGTCGGTTAAATGTCCGACTCTTGACCTCAGCTCAGGTCATGACCTCACGGTTCATGAGTTCAAGCCCCATGTAGGGCTCTGCGCTGACAGTGTGGAGCCTGCTTGGGATTCTCTCTCTCCGTCTTGCTCTCTGCCCCTCCCCCGATTGTGTGTGTGCACTCACACAGTCTTTTTCTCTCTCAAAATAAACTTTGAAAAATAAATAAAAATAAAATTAATATGTTCACAGGAGAAAATGTGGGAAATATTAAGTATTTAAAAAATTAAAATCTCAGGGCTCCTGGGTGGCTCAATCGGTTAAGCATCCAACTTTGGTTCAGGTCATGATCTCATGCCTTGTTAGTTCAAGTCCCACGTCAGGCTCTATGCTGACAGCTTGGAGCCTGGAGTCTGTTTGGGATTCTATGTCTCCCTCTCTCTCTGCCCCTCCCCTGCTCATGCTCATGCTCTCTCAGAAATAAATAAACATTAAAAAAAATTTTTTTAATTAAAATCTCATGTCAGTTTGAGTCTTTTATACCCATCCACAGATCTTGTTCATCTGCCCAAGTGTCCTATCAATTATTCAGTATACTTTTGCACTGTGCTGTACCTGGCTCTGTGAAGCAATTATACACATCATATAAACTAACTCAGCTTTGGTTTACAAGAAGAAACAAAACATACCTAAGAAATGTCTGTTATCTACAATTTTAGGCAAGTTGTTATTAAAAGTGATGGAGCACCAAGGGTTTTAAGGCAGCAAAACTAGGCTGCATGATACTATACTAGACATTTGTTAAAACCCTCAGAATGTGCAATACCAAGCATGAACCCTAATGTAAACTATGAACTCTGGGTGATAATGATATATCAATTGTAGATTCATCAATTATAACAAATGTGCCACTCCAGAGAGGGAGGGTGATAGTGAGGGAGGCCATACATACCTGGAAATCTCTGTACCTTCTGCTCAATTCTGTTGGAAACCTAAAACTGCTCTAAAACAATAAAGTCTATTTAAAATTTTTTTAAAAAATTAAGTTTGAAAAATTGATACAAAGTTAAAGTAACTAAGGCATGGTATTTATTGTGTGCCACACATAGTTCTAAGAAGCTACATGAATTACCTCGTTCAGTCCTCACTATAACTAAATTGATGAGACTATCCTTAAATAGCCTTCTTATAGATGAGGGAGCCAAGGTGCAGAGAAACTACCCAAGTTACCAAAACTCATAGCTATTAAGTGGTAGAGGCAGACTTTGAATCTGAGCAGTGAGCTCCAGAAGCTCCTAATCACTATTGTCCCCTGTCTTCATGAAGGTTTGAGACAGCTAAGGACGGTAGGATTGCTTCGGAGAAGGGCAGGGGTGAAGGGAACAGGGGAGCTCTAGAGGGATACGAGCAGGGAAGAGGAACATTTGAGGCAGATGAAGGAGTCCTCGTTTCTCCTGTTCCTGAAGTATTTCAGAGCCTCCGAATATCTTGTGGGTGCATTTCCACCAATGCAGAATGCTAGATTTCTGATCCTTCTGTGGAGGGTTCACACCAAGCAAAATGACCACCATTTCCAGAAAGACAGTCATAGTGGACATATGCCCAGCACTACTAAGCACTGTAGATAAATTGTATCTTCAGGCCAGAGTAAAGTATCTCTGTCTCTGTCACCCTGCCCTATACCTCCCTCCTCCCTCCCCTCACAGCCCTCTCTATCTCAAATCTCTTCCCAGTGACAGTTTGCCCTTGTCCCTCTAGGGCTGCCCCAGGACACTGCCCTGCCAGCATTACTCCACCCTCTCTCCTGGCAAATCTGCTCAGGTTGTGGTTTGGCCCTGGAGGTCTACACTGGCCAGGAACAGCCTGAAACAAACTTCAGATAATGAGAAAGTTCCATGTTTGCCTGAGGCATGACAAGTCATTCAAGACAATCTCATACTAGTTAGTACTCCATCCCAGCTGTGCCCTCACTGTCCTGTATATTTAGGCCTGCTGAGGAGAGCCAATCTTGATAGGCCTGTTTCTCTCCCTCATCCTTCCTGAAAGGGCATTACTAAGATTTCTTTCTGACAGAAATTTCTTTCTGTGGAATTTTGTAAGTATTCAAAGTATTCAACCATTTCACAAGTTTGCTTAAAACTGTATCAAACTAGAGAGCCTGGGTGGCTCAGTAGGTTAAGCGGTTAAACATACAACTTCGGCTCAGTCATGATCTCACGATTTGTGAATTTGGGCCCTGCACTGTGCTCTGTGCTGACAACAGCACTGACAGCACAGAGCCCACTTGGGATTCTCTCTCTCTCCCTCTCTCTCTTTCTCTCTCTCTCTCTCTCTCTCTCCCTCTCTCTCTTTCTCTCTCTCTCTCTCTCTCTCTCTCTCAATTTGCCATTGATGCTTGCTATAAAAGAGTAGAAAAAGTATAATATAATGGTCAAGTAAACTATATATATACAATTTATTATGTAGCCATTTAAATAATGCCTAAGAAGGGTTTTTAGTATCACAAAATGCTTAAAATATATTTATCCAAAAAAAAGGAAAGAAACTGAGCGCCCCAAATTATAAATAATATATATATATATATATATATATATATATATATATATATATATATTCACTTAATAGACATATGGAAAGATGACTGGCCAAAATGTTAGCATTTTTAGCTGAGTGGTAGCTATTGGATGATTGTTACTTTCTTCTTTATGCTTCTCTGGATTTTCCAAGTTTTCTATGTTGGACATGATTATGAGAGTAACTAATGCCTATTTTGTAAACAATACAAAAAAATCATCAAAATAAAGTGACAGTCAACCCAAGCCCACTTTATAGAAGATAACCACTGTCAACATTTTGGTGTTAACATTTAGGATTTGTTTTCCTCTGTACATTTCCATGTATAAATGTCCATTTTAAAATAGGCAATGATATTATACATGGTGTCTTATACTCTGATTTTTGTGCCGGTTTTATACTAAGAAAACAAATCTCAAAACATAAAATTGATATTATTTTTCTCAGGACTTCTCACTGCCTTTTTATCCTTCTTCTTTCATACAGGTTTGCAGAAATGTGAAGATATACATAAATAATGTAGCCACAGGAACATAACATACCATGCCCAAAAATAACAGTGTAAAAAGTGTACCAATAATTAATGTATGAGGAAAATTTATATTTAGCAACTTGGAGAAAAGGGCTTCTTGGTACTCCCCCTTCCCTTAGAGCTGCCTTGGAGGACCTTGAACCTGACAGTGACCCATAGCAAGTGAGGCCTATTTAGCAAAGAGGTTACAGGCAGAGTTATGTCTGAGTTAGTTAAAATTCCTCCTCCTCCATCTCACGCGGGCTCTCTGACCTTGGGCAAATGACTTGACTTCTGTAAACCTTCATTTCCTTATCGAAAAAAAAACAGAGGCAATTCTATTAATGACCTCAAAGGGATGCTGTAAAGATTGAATTGGGCAGTCCATGTGAGGTGCTTAGCATAGTCAGTTATTATCTAAGTGGTGATGATGTCATTATTCTTTCTTCCCAGAAAGGGCTGTCACACTTCATCTGGCTTAAACCACACCCAGACAAACAGCATTTAGTCCTTCCACTATTCTGTCCACATCAAGAAAAAGAAAAAAAATCAATAGGCAGCAGACATTATACCTTATATGCATATCACATATATGGATATCATAATAAAATAATGTTCCACAGTCTTTTACTATCCCATACCTAGCATTAACTAATTGAGTTTAGAAATGGAAAGAAAGTTTAACATTTAGGTTTTTATACATTTTGTTAGGCATTAGATATAATAAGAGTAACAATAAGAGGTGGAGGGAAGGAAAAGAATAGCTACAATTTTTGCACGCTTTCCATATGTCAAGTAGCATGCTCAGGGTGGTTACAGAACTAAATGTTACCAACAAGTATTTTTTGTCCCCATTTTACAAATAGGGAAACTGAGGCTTAAGGAAATTAAACAATTTGCCTAAGAATACACACCTGGTAATTAGACTTGAATCCAGTGTATTTAATTACAAACTTCTGAGCTTAACCACAAGGATAATCTTCCCAACAATTCCACAAAGTAGGCATTACCTCAAGTGTTACCCAAGGTTAACACCTAAGAGTCTTTCCATGCTGGAATTTACAAAATCTTTTCTGGAATAGTCACTCCCTCAAACCCTACGTGTTATTTCCATGATCAGAAGCTGATTTCATGTTTGCACATTAAAATTACCAGGACAGGCTTTTAAATACAGCAAACCTCCCTACAGAGATTCTAATGTACTGCATCTGAGCAGCTTCAAGCCCAACTCGGTCCAATTCAACCAGCATGGAGAAGCATTGCACTAAATGGTGCTGGGAGCACCCACTGCTTCTGAAAGGACTCTCAAGTGGTTTCTCCATCCTCTCAGTTCCCCAGAATTTCTACTCCATCCAGCAGCACCTACAGCTCTTTTCCTAGGTTTGCTCTTCTCCCTCTCTCATTCATTCTCTGCTCTGCCACGAAAGACCTTAAGTCACTCCTGGATGATCCACCTCCCCCGCCCTCACCCTTTCAAAGTTTCCTAGAAAGCTTTGGTGAAAGCATGATCTATTCCTTCCTTTCAGTGAGTTTGGGAAACCACTCTTTCTGTGGTTTCAACAAAAAAGGGAGGAGGGGGATAAACAACAACAACAACAAACAAAAAACAAAAACAACAAGAAAAAGGATGCTCACAAATTACCATTCATTGTTCCTGGGAACCAATCCTTTGATTTTTAAGAATTAAGAAATGAGGGGCACCTTGGTGGCTCAGTTGGTTAAGCGACTGACTTCAGCTTAGGTCATGATCTCATAGTCTGTGGGTCTGAGCCCCACATCAGGCTCCACACACTAGCAGTGTGGAGCCTGCTTGGGATTCTCTCTCTTTCCCTCTCTTGCTGCCCATCCCCAACTCACATTTCCTGTCTCTCAAAAATAAATTAAAAAAAAAAAAAAAAGAATAAAGTAAGGAAGACTTGTCAGACCCCTCCTGCCCCAAAACTGCCTGAGAGGAATTTTGCTGAGTGTGTTCTTCTGAATACAGGGTCATCTGTATCTTGGGGACCAAATGACCACAAGAAGTTGCAGCTTCTGTTTTCTAAAAGTTACATTACATAGTCTGTGGAAGACTTTTATTACATGGATCTTACTGTTCAAAGAGTGCTCAGTTCTTAAAAATCTCAGACCTTCTAACTGCTAAAAGGAAAACCACACTGATTTTGTTCACCAGCAAAAACATATTAACATATGGCCCCAAACAGACATATCTAGGGTTTTTGCTTAAAATGATATACCACTGTTCTTTCTACTGACTACTCCCTTATTCTTGTTGTATACTCACATATGGAATACAATTCTGAAAATACTTCTTTTAAACTATTTAAATCTTTATCTTTCCATGTTAGTTGTTTATCTCCACTGCAAATAGTTCACAGAGACATGAGTCAATGTAAAACTTGCACTAGTTTTCACTGATAAATCCACAGAAAAGGACTTTTGAGATGAAATGACTGTTCTCTCTCCCCATATTTGAGTTGAACAATTATGTGGCCACAAGAAAAAGCTTTAAGTAGCTCAACCTTCACCTCTGTTTCTGGTGAGAATCAAGAATGAGACTAATGATCTTGTCTGAACTACCTGAAACCAATTCCAACGTCTACTTTTGCAGTTTTACACCCAAAAAGAATCTGAGACTTTAAGCAGAATGTAAGAACTGAAACCATGATATTGCTGTACAGTCTCCTCTTGAAAGGACTTTGGCTTGATTTATGAGCACCTCATTATTAATTTACCTTTTGCTGCAGAGATGGAAAGAAAAATGCACAAGAACCAAATCTAAAAAAAGAGGCCTTACTGAATGAAATGGACATGGTTTACCCTGCTGTTTCTCAAAAGGAATCCCAGAAGAGTACAGAATTAAGAACAAATTGTTTCAGCAACACAAGGCTGCTTCTTATCCAAAGTAGTCTTCAAAAAAAATCAATAAATATACACATAAAAATGAGTTAAACAGTTCACAAAGTTACTAAATTAAACAAAAGCATCTAAACTGGGATAAGTAGTCATTTAGGGATAACTTACTGACTGAGAATTCTGAAATCCTAATTTATAAGTTATGTAAATTATTAACTATAAAAAGTCATCAAAATGATGCTTATTATAATTATTATCACCTTCTGAAAAAGATACAATGAGTGAGATGTACTCAGTTTTATAGATGAGATGGAATAAAGTGAAATCAGAATCAGACAATAAAAAGGTGGACAAGGTCTGTTTCAGTATTTTAATACACTTGTTTAAAACTTCTCCATGGGTACAGATATATCTGCATGTGTGTAAGATACACATGCACAACTTTTTCCTGGACTGATTGATAATCATGAACAATTATGCTTAGTTTTAATTTCACGTTCAGTTTAAAGCTGTCCAATTGAGTTTCTAACCATATACTAGTGACAGTTTCTTTTTAAAATTTTTTTTAATGTTTATTTTTGAGAGAGAGAGAGACAGAGAGAGAGAGTGTGAGCAGGGGAGAGGCAGAGAAAGAGGGAGACACAGAATCCAAAGCAGGCTCCAGGCTCTGAGCTGTCAGCACACAGCCCGACATGGGGTCCGAACCCACAGACTGTGAGATAATGGCCTGAGCCCAAGTCAGACTCTCAACCTACTGAGCAACCCAGGCACCCGACGACAGTTTATTTTTAATAAAACAAGTGTCACCTGGGCAGTGAGGATATAGCCCATTCTAATTTTTTTTCTGTTTTCTTATATTAAAAACTGAATATATGCTATTCTAAAATTAAATATCATTACCTGTTCTATTTTTAAAAATTGGGGGGCTCCTGGGCGGCTCAGTCAGTTAAGCATCTGACTTCAGCTCAGGTCATGATCTCGCAGTACATGGGTTTGAGCCCCACATCAGGCTCTGTGCTGACAGCTCAGAGCCTGGAGCCTGCTTTGGATTCTGTGTCTCCCTTGCTCACTGCCCCTCCCCTGCTCATCCTCTCTCTCTTTCTCTCTCTCTCTCAACAATAAACATTTAAAAAAAAATGTTTTAATTGGAGAAGGAGACAAAGTCATCACATTAAAGTTAGAGCTGGTTTTAAAAAGCATTATGCAAGATATTCTCTAGGAATTCAAACAGATTTTTTCCTGTTCACATATTTATTTCACCACTCATTCATGACCAGATTTTAGTTTTGTATTATATTCTATTAAAAAAAAATCTGAAAAAAGCACCCCAAGACCCACCAGAATACACAGTTTTTATCTTATTTTATTTTCTTTTGTTTCCAATGCTAACAAGTTATTATATGGTCTTATTTTAAGTAGAGCCATGAAAGTGTCAAGGGTTTGGGGGGGGGGGGATCTACATTTTCATGAACTGTACTCAGATTTTGAGTATAGTATGCTGTTCCTCACAACTGTGGGTACTTTTGTACTTCCTTATTCCTCACAAAGTATAATTGTTTCATGTTTTCCATTGTCCAGTCCCCAAGAACCTTGACTGAAGAACCAGCATTCTGTGCTGGGTTTGAATTCATCATTAGCACCCAGGGTAACCTCAGTCCACAGAATGTAAGAAGACAAGTGAGGCAATGTTTGTGGAGTCCAGCGGCTGAACCCGCTCCACAACAGAAGAAATGCCCCAATTGTCCTTCCTAAGCAAAAATTGCCATGATTCCCCATAAATAAGCAGTTGTCCGTTGACTGTTATAAATAGACTTTAATATACAACCAGCTGTCTCAGAAAGTTTATAACTGTTGACCAAAGACACAGTAGGGAAGAGAAATGGGATGTTTCCACATAGCAGGAGAATAGCCTGTCTGCAGTGAGTGAGGTTGCACACAGATTCCCCATTTAAAACATGTTAGCATGCCTGAATTCAAACTAAAATTAGGGGATAGCACAATGGGCTTCATGTGGGAGTCTTTTCAATAGAGACTGTATTCTTTTCTGATGGGCACCCTTGAATTCAGGATTGTGAAATAAGTAGCAGTTACCAGCAGACATCCTACAAAGTGCTGGTCAGAGAAGATATTTTAGAAGATACAGAGCAAGATGCACCAGTTTGGCTGTGATAAGAACTAACCTCTGTCCCTGTCTCTTACCCATTTCCTGTACTGCTTTTCTTTATCGTTTTCAAAATAATTCTCCTTCCTTGCCTTCTTTCTCAACCTCCCCAGATAACGACTCTATGAGCAAGTGTTTTGAACAGTTTATTTTAACCAGATCCAATCCCTGGGGCAAGATGCAGTCTCAAAAATCTGATGGGGTATGACAGAGAACAAGGCCCAGAGCAGCCAGCCAGGGCACATGCCTCTCTGTACTGCAGAAGGATCCCACCCACGGCTGCTGTGAGTTCTAACCAGCCAGCCAGAGATAATTGGATGTGGCTGAGACTAAAGGTAGATGTGCTACTGTTGCAAAGCTCAGTAAAACAACTCAGGGAAGGACAAACATGCCTCAGAGAAATATGGAAATAGAAGGGTGAGGACAAAAGACAGACAAAGGAAACCAGAATCTAGAAGGAAAGACATATCAGAATGTTTCTCCCTCTACTAAAATAAATAGGGATGAAAAAGAATAGGATATTTTAATACAAAATAGTATACTGTGTACTTTTTTAAATGTACATCTTCCCAAATATCTCTGAAATATGCTCTGAGGATGATTTTCCTTTCCAAATGGGTTCCTGGTTTGATCCTCACCCTCTAAAAAATTTTAAGAGGATTACAATTTTCTAAAATCACTTAGATTAAAAAAATAATAATAATAAAGACTACCATGATTGCTTTTGAACTATCCAGAGCTAGCAGATAATCCTATGATCCCAACTCACCCTGAAATTTACATGAGTGAGAAAGTTTATGTTTAGTTTAAATTGGAGATTTTTTTTTCCTTCTGGTTGAGACACATGTAATTTAACACCGAGTCTTATTTAAGAATTACAAGTTCTATTTTAAAGACTGAAACACTTTAAACTGAGTAGGCAAGAAAATGTACCCTTAGAGATGTACACCCAGAAGATCTGAGATATTTGAGATCTCCTACTACAAACTTGTAAATGATTACTTTTTCCTTGGAAACTGCTGTTCCTCAATATCCTTTCATAAAGCAGCACCTCCCTCAGAGTGTTGTAATAGAGCTAAGTGAGTGGGAGTTGCCTTACACATGGCACTCAGTAGTTTACTCTAGCACAAATTAAAGCACTCCATAACTTGACGTTGCTTTCTTTTTCTTCCACGGTAACTTTGCACTGTAGTATACAGACACAAGTGCATGTCGGTATACAGCTTGACGAATTTTCATGAACTGAACATACCAATAGGACCACCACCCAAATTAAGAACATTCCGCACACCTAAAGGAGCTCCCTTCATGCTCCACTGTGGTCACTATTGACCAACCTGCCAGCTCACAGTAACTACTATCCTAACAGTATCAGTTTTGCTTTTTTGAAGATATATATTTTTATTTTTGCTAAACAGACAAAGTAAATTTAGCATCTTAACCATTTTTAAGTGTACAGTTCTGTGGCACAGAAGTATGTTCACGTTATTGTGCTAATACTACCAGCTTCCATCTCCAGAACTCTTCATCATCCCAAACTGAAACTCTAATTCCAATTAAACAGTCTCTCCCCACTCCCTTCCTTGCCCAGGCCCTATCAATGACAATTATATTTTCCATGTCTATGAAACTGACTATTCTAGGTACCTCATATAAGTGGAATAATATATTATTTATGCTAGTTTTGCCTAGGAGATACATATCCAACATAAGGGACTACAACCTTGGTACTATGGTTAAAGAATGTTATTAATGATAATTAAAAATCTTAGTAAATGATGCTGACATGTTTTCCATACCTCATCAGTTTCATTCAACAAATAAAATTAAAATAGCTAATATAAATAATATTAAATAATTAAATAGCTAATAATAGAAGTTAAGCAGTCATTAGTCAGAAAGCTCCTTAAATGATGAGAAACTTAACCCTTCTGTGAGACCAAAGGTCCACCCCTTAACCAGTGGTCATTCTCTAGCAATGTCCTCCAAACCTGGGGATTCCCAGGCTCTCACCTGACACTGACCAGTAGCTAAGGCCTTAGTGTCCTATACCCAAGCTAGCCGGTGACAGAATATTCCAAAGAGGCTGGGAATGCTAAGGGTGACGAACTGACATCCCAACGTCCAGGTCAGCTTTGGAGCAGCCCTAAGGCAGATGATACAAAGAAGGTCAACAACAGGGGAATAGGTTGTATCCCAACCAGAGACCTGTTCAACAATACAAGTTTGCCCCAGGGCAAACATACGCCCATTCCAGCTCCCCCTTCCTCACCTAAGTGACCTCGAAGGTGGCACTAATCCTGGCCAACACACAATCTAGGGCACAGCAGTATTCAGACATTCAGACAGAACAAGGCCCAGCTCCCCTCCGTGAGGAGGATGATGAGAATAGCGGTAGAGGGGCCGCCATCGTGTGAGACAAGCATCACTCCCATAAACCCATCCTTCTGACTGCTTTGAGAAACAGAAACCAAATTTCACCCTCCCTCCAACGCTCTCTTGTCACTGTCAGAACTAATGCCGATCCCTCACTGGAGTCCTGAGACTTGAGTGGCTGCGGGGCCAGCAGGAGCCTCCAGAGTATTTCCAAAGCAGCCACACTTTTCTATCAGGGATGTGTTCACGTGGTACACACACATCTCGAGTTTATCATCCTGGACCATCAAGGAGAAAAGTCTGAGTTAAGGGATGACAGGCCTGGAGGAGCCAGGAGCAGGTAGAAGCAGCCCTTGAAGGAACACAGAACAGGAGGGCGGACACTGATAGCCACGGCCCATACTTACGGGCATCAGTAGACTTAGGTGCTTGTTTCCACGATTTCCCACCCCCATCCCCACGAAATGCTACCAGAAAGCTTCTGGAACATTCCTTCCCTGACAGGAACCAGAGCACCAGCTACTTACTTGTGCACCTGAGAGTAAAGCCATGTCACCTGACAGAAAAGATCTCATTCACGTGTGAAGGCAGACTCCAGCTGGGATCATCCAACGGCTCTACCCAGCAAAAATGCATAACCAAAAACCCAGAGCCAGTCGCTCACGGTCAACCTCCATTGCGTGGTGCTGCTTCAGACACGGTCAGCGCAGACGCGACACTGCGTGCTGCCTGAGAAGGCGGCTTACGCATGCGCGGCTGCTGCAGCGCCCAACCTTGTGCTAGACCAGGACCTGCTTGAGGAGAGCGAGGATGTGGGCGTGCTGCGCTCCTCACTTGTCACCTGGCTTCCCGTCGGCCCGCCGGTGTACCTCCTCCTTTGGGAGGCTTTCTTTCTTTTTTTTTTTTTTTTTAATTTTTTATTTATTTTTGAGAGACGGAGCATGAGTGGGAGAGGGGTAGAGAAAGAGAGGAAGACACTGAATCCAAAACATGCCCCAGGCTTTAAGCTGTCAGCCCGCAGGCCGACATGGGGCTCGAACTCAAGAACTGTGAGATGGTGACCTGAGCCAAAGTCAGACGCTTAACCGACTGAGCCACCCAGGTGCCCCAGGATGGGAGGCTTTCTAATGGGAATATCCTGAGTGTTGCATAGGTGTAAAATTCATTTCACTACAGATGTTTGAAACCAAAAAAGCCCTCAAGAGCCAGTGTGGGAAATCAGTGCCAGCTTATGACCAGGACCAGAGCATCCCAGTTGAAATCCTTCAGCTGCTCCACCTTGGAAGTGCCTCCAAGTGGGAGTTCTTGGCCAATCTGCACATCACAGCTCTGCTAAATGCCTCACAGTGGACCTTGGAGTCCTGCATGACCCACCTGCAGTACAAATGGATCCCGTGTAAGACAGCCATGCGGCTGACCTTAGCTCTCACTTCAAGAAGCAAATGGGCTTCAATGACTATGTCAGGGAAAGGGGAGGCAAGGTCCTGGTCTACTGTGAGGCTGGGATCTGTCATTCACCCACCATCTGCATGGTTTACCTCATGAAAAGCAAGCAATTCTGCATGAAGGATGCCTTCAATTACATCAGGCAGAGGAGGAGTGTGGTGGTCACTCCCAGCTTTGGCTTCATGGGCTAGCAGCTCCTGCAATAGGAGTCTGAGATCCTGCCTTCCACACACCCAGACTCCCTCCTTCCAATGAGAGGCAACCAGCTCTTCATTCATAGCCCATTTGCAGGCACTGAGACCTGATACGTAGGGTTCCTACCGCACATTTCCTACCTCACTGCTGGCTCCAGTGCCCACCCATTCAACAGTCTCAGACCTCAGTAGAAGCCCCACGGCCATATCTACAGCCTACAAATATGGCTGGGAGAATCAGCCCAACCCCAAAAAACTATGATTTTAATTTTTTTTATTTTTTTAATCTTTATTTTTGAGAGAGAGACAGAGACAGAGACACAGTGTGAGCAGGGAAGGGGCACAGGGAGAGGGAGACACAGAATCCAAAGTATGCTCCAGGCTCAGAGCTGTCAACACAGAGTCCAACGTGGGGCTTGAACTCACGGACTGTGAGATCATGACCTGAGCTGAAGTCGGATGCCCAACCAACTGAGCCACCCAGGCACCCCTGTGATTTTATTTTTTAAACTCAGATATTTCATACCTGTGCAATACTAAAAACCTCACTCTTTCCCACTGTAGGTGATAGTAAATGGCCACCGGGATTGCAAATGAACTTCAGACCAACCTTAGGGATAGGTTTTTGGAACTAAAGGAAGTTCAAGCCGTTAAGAAAACAGCATCTGACTACTGTACTTCCAGATCTGGTGACCTCTCAGGACTGCACAGTCTGTACACCTCCTAATTCGCCTTTTCCTTTCAAGCTTAAGGCAATAGATAACCTATAGCAAAATGGAAGAAAGTAGGTGCTAGATCAAGAGAAAAAGCAGTTAAGAAGCCAATTCATTTTGAAGGAAGCACAATTTCCACCTTATTTTAACATTGGCAATCTCAGAATCTCTCTCCGTTCCTTCAGGACATAAGCTTATCATCATCCAGTCAGAAAAATAATCCAACAGGGTTTGTAAGGACATAGTCTATATGCTGATTTGAAATCTCAATTTTTTTTTTTTTTTTGAGATTCTGTCATGAGTCCAATGGAGGCAATTAGTTGAAGTAGTGAGACATCAACCTTTCTGAGTGTCCTGTCCCCTGTGGATTCTTCCCTGACTTTTGACTTTGCATGATTCTTATTCATACTTCAATTTTTCTTATTGCATCTCTCCACAAACTGTCTCTTGTGTCATTTGAAAAGAGTTCTGCAGAACTTAGACCAAAACAGGCCTTTGAGGTGGTGGCAGGAGATGGGAGGAGAAAAGGAATACCTACTGTTTAGGTCAGGTGGCATTGAAACAGCCATTTGCCCCAGCTAGTTGTCCTTGTATGTGCTTGTCTCGTCTTTTACAACATGTGTTTTCTTCCCTGCCCCTGGAGGTTGTCTTCAAGCTGTTGACTTCTGGAATTTTATAGATTTCTTCAAGAGAAAAAAACAGTAGTTCCCTAAAACCCATATGAATATGAAGAAGAGCAATAGGTTACTGGTTATTGTTGTAGTTATTGTTTATAGTGTAAAATCAAAAAAAGTAAAAAGAAAAAAAAAAGAGAGCTTGCGCTATGAAGCTGGGCTGCCTTCCTCACAGCCTTCAACTATCTTTCTGAACGGGTGTGGGCACCTGGGTGGCTCTGTCTGTTAAGCATCTGACTTTGGCTCAGGTCATGATCTCGAGGTCTGTGAGTTGGAGCCCCGCATCGGGCTCTGCGCTGACAGCTCAGAGCCTGGAACCTGCTTCAAATTCTCTCTCTCTCTCTCTCTCTCTCTCTCCTCTCTCTCTGCCCCTCCCCCCCCTCTCTCTCTCAAAAATAAATATTAAAAAAGAAGACAGTACAGTCCTTTTTATGCATCGCAACACTTTTATGAATATCATAAGAAAAGTCTGTCAATTAAACATTCATGATAAGTCATACTTCATTAACAAATTAACCAGCAGTTCATAAAATTTGTTTTTCTTAAAAGACCAAATCACACTGGCACACCTATACAATCAAAAGAAGAGAAACTTGACGTTTGTTTACTCTCATCAAAAAAAAAAAAAATTCAGACTATATATGCAAAATTATATAAATAAATATAACACAAGTAACGATAATAAGCACATTCCATCTATAGAATGCTTCACCAACGTTAGCTAATGAACTCACACAACAAGCTTGTGAGGTAGGTGTTATTATCCTTGTTTTGCAGATGGAGAAACTGAGGAAGGAGGAGGTAATGACTGGCCCAAGGCAAGCATGAGTCAGCATCAAATGCAGAGTAGACTCTATGTTGAGACAATTGCTTTGGGTTTTTGTCTCTTAAAAACCAAGAAAACAAAACAAAACCAAAGGAGAAAATAATTCAGTTTAGAAAAATGACTTTTAGTAAAGGGAATGGGTTTTTTTAAACTAAGAACAGAATTTCCAAACCTAATAATGTGTATGTCCCAAAGTTTCCCGCTAATTACCACCATCTCCTCTGTTTTATCTTTCTAGTGAGAAGTTGATGATAACTCTCTCTTTTGACCAGAGAAACTTTACCTTTTAATGAACAGGCTCTTACGGAACCATAGTTAAATATGCAGTGAGCTTATGGAATTTCTATCAAATATAGTTTTTCTTTTTGTTTACATAAATTAATCTTCAAATTATCAGTGAAAGAAAAAGGGGTTAACCCAGTGTAATCCCTACACCTTCTCTAAATGCCTTCAAAAGCTATATCAAGTGTGAATATAGTAAGTGAAATCCTTCATGAATTTGTAAATTGCTTTAAATAAAGACCTTCAATAATAATTTTGTAGGAGAGGCTTGTTTTTGTAATTTATAGCTAAGCAGCTGTTGTTTTGGTGGCATCTTCAGTTTCTTTTACACACAAAAAAAATCTGAAAATGAGTCATGTGGACAGGAAGACCAGATTGCTTTACATGGTAAATGTTTTGGTATGCTTGCCTCTTAGAATTTTTAAAGTCTCAGGAAAGTAAATACCAGAAAAGATCATTCATTAACCATCACACAGGAGAAAATGTTAACCAATGATATGTTCAACTTATACTCCAATCGATTTTTATGTTTCATATAGATTGACATGCAGTAGCTGAGTGTGTGCGATAAGCAAATAGACTAGCAAATACAAGAGAGCTTCTCTGAGGCCCTGCAAAGCCTAGCACATGCCTCATCAAGGGTGTAAGAATTGACTTTTCAAGTGTTTTACTCTGGTATGCCTGTCCTTACCATTCACTTTTGTCCCCTTGGATGTGGCAAGAATCAGAAGCTGATGAAAAGCACATAGTTACTGGGGTGCCAGGGTGGTTCAGTCAATTAAGCATCCAACTAAGGCTCAGGTCATGATCTCAGTTCGTGAGTGGGAGTCCCACATTGGGCTCTGTGCTGACAGCTCAAAGCCTGGAGCCTGCTTTGGATTCTGTGTCTCCATCTCTCTGCCCCTCCCCCCCACACACTGTTTCTCTCCCTCAAAAACCAATAAACATTAAGAAACTTAAAATTGAAAAAAAAAAAGAAAAAATACATAGTTACTAATATACTCAGTATATTCTTGACACTTGAGATGATGTATGTAAAGGTGCTTGGTAAATTACAAATTATAAGTCCCTTCTGTATACAAAAGTGTCATATATTTCGGTAATGTGATCATAGCTAAGCTTTTGAATGAATATCAGTTAAAAGAAATTAACATTTACCCCAATATCTGTATATATATTTTATTCATTAATAAACTATATATGTGTACTTCTCTATTAATACAGTATACATATTATAAGACACACAAAAATAGAAATTGAAAATGGTTAAGAAAGATAAATAGAAAATAATTTCTAGTACTTTCTTCCTCCTACCAATAGATTACCTTTAGAGACTATTGCTGTAATGGAATGTAAATCTATTTTCAAAATAAGGAGTGACAATTATAATTAATTTTTAGAATATACGTAAATACTGCTAAATATTACTAATTCTAGTGCTTTACATTTATTAACTTGTTTTATCTTGGTATCAGCCTTATGCAAGAAGCAATAATTATTATCTGCACTTCACAAATGATGAAATCAAGTCACACACTAGTTACCTAACTTGTCTGTGGCCACACAATTACAAAGGAGAAGGGATGGGACTTAAATCCAGGCAACTTAGAGTTAAACTTTAGCTAATCTGAAACTCTGAATGCCTGGCACATTATTATTATACTATACCAGTAAGAAATAGGGGCTTCTATGCATTAGTTTCCATAACACCTTCATAATGGCATGTATCTTACTATACATACATACATACATACATACATAACTATACATACATAACTATACAGTTATACATTATAACTGTTGTTTTGAATATTTGTCTCTCCCACAAGAATGAAAACTCCTTGAGCTCGAGGACTGAGTACTTTTATATTTGAATCACAGTGCCTGGTATCTGGAAAGCATCTGTTGAATAAATGGCTAGATGAAGGAGAAAACAGATGTTAAAAATGGGCATATGGATGGATTGACCCAGACTGTCTTCTTCTTTTTTTAATGTTTTTATTTATTTTTGATACAGAGAGAGACAGAGCATGAGCAGGGAAGGGGCAGACAGAGAGGGAGACACAGAATCTGAAGCAGGCTCCAGGTTCTGAGCTATGAGCACAAAGCCCAACGCGGGGCTTGAACTCATGGACCATGAGATCATGACCTGAGCTGAAGTCAGATGCCCAACCCCCTGAGCCACCCAAGCGCCCCTACCCAGACTTTCTTCTTAATGGGATATTGTTCCATTGCTAAGCAAACACATAGAAAAATAACTTGATGTTATCTGAGCTCTTTCAGGTAGGAATACTGTCCTACCCATGGGCCTTCCAATCTTTTGATCCTAGAGAAACCAAAAAGGTGAAAGTAGAAAGATAGGAATATTGTTTATAGAAATAATGTCTCTTGGGAACCTTATTCATATTTTATCTCATAAAAAAAGAAAAAAAAAACCAGAGGTACCTGGTTGGCTCAGTCAGTTAAGACTCTTGATTTAGGCTCAGGTCATGATCTCACAGTTCGTGGGTTTGAGCCCCATGTCAGGCTCTCTACTACCAGTGTGGAGCATGCTTGGGATTCTATTTCTCTCTCTCTCTCTCTCTCTCTCTCTCTCTCTCTCTCTCTCTCTCTCTCCCTCTCTCTCTCTCTCTCTTGCTCTCTGCCCCTCCCCCACATATGTATACTTTCTCTCCTCCCTCTCTCTCACTCAAATAAGTAAATAAACATTTAAAAAATTTAAAACAAAACAAAAAGAGAATCTACTCTCATGCTCTGGAGTCAACAGGAAATCTATTTCATTACAACCTTAGCCTGGATACCTACAGGAAAAAAAAAAAAAAGATGGATGAATGAATGAATGGTGGACTTGCCTTCCATGAAGTGGAATCCAGATATCCAGGTCTCATTCCAGTCTTAATCAAGCATATGTGGTTACACTTCCATTAGCAATATGATTCATTACAACACAATTTACCCAGACTGCAAGACTGATATCCCCAAAACATGACATTTCATGTTTCCTTTTCTTCATTTTGAGTGACAGAAACCAGCACCAGGATGTTATCCAAATCTTGAAATATTCCTTCCTGTATTTGAAGCTGGAAAAACTGCAAGGCACTCTGACCCAAACACACACTGTAATAAATGTGTGCTATTTTCACCCCAGTTACTACTGTATGTAGCTTAAAATACAAAAGCCTCTAATAAAACAATGACTGTTTAACAAATCTAATGATGTACTTAATGTAATGTAATGGGCCTCATCTAAATACTATATAATTGTGTCTGTTTTTCATTGCTTTATATTCTTTCAAATAAAAGATGATTTTATAGAAGTTGAATTCTGGACTTTCTTTGCTATAATTACATATGTAATAATATTAACTATATATAATTACATTATATATAATTTTTTTATTTGAGCTGATTAGTGTTGTTCTTTGGTGCTTCTTTTAGCAATCAAATGCAATTACCACTGTTCTGTAATACTGCCTCTCAAAGTTGTTATTTCACTCTGAGAGCTGTGACTGTCTTGTCTTTATTTTTCCTCTTCAGGACAATGTCCACAACAGTGTTGCTAAATCTTTGCTGAATCGGATCACTATTAAACTACTTAGCAAAGGTTACATCTGTCAAAGATATGATTCGTTTTCATGAGTAGAAAGCGAGTAGAGTCCTACTTAAGTGTGGTTTGCTGGACCAGGAGAGCACCCTCAACATCACCTAATAGCATTGTAAAAAATACCTTCACCAGGGTATCCTGAGTGGCTCAGTCAGTTAAGCATCTGACTTCAGCTCAGGTCATGATTTCATGGTCCATGAGTTCAATCCTTATGACAGCTCAGAGCCTGGACCCTGCTTTGGATTCTGTGTCTCCCTCTCTCTCCACCCCTCCCTCACTTGCACTCTGTCTCTCAAAAATAAATAAACATTAAAAAAAAAAAAAAAGCTTTCACTAATCTAAAGCAACATTCCCTGACCCATTTCACCTATAGTAAAGGTGATATTTTGATCACCATTTATATCTGCAATAGAGCAATTTGGGAGGGAAAAAGAATTATTTAATTATCTCCTAAAACCCCAGCACTTCATAATAATTGTGAGTGCTTACTATGTGCTGCACACTATTCTAAGTTACACTTTGTGAATTAACACTCTCAACCCCCCCAAAAAAAACCTCTGAGGTATAATTAATCTTCATTTTGCATATGAGGAGAGTGAGTCAAACTAAGTAAATGAAAGGATACATCATCTCATGGATATAAAGACCCAATAAAATAGGTCAATCCTCCCCCAAAATTAATCTACAAATTCAGTGCAAACTCCAATCAAAATCCCCATTGAAAAATCATCGAACTCGTAGCGGATCCTAAAACACATATAGAAGAGGAAAAGCAAGAATAAAAAGAATATCTAAAATTTGGGGGGCACCTGGGTGGCTCAGTCGGTTGGGCATCCAACTTCAGCTCAGGTCATGATCTCGTGGTTTGTGAGTTGGAGCCCCGCATCCAGCTCTGTGCTGACAGCTCAGAGCCTGGAGCCTGCTTTGGATTCTGTGTCTCCCTCTCTCTCTGTCTCTCTGCCCCTACCCCACTCTCACTCTGTCTCTCTCTTTCTCAAAAATAAATAAGCATTAAAAAAAAAAAAAGAATATCTAAGATTTTGAAGAAGCAAAAAGAGCAAGATGATCCTCTGTGATAATATAAACCACTATGGCAGATAAATACATTAATGGAGCAGATCAACAAGTCGTGTCTATGAGAACTTTATGTAGACAGAGAAAGATTACAAATCTGTGGAGGAAATAGTGTAGTATTCTAATTAGCTCTCCATATGGAACAGTAAATTAGGCCTCAATAAATTAGGAACAATAAATTAGGCCTCACCTCACAAAACCACATATTTAAATCTATGCTGATTAGAGGCATAAGTATGAAAAATAAGACTTTTAAAACTTCAAAAAAATTAAAATTAGGTGTTTAGGCAACAAGGATATCACACACCAAAATTAAATGACAAATGACACACTAAGAGAAGATACATACAATGTATTTAAAATCCAATATCCCTAGAGTAAATTTCTTAGAATCATACAAATCAACTTAAAAAGGGCTATCCAGTTTTTTCAAATGGGCAACGGATAGGAATAGAATTCACACAAGAATGATCAATAAATATGTAAAAAAAAATTATCTTTCTCAATCAGCAAACAGAAAAATATTTTATATACAAAAGATTAGAGAACATTAAAAGTCTAATAATGTAAATAAGGAGCATGAGGGGACGCAAGCACCCTCAATGCACTCTATAAAATTTGCTACTAAATTTTAGTAAATATCTAGTGAAATTGAAAATGCACATATTATACAAACTAGCAATTCTACTTCTAAGAATTGATCTGGAGTCCCTCTTTCAAGACTTCACTGGAAATCTATATGAGGATATTTCAGCTAGCATCCTTTATCTCAAGAAAATATTCACTGAAAGATCAATAGGTTAAAAAATTGAAGTATATTTATACAGCAGAATGCTATAGAGTCTTAAAACCTATGAATATTTCCACATGCATCAACATATTTAAATCTCAAAAAAAAAAACCAAATCTCAAAACATTTCAAGACACATGTACAGAAATTTTTACAAACCATGAAACAATATTATATTTTGTTTATGGATACAAACACATGTATTAAGAGCATAAAAAAATAGACCAACTGCAGGATGGTGATTACCTTTTGGGTTCAGGGAAGGGAATAAGAAAAGCAGGCCTTTATCTTTATCTGTTAGGGTTTTTAACACTTATTTATTTTGAGACAGAGAGAGTGTGTGTGCATGCTCGCAAGCGGGGGAGGGACAGGGAGAGAGAGGGAGAGAGAGAGAGAATCCCAAGCAGGCTCCTGTGCTGTCAGTGCAGAGCCCAACTGTCATTCGAACTCACAAACTGTGAGATAATGGCCTGAACCAAAATCAAGAGATGCTTAACTGACTGAGCCACCCAGGTGCCCCTATTTGTTAGGTTTTATTACTTCAAAAAGAAATTTTTGAAGCAAAAGCAACAAAATATTAGCACATATTACACAGTATCTAACTCTACTATTGCCACCAATTTTGTAGTCTTATATGGTTTAACAATTTAAGAAATGAAATACTACAAGCTTCATTTATTTGTATTCCTAAAATTTTGTTCCAAATAGTAATCATCAACTAAATTTACAAGTATGTATGAGAAAAGTATTCTTCTCTAAAAAATAATGACAAAAAAGTAGCAAACTTTATTTTTCTCAATTGTCACTATGATATCAGGTATCTATAAAATTGTGAAGAAAAATATTTAAATGTGTAAATAAAATGTTTTTATTTTGTATAAATTTATTTATTATGTATAAATGTATTTATTATGTATAAATAAAATGTTTTTATTGAAGTGGGATGAATGGCAAAGAGAATTTTCTGTGTCCAGAATAAACATGAAGACTATAAGGAAGAAAAGAGGACTGTAATTTATCCTCATGAACCCATCTAGATAGAATGCACTGCTTAAATGAAGCTAGAAATGATTGTTCAGTGCTTTGGGGGGCTTTTTTAGAGGACTTGAGTGACTTACTTGGGTATATGAAGCAAGATAGCAAACTTGGAGGCACATTTAGACTTCATTCCAATAGATATTTCTTTGGTAGGTAAAGTTGCCATATGCCCAGCTGCTAAAACATTATCTCAATTTCACCTGCAAAAATTAGATTATCTGATTTACATATGAGGTGTTAGAGAATTTTTATTTGACTTTGTACATACAGTGTGTGACTTCTTACAGTTAGTGCCCTTTGGAGATTCTAAACATTGAAAAGATTATGGAGTCCTCCCATCCCACTCCACTGGTAATTCAAAATTTCATTATGGCACAAAACTTCCATGCATGCCAAAATTACAAATTCTTTTCTGGTGAGCACAGCATAATGTATAAACTTGTCAAATCACTGTGTTGTATACCTGAAACTAATGTAACAGTGTGTGTCAACTATACTTCAATAAAAATTTTTTTAAAGATAAAAAATAAATTTAAAAAATTAAGAATTCTTTTCTACATTTTTGAATGTGAAGTTCTGGACAAAAATGTCAAAATTAACTTGGTTATTTTTAGAAGAGAAGGTGCCCTTGCATTGCTGGTGCCCTGAACACGTCATAATCTGTTGGTTAGTCCTGTACTGTCTCAGTTACCAATAAACTAAAGGGTTCTTTATGGCAACCCATTATTCCAAACCTCCTAAGTAACTAGGAAAACTACTATAGGTTTTAAGTTTTCTCACTGGTTTCAGGACTCAGATTCTAGTCTGATACAGCAAAAGCTCACATAATTGAATGAGTAGTACCATGCGACTGAAGCCTAAGATAGAAATTTCTATTTCTCATTCTCTCCCACAAAACTAGACTGTAAGACATCGGTGGAATTTGGACTTACAACCTTCTGGATATGCTACATGAACACTTTTTGAAGAGACCATGCTCTTCAGCTTCTGGACAGCTTTTGTTGTGTTTGCTACAGTGCAATTACTAAAACAAGATGGCTGAAATGCCTTTCCAGCCAGTGCTACAGATCTCTGGAAATAAAGGTCATTCAGGAATATGCACACCCAAGTTTCAAAAATAAGGTTAATTGTAAGAAGTGGGCATGGCTTTAACCCGATTAATTTTAAGCCCATGCAATCTTGCCAAAGGGCTTTACATTTTTATAAACTTATTTAGCAAACTCAATGAGGTCAGGAACTCTATGATTTTCTATACAATTCCCAATTAGGTGATGGAGGAAGTGTTCATTTGTTACATTGCAAATCATAGTAAGTCACTTGTTTTCCAGTTATCTAAAGACATAAAAAAGTATATATGTTAAAATTCACAAAAATTCTAAACAGGGGTGCTTGGGTGGCTCAGTTGGTTAAGCATCTGACTTTTGGTTTCAGCTCAGGTCATGATCTCAAGGTTTGTGAGTTTGAGCCCCACATCAGGCTCTGTGCTGATGACAGTGTGGAGGCTGCTTGGGATTCTCTCTCTGTCCCTTTCTCTCTGCCCCTCCCCTTTCTTGCTCTCTCTCTCAAAATGAATAAACTTAAAAAAATCTAAATAGGTCAATATACTGATTTTTAAAAAGAAATTCACCAAAGGAATCATACACAATAGTATAGTAGGAAATACCACTTGGGACCTTTTTTGTCTTTTTCTTTTCTTTTCTTTTTTTTTTTTTAAGACTATGGTTTGGTAAATCCAAGAACACTATCAATCTGTCAATTAATCAGTGTTATTGAGTACCTATTACATGAAAAGAATCATGATATTGTTGTATGAACTATAAAAGAGCATGAAGTGTAAGTTTTGCCTTTAAGAGATTTATAATTTGGTCAGGAAGAAAAGATTTAAGTACATTGAAACATAAATTACAATATATGAAAATAACATGAAAGCAGACAGAGGCAGTTTATGGCCAGTGGTCCAATCAGTGGTATAAACTCCAAATAAAAGTAATGCGTTAGTAAATGGAAGAAATCATTATACAACAAAATTTTGTATGTGAACATGTTGTTATTTAGCCAAGAAACACTGAAGGACAGGCAAGTCACAGATCAGTTAGGCAAGAGGGTTGGTTCCCTTGCTCCAATGTTGAAACAAACCGTCAGGTCAAAACTATTTGCAGATAAAGGGGAGGGCTAGTGGGTCAATCTCAGGAAGACCAAAAACATCTACCACTTGGAATATTGGAAATATGGTGCCATTAAACTCAATTCTTAAAATTCTCTTTTCTCTTTTTTAAACACAGTTGTAGAGGGCTGAGTTCATCACACACCTTGGTTCATGCCCAATATCGTGCACCAGGCAATGTCCCTTGCTCATTTTGTTTTAGTTTATTTATTTATTCCCTCTTGTCTCCATGTTTCACTCCCTTTTCCCTTTTCCCTCATAGAAAATATTTGACATATTTGACCTGTTTAACGTGTATGGTCACATTTGCTGGTGTTCTTACAAAATGGATATTATTCTTTTGTCTGCATGTATTTGTTACAGCTTTATCAAGATATAATTCACATACCATAAAATTCACCCATTTAAAGGGTACAGCTATATGGTTTTTAGTATCCTCATAGAGTTGTGCAACCATCACTACAATAAATTTTACACCAGTTTTATCGTCCTCAAAAGAAACTCTGCACCCATTAAAGAAGTAATCCTCATCCCCTTCTGCCCAGCCCCTGGCATCCACTCATCAGCTTTCTTTCTCTACAGATTTGCCTCTTCTAGACATTTCATATAAGTGGAATCATAAAAATGTGTAGACATTCATGTAAGTGGAATTAAAATGTGTGGCCGTTTGTGTCTGGCTTCTCTCACTAAGCATAATGTTTTCAAGGTTTATCCATGTTGTAACACAAATCAGTACTCCATTCCTTTTTTATGGCTGGCTAATATTTCATTGTATGGTCATATTTTGTTTTAGCCATTCATCAGTTGATGAACATTTGGGCTCTTACAAATAATACTGCTATGATCACCCATGTACAAGTCTTTCTGTAGACTATGTTTTTGGTTCTTTCAGATATACAACTGGGAGTGGAATTGCAGGGTCGTATGGTAACTCCATGTGTAACATTCTGAGGAGTTGCCACACTTTCAGGGTGGCTGCTCCATTTTACATTTGCACAGCAATGTCTCCACAATCTCACCAACACTTGCCATTTTCTGTCGTTTTTATTAATAACCATCAGTAGGTAATAAGTGGTATTTCATTGTGCTTTTTTTAAAAAAAAAAAAAGATTTTATTTTTAAGTAATCTCTACACCCAGCATGGGGCACACACTCACAACCCCGAGGTCAAGAATCGCATGCCCTAATGTCTGAGCCAGACAAACACCTCCTCACTGTGCTTTTTATTTGTCTTTTCCTCATAGTTACTGTTAGGCATCTTTTCATGTGCTCAGTAACCACTTGTATATCTTCCTTGGAGAAATGTTTATTCCAATCCTTAGCCTCTTTCCAAATTGGGTTGTCTTTTTATTATTGTGCTGTAAAAATTCTTTACATATTCTAGATACAAGTTCCTTCTCGGGGCTGTCCCTTCAATTTCTTGATAGTATCCTGTGAAACAAAAAGGTTATTCATTTTTATAAAGTCTAATTTGTCTGTTTCTTCCTTTGCTGCTTGTGCTTTCGGTGTGATATCTAAGAAAACGATTATGAAATACAAGATCACAAAGATTTACTCCTACGGTATCTTCCAAAAGTTTTATAATTCTACCCTTTACATTTGGCCTTTGATCCATTTTGGGTAATTTTTGTATCTGCTGTGAGGTTTGGATCCAACTTCATTCTTCACATGTGGCTGTCTGGATTATCTCCACTGACCTATATGTCTGTTCCATATACCAGTACCATAATATCTTGATTATTGTTGCTTTATGGTTAGTTTTGAAACCAGAAGGCAGGAGTCTTTCAATTTTGTTCTTTTTCAAGATTGTTTTGGTGCATATATTTTTAAATTTATAGCATGTTTCATTTTTATCCACATATCCTTTTTATAGCTGATTTTGAAACAAAGTCCTAATGATAATTCCATGTAAAACTGCTTTTTCCTCTTTATGGAGGTGCTCTGTCCTTCCCTTCTCTGGGTTGATTAAAAGTCAAGGCTCCTCTGGTTCAAACTGACTGAGGCAGTTTCCAAACAAAGCCCTTCTGTGAGGTTGGCAATTCTTCCTTCTTCCTCAAAGTTCCTCAGACCAGGTCTCATCTCTTTGTATTGTTGTTGTTGTTTTTAACTCTTGAGACTTTTTGAACAACTGCTCTATCTCTGATGATTCCAGTTGAGCTGCTCAAATTGAAACCGAGTGAATGTCTTAATAATAGGCTTTGGGGGGTATATTTTTTAAAGCACGTGTATATAAAGCATTCACATAGAGATAAGCATAAGTCATAATAGTACAGGAGTGTAGATTTATTTTTAATTTATGCAAATGACATTGTGATAGATGTAGAAATATAGAGATATATCTTATTTTTTTCACATAAGTTTCTATACACAACCTTCATAATTGACAAAATGTAAACAAAATGGTTTCACTCCCTCACCAGAATAGAGTATAAATTTTAATTTAAAAGTTTTTTTAATGTTTTATTTATTTTTGAGAGAGAGAGAGAGAAAATGAGTGGGAGAAGGGCAGAGAGAGAAAGAGATAGGGGATCCAAAGCAGGCTTGGTGCTTGAACTCACAAACTGTGAGATCATGACTTGAACGAAAGTCGGAAGATCAACCAACTGTGCCACCCACATGCCCCATAAATTTTAATTTAAAAACAAACAAACAGGGGCACCTGGGTGGCTAAGTCAGTTAAGCATCAGACTCTTGATTTCAGTTCAGGTTATGATCACATGATTCCTGGGATCCAGCCCTGTGTAGGCAGAACCTGCTTGGGATTCTCTCTCTCCTCTCTCTCTGTCCCTCTCCCTGCTCACATTCTCTCTCTCTCTCTCAACATAAATAAACACTTTAAAAAAAAAATACCCTCCCTTACCAGGCATTAAGCCAGCTCTGTTGGCTTTTTTTTTTTTTAACATTTATTTACTTCTGAGAGAGAGAGAGAGACAAATCACAAGCAGGGGAGGGGCATAGAAAGAGGCAGACACAGAATCTGAAGCAGTCTCCAAGCTCCAGCACAAAGCCTGAAGCAGGGCTTGAACTCACAGACCATGAGACCATGACCTGAGCTGAAGTTGGATGCTTAACCAACTGAGCCCCACAAATGTGCTGAAATTTATCAGAAAATTCATCGCAGCTATGTCACCATATGAGCCACCCACATGGCCAGGGGCATAAGGGACAGAGGTATCTAAATTGTGAGATGTGTAATAACCAACATTGATAATTTGACAAGTCTAGCAAATCTCTAGCTGCAGGACTATAGCAAAGCTTTAAGGACACTAGAATGTGGGAAAAGTCCCCAGTAAAGCAATGAAGTAATGGGTCAGTGAATAAATCACTTGTGGAATCGATTTTTGGTGAACTAGCTTGTGGCAAATTCACTCATTATCAATGAATTGACTTTTGCTGCATGGGCCTGATGCAACACGTAGAACTGGAATGTATAAATGTAGGTTAGGTCCCACAGTCTCCACCACAATGATCTTGAATCCTACTTTACTGCAACCTGTGGTAAGGAATACACTTTGCAGCAAGACTATATGCACACACATGCATACACACAACACACACAAAAGATTCACATTGCCTTCACTCCAGGCAATGCACTCTGATATTTTCTATCCTATTTATTTTATTTTTTTTAAATAATAGTTACAACCCAATAACGTGATTTCTTAATCATTTAATTGGTTTTGACCTGCCGTTTAGAAAACCTTGTAACAGAAAACCTGTTGTAATTTTGAATCTATAGTACAAGGTTAATAGTCCCATAGCACCAAACTAACATGGTTAATACTGTTTTGGAGAAAATAATGGATATGGTTCCAACTGAGTGTTCCAGGATACAATTCCCCACTGCAAAGGAACATTCTATCTACTCTAAATCCTATCGTGGGACCATAGGGAGACCTTGAAGCTCCACATTGCTGTTGTGGCTGCTCTGGCCTGATGGGTCACCGAGGAGCTAATTAAAAGGCTGAGGGGAGAGAAATGCCTTGGTCACCAGATGCCTCACTAATGGAGCCCTTTCTTTTCCTCTACCAAACCTGTTTCACTTTGCACTGCCAAAACTGGCTGGCTATCTGCTGTCCATAGGAATTGCTCTTTCCCTTGCTCTGCTAAAACAAACACCATCTCAACCTTTTCACTTCTTCTGTCCTGCAATCAAGTCAGCAACCATATGAGGTTTCCTAAAGGGTAGAGTGCTGGCAATGAGAATGCACTTATTGGGTAGAAAAGCCTCATGCCTTTTCTTTCTCCCTTGGGCTGGGTAAGAAAAAACAGAATTGCACATAGATTCTTGTGGTGAGTTTTCAAGTGCAGCAGCGTTGATTTACCATCATTTTAAGAAAAAACAGACTTGGGTTGCTCTGATGGGGCCTTCATGTCATCTGCCTGAAACCAATATTTTATGATACTATTTCTAATTCGGTGACATATGAATATTAGAGGGGAAAATGATAAAAACATACGCCATGTGCTATTGTATAATGTCTCATCATTTAGCCATGAATTTAAACAAATTACATGCTGATTATACTTCAAGTGTAAAATGCTGAGGGCCTCTTCTGCCCTTTTGAGTTCAATTAAATTTTTAATTACTTGGTAAAGGGAAGCACTTCAGGAAAGAGAGGTGACATTTCACCCAAAAGCTTTTGTAAAATTAAGAGTTGAAGAACAATGATATTTTTATCTGCTATTGTTCACTGATGACCAGCCAGTCTATTTGTTTGTCTGTTTTTGTATTTAACCATCTCCATATGTCCATCCCCAATGGACTTGTATCAGCCATGCTGGATGCTGATAGGAAAGATTAGAATCAAAGATGAAGAATAAATAATACTTCACCTATTTTCAGGTTTTTCAAATTTCTGGGACTCATCCTTTGTCGCTGGAGCTTTCCATATTGAAGTCAACCCAAAACTTAATTTAGGGAGAATGTTTGATTAGCATTCCTTCAGTTATGAGGCCTTTACAAAGCACAGTGTTTTCTTGGCATCTTTGTTAGATTTATTTTCTTCCTTATCCGTGTGAGCATCTTTAGAAGAAGATGATGAAAGAACTGAACTTTGAAATGGACTTACTGAGAAGGTAAATGTGAAGCACTCAATTTGAAAAACTGAGAAAATACAAAACTGAGAGTGTTATATGAGTATTTGAGGATTCTGAAAGCCTAGGGTGTGTGTTGGATAATTCTACCGAAATGCCTAAGAATCTGTTTTGGAATTCCAGGCCTACATTGGAGAGGCTGATAACTCAGTGAGTTAGAACATAATGCTAATGAGCTGAGATGACAATCATGGTCCTTGTTTGAGTTACTGGGAGTCATTAAAAGAAATTTTGTTACTTTTACCCCCCACTAAACTTCTAACCCCAGTGACCTGCTGGAAAATTTTCTGCTACTGCTCAAAATAGGACTGGTTGAGGACTATGAGTGATTATACTATCGTTACTCAGAAAACCTTCAAGTGCCTGGTACCTGATAGGCACTTGATAAACATTTGTTGACTGATTAGAGATGTCTGATTGTTACACAAAGAATACATTTATTCTTCCTGGAAGCAGTGATGTATAATGGGAAGAAGACCAAACTTAGAGTTAGCAGCCTATCCTGCCAATTTTCCAGCTAAGTGATTTGCAGCAGGATTAAAAAAACAAACAAACAAAAAAAACAAAAACAAAAAAACTCCCTATGGCTCCATTTCCAAGTCTGTACAACGGGGAAACTTTGTCTCCAAAACGACCTGTGGAAGAATTACGTGGGTAACAGTATGCAAGAACACCTGACAGACTGGAGCCCTTATCAAATGTTGGATGAATCAAATCCTAAATTTTCTGTTGTCGTGAATGAGTTTGTCTTCAATTTTAGTCTTTCCACCAATAATTTTAATCTATTTATTTTGTTCTCTGGATTATGTAGTATTCTTCCTCCCTTAAAAATAATCAACTCATTTTTGGCAAAGTACAGATGGAAGCAAAAATAATAGGAATATTAAATATTACAATGCCAATAGAAGGGATTAAGACCAACTTTGAGGTATTAGTAAGACCACAGAGTACCGCCAGGCTCCTGAGTGTATGTGGGTAAAGGAGGTAGGGAATCCAATAGTAACTTCCCTGGGTAAGTACAACTGCAGCATTTCAGAGAGAACTCAGTCGATTATGATGTTATGCCATCCTCTGGTCAATGATGGCCTCTTGGCAGTTACCTAAGCTGATGCTATTGTTGTTGATTAGACTAATATGAAGAGTTATGACAGCTGCTGGGGTACTTTGCTTCAAATAAAATGAAAATAGAATCCAAGGAAAGAGAAAAAGATACAACTGAAGGAGCCAAAAATCACCTGAGTTAGAAGAGGCCATTTTGAACATATGCTCAGCTTCTAAGGAGGCTGACAACTCCAGTATGAGACAGGCCAGGCTGTTCGGGAGCTGTCCCTTGTCCTCTGCCAGACGTGATGATCAGTAACTGTCACATGAATAGGCAGAGCTGGGCCCGGCCCTGAAACTGCAGTGAGGAGCACTGGCCCAGCCAACAAGGCTGCAAAGCAGTTGGAGAATAGAAAAATGCTAATGTTCTTGGTTTCCTCAACCCTCAATACACAATCTAAGTTCCAACGTATGGTCAACTGTTTCAGAAAGGTAAAGAATTGCTTTTAGGAAAATCTGGCCATTTGAAAATCAGCTTAGAAAAGTTCTTATAGTTCAGAAGCTTTTTAAAGTTTATTTATTTATTTTGAGAGAGAGAGAGACCTGGGGAGGAGCAGGGAGAGAGAGAGGGAGGGACAGAGAGGATCCCAAGAGGATCCACGCTGTCAGCACAGAGTCCAACATACCAGGAGATCATAACCTGAGGGGAAATCAAGAGTTGGATGCTTAACTGACTGAGCCACCCAGGCACCCCTATTTCAAAAGCTTTTGATGTCAATGATATTTCTGTATAATTTTCATCACTGATCATTTTAATATTTGAATTTTTTTTTTTTAAACCTAGCTCTTCGGATTTCTTCAATTCACGTTGCAATATCCTATTTCTAAAGAAGGACATGAATCTTAAAACGTAATTTTGAGACCCTATGCAATATGAAAAGTGGTTTAAAATAAGATGAAAAAGGGGCACCTGGATGTCTCAGTCAGTTAAGAATCCAATTCTTGATTTTGGCTCAGGTCATGATCTCACGGTTCATGAGTTCGAGGCCTGAGTCAAGCTCTGTGCTGACAGTGAGGAGCCTGCTTGGGATTCTTACTCTCTTGGGGCACCTGGGTGGCTCAGACAAGGATCTGACTTCGGATCAGGTCATGATCTCACAGCTTGTGAGTTTGAACCGCAGGTAGGGCTCTATACTCACAGCTCAGAGCCTGGAGACTTCTTTGGATTCTGTGTGTCCCTCTCTATCTCTGCCCCTCCCCCACTCACACTCTCTATCTCTCTGTCTCTCTGTCTCTCTGTCTCAAAAGTGAATAAACCTTATGGGGCGCCTGGGTGGCGCAGTCAGTTAAGCGTCCCACTTCAGCCAGGTCACGATCTCGCGGTCCGTGAGTTCGAGCCCCGTGTCGGGCTCTGGGCTGATGGCTCAGAGCCTGGAGCCTGTTTCCGATTCTGTGTCTCCCTCTCTCTCTGCCCCTCCCCCGTTCATGCTCTGTCTCTCTCTGTCCCAAAAATAAATAAAAAAAAAACGTTGAAAAAAATTTAAAAAAAAAAAAGTGAATAAACCTTAAAAATTTTTTTAAAAAAAGATTCTTACTCTCTTTCTTTCTCTGCCCCTCCCTCACTCTCTCTCTCTCAAAAATAAACATCTAAAAATTAATAAATAAAACAAAATGAAATGAAATGAAAAGTTTGTTTCCATGGTCTGACCCTGCCTAGTCCAGTGTTTTCTTATCTTAAGTTGGCATTCTAATGTTTTCATATATACTGGTAAGCTATAACAACAATGCCCACCCACTTTACACTGATAAAGAAGATAGTTCTGTGATTTTTGCCACCCTTTGGAGTACTTCTCAAAGAAAAGCCGTTGTTAGTTTACCTTTGCCTCTCTCAGACTGGGATATGACCCGACTTGCTTTATAGTCTGCAAGTTGAGGAGAGTAAATGCTTCTGCTTAGCTTCCTCATCTGCCATGTTTTCCTACAGCTTGGCCCAGCAGATTCTCTGCCAAAAATCATCTGAAGCAACAGATGTATACTGCAATTGTCAATAAATATGTGTGAAGGGGAGGGCGCTCTAGAGAGATGGGCTGTGTTTTAGAGTTGTTGATACAATGACACTTTCTCATCTTAGAAATTATTTTTCTTTGTAATTTAATTAAAGCTGGAAGTCAGTGATAGGTGTCCTCTTAAGAAATGCAGAGAGGTACTATGGGGCGCCTGGGTGGCGCAGTCGGTTAAGCGTCCGACTTCAGCCAGGTCACGATCTCGCGGTCCGTGAGTTCGAGCCCCGCGACAGGCTCTGGGCTGATGGCTCAGAGCCTGGAGCCTGTTTCCGATTCTGTGTCTCCCTCTCTCTCTGCCCCTCCCCCGTTCATGCTCTGTCTCTCTCTGTCCCAAAAAAATAAATAAACTTGAAAAAAAAATTAAAAAAAAAAAAAAAAGAAATGCAGAGAGGTACTAAACTTAAGTCCAAAAGTGAAGATTGTTTCCCCCATCATGTGAGTTGTATTTCTTTTTTACTTTTTTTTAAGCTAGCAAAAAACACTTTATTTAGTTACTTACTGTGCTGAAAAATATGCTGTGTCCACAGCATACACTGAATATATTGCGAGGATTACTCTTCAGTGTTGTAATTTCAGACTGGAGTGCAAAGGCTTCATAACCAACCAACTCAGTTTTAGCACTAAAGTTTGGGGAAAATAAGTCAATAAATTTTATGTTTCCAAAAGAAAACCTGGCATTCTAGCATTTAATTTCACCCTGACTATTCCTCTACCTAAAATTTAAACTTCATAATGTATATAAATTAGTGCCCTTGTTATAGAAACACCTTTATTTTCAAAAGTTAGGAAAGTTATAGGAGTCTAATGAAAACTTAGCCAAAGCAAAATCACTGGTAATAAGGCATACTTTTTTGGGAAAGATTTATTCCTTCATATTTGTATGTATTATTTAAATTTATTATTGAAGAAAGATCCATGTCTGTTATAAGGTGTATAAACAACATAGAAGTAAAAAGTGAAAATTCCTTCACCCAACTCCCAAGAGTTAGTATTAACTATCTTACATGTATTTGAAATATATAAAAATTTGTCACATTAGCATTATATATAACATATATAAAATAAGTATAGACTTTACAAAAATGTAATTGTATTATAATCTGCTGCTTGCTTTTCCACTTTACTACACTTTAGACATCTTTCTTTGTCAGTACAAGAAATAAGTAGAACAAGCTATTTCACTCTTCCCTGTGACTAAATATTCATTTAAGTAGCATAATTTTTAACAATCTAACCACTACTAATGGGATCAAGTTTACTGTTACTCTTTCATGACTATCAACACTGCTCTGTAGAATAGAAATCAAAGCAAGGGCACCTGGTTGGCTCAGTTGGTTAAGCACCTGACTCTTGATTTTGACTCAGGTCATGATCTCACAGTGCATGAGTTCGAGCCCCACAACAGGCTCTGTGCACTGGCAGTGTGGAGCCTGCTTGTGATTCTCCCTCTCTCTCTCTCTCTCTCCCTTTCTCTCTCTCTGCCCCTCCCCTGCTCACTAGCTCTCTCTCCAAACAAATAAATAAACATAAAAAAAAAAGAAATCAAAGCATAGTTTTGTTTAAATTTTTAAAAGCAATTTCACATTGCCCTCTTTGGTTCTGTATTCGATACCTCTTGTGTCCACCTGCATCTTGCACATCTTTTATTTCCATTATTGCTGCAGCTTTGTGCTGCTGTCTGCAGCACGACAGCATCTCACTCCAGCCTGACCTCATTATCTCTCACTTCTCCTCAGGGTCTATCAGGCTGTCTGACCGATGCCTGGGGACACTAATCAGCTTTCACCAGTGCGTACACCTTGAAATACGAAAGGCTAACACTTCTTGGTGTGACTCTTATCCAATGAGGACAGGAGCTGGTGGGTAAATGCTCCCCTCCCCTCTCCCATTCTTTAGGTGGGCAATTATGAGTCACAATTCACACAACCCTTCAGAAGGTCCCTGAGAGATCCAGCCCTTGACTGCCTACAAGGGTGGTGACCAACTGGAAAAAGCTCCCCGTGGTTGGGCTTTACCGTTCCCTTTTCATTCCCCCACTCCTATTCCATGGTCTCAGGCTCTGCTTTTGGGGGGATCTCAGTTAAGACAGGTACAGATTAAACCCGACCAAAGATGACTGTTTCTTCTCATCCTCAGCCACATCAGGCATTGTCCACCTTTTTAAACGTTGTCAGTCTTACAGGAAATAAATAAATCTCACTGTTTTAATTTGCAAGTCTGAATAATAGTAAGTTACATATTTAAAAAAAACAAACTTTAAAACATCAGCAAGTAAACCATGATCAAGAGTCTGTCATTTCTTCCAACATTAAAACCCTAAGGAAAAATACTTTGTTGCCTTTTTCCCCCAGATGAAGGTAGTACTTTCTGATTTTCACACAGTAACTGACACCACAAAGATAATAACAAGGATACAACATGACCAGAAGTCTTTTCTTACTGTCTTACAGACCTTGACATATTAAGATAGGACTAGCAAATGATGGCTACATAATCTGAACTGGGTCCTTTGTCCACATGTGTCACACTCTGACAAAATGCTATTTGCTAATAATTCCTATGGTGTAAACACACCTATCCATCCATAAAATGTTAGAGCTGAAATAGACATTAAATTCCATCTTGTTCAGTGTCCTTACTTTGAAAATGGGGACACTAAAACCCAGGGAAGAGAAGTGACTAAATGACTCACCCAATATGACACAGACGGAGAGAGCAGTAATCTGGGACTCCTGACTCTGGGTTCGGTGTTTTTCTTAATAAATTATGTTCTCCTTTCAGAAACTAATTATTTGGCTTCTCCAAAATGTCCTCAGCCCTTGTGTCTGGTAAGAGCCCATTTACTCTTGAAATATAATAAGATAAATAATGCTATTCATAATTTCACCATAGAGACATTACAAAGGACTACAGGTTTCCTCTCTAAAAGTAGAGCTTTCCTATGAAAACTTTGTAAGCCAAAATGGCATAAAGCAAAGAAGCACTTAAAATTAATTTATATGGGTGGGAATGCAAGCTGGTGCAGCGTCTCTGGAAAACAGTATGGAGCTTCCTCAAAAAAACTAAAAATAGGGGCGCCTGGGTGGCTTAGTCGGTTGAGCTCCAACTTTCGCTCAGGTCACGATCTCGCAGTCCGTGAGTTCGAGCCCCGCATTGGGCCCCTGCGCTGACAGCTCAGAGCCCGAGCCTGTTTCAGATTCTGTGTCTCCCTCTCTCTGACCCTCCCCCGTTCATGCTCTGTCTCTCTCTGTCTCAAAAATAAATAAATGTTAAAAAAAAAAATTAAAAAAAAAAAACAAACAAAAACTAAAAATAGAACTACCCTACGACCCAGCAATTGCACTACTAGGCATTTATCCAAGGGATACAGGTGTGTTGTTTTGAAGGGACACATGCACCCCAATGTTTATCGCAGCACTATCAACAATAGCCAAAGTATGGAAAAAGCCCAAATGTCCATTAATGGATGAATGGATAAAGAAGATGTGGTATATATATATATATATATATATATATGTATATATATATATATATATATATATATATGTGTATATATATATATATATACACATATATATATATACCACATATATATATACCACATATATATATATATATATACCACACACACACACACACACACACACACACACACACACACACAAACGGAGTATTACTTGGCAATCCAAAAGAATGAAATCTTGCCATTTGCAACTATGTGGATGGACCTGGAGGGTATTATGCTAAATGAAATTAGTCAGTCAGAGAAAGGCAAATATCATATGACTTCACTCATAAGAGAACTTTAAGAGACAAAACAGATGAACATGAGGGAAGGGAAACAAAAATAATATAAAAACAGGGAAGGAGACAAAACAGAAGAGACTCATAAATATGGAGAACAAACTGATGGTTACTGGAGGGGTTGTGGGAGTGGGGATGGGCTAAATGGGTAAGGGGCATTTAGGAATCTACTCCTGAAATCATTGTTGCACTATATGTTAAGTAATTTGGATGTAAATTACTAAAAAATTTTTAAATAAAAAAATTATTAAAAAATACAGGAAACAACAATGTTGGCAAGAAAATGGAGAATATGGAAAAAAATAGATTTATATAGAAAAGTTTTTGAGCATTCCCAGACCCCCTGCAAAAACAAAACAAAACAAAACAAAACTCTCAGCCTTTTCTGATACCATAGGACATATCTTGCTAATGGATGCCAAAATAAATCGAGATAAAGCACAGATGCTCACAGACAGAGTTCAAAGCTATGGCAGCTTGATGCTGAGTGTGGTTCCTGAGTTCATATTTCTTTTGGTTAGCAAAAACAGGAACCAATGCAAGTCTTTCATAAAAGCAAAGAGGAAAACTTTCAAAAAGCTGGGGATACCAATGTTTTTAAAGAGAAATATCTAGGGAGGTTATAGCTTTTTAATGGTGACCTCATGAAAGAGCTTTCTAATGGCTCCACAATTACAACTGCAAATCCTAGAATATTCAGATCCTGGCATACATCACTATTCAAAGGTGACATACAATATGAGGTCAAGACAAGAATCTAAAATTAAAACCAAAATAAGACAAAACTGACAGTTGCTAGTGAAAAATCAGTATCAATGAATAAAGGCATTAGAGACTTTAAATTTATTAGAAGGCTACAGCTACTAGCAGTGTGAAGAGAGCCTGGATATCTACATCTCACAAGACTACATTCCTGAATTAATTTTGTCTCTTTGGTTATGTTAGAGATTTACCTTAAGTTTTCATATGTATAGTTTGCATTTTTTATGATAAAAATTTATTTAAAATAATGAAAATTTTAAAAAGTCCACAGAGGTGATTTATGTATTTAGGACAATTAATTGAGTTTTAAATGCATACTTTTAATTCCTATTATGGCTAATTAACCCTTACATTCTGCTGAGTTGGGTTTACCCATATATTATTTCAGTACAGGGAACTGCTAATATTTGTGGAGCACCTGCTAAGCTCTATGCACTTTACATAATTTCAACTTTATTTATCGCTAGTCCCTGTCCTAGTTTGAGTTGCCCTAAAACCAGACCTTTAGACAGGATTCTAACGCAAATAGTTGTTTGAGAGGGGAAGGCAGGGGAGTAGAGACCTGGGACAGGAAAGGCAGCTAATAAAGTTTGTATTTCCAAGCTAGCTACCACTATGAGTAACTGGAGATCAGTCCTGCTGGGGAAAAAATCTGGAAATTATTGCCAACCACACTCCTGAATGATCCCACCCTAAGGGTAAGACATTCTGGTATGTTGGTCAGTGTTTAACAAACAGCTCTGGTAGACGATGGGAGAGTTCTTTTTTTTTTTTTTTTTTTAAGTTTAAGAAAGAGAGCATGGTGGGGGTGGGGGGCAGGGAGAGAGGGAGAGTGAGAATTTCAAGCTGTCAGTACAGAACCCATGTGGGATCACGACCTGAGCCAAGATCAAGAGTCAGACGCCCAACCTACTGGACCACCCATGCCCCCCAAGTTCTGATTTGTAGCATTTGGGATGTGCACTATAGGTTCTTACAAATGTGTGCAAAGCATCTGTAGTACACCACTGTAACCCTTGTCATTGGTTAAAGACTAATCTGAATCAGGGAGCAGGGTCCACTTCCAGCAGGCTATATAGTCAGCAAAGTGAGCATTAGAGGCCAGAGAGATGTAGTTGGTGGCATGGAAATGTGGTAACGGTAGGAGGAGAAGGGGAGGCTCCAACAGAAAATCCCCATGTTAATGATGACTAAAGTATGTACAACTTGTCAAAGGTCATGTCACTAATAATGGAAGAACTGAGATTCCAACACCAACTTAGCTGATACTGAAGCCCTCTTGTATCTGTGTATTGCCGCTTCTCCTAAAGCAAGTGGTATCTACAATGCATTAGTGAACAAAGAAAATTATATTGTATTATTTATGGTAGATTAAATTACCATAACAACTAAATCTAAATAAGTAACGGCATAAAACGATAAATTGTTATCCCTGGGAATGAATTCAGGTTTTCTAGAAGGGCTGTCCTCTACCTAGTCACTTAAAGACCCTTTTTATTCTGTGACTCTGACATCCCATGGGGGTATTGTAGTTATCAGTACCCAGCCAGGGCCATTTCTTTAAACCATGGTTCCCATTCTATTGGAGAAACAACTCACATGGCCATATGTAACTGCAGGGATGGCTGGGAAAGAGTCCCTCACTGGGCAGCTGTTTCCCAGCTACAGCTATACAGGGTGATGTGAGGAACAGTTATTTGTCACTGGAGCTCAGGCCTCAGGATAGAGTAAATGGTGAGACCAAAATGATTAATGGTGGAAAGTATGAAGGAGGAGATAGATTGAGAGTTCCAGGAGGGTAGAAAGCATGTCTACTTTGATCCTATGATATTCTTGGGCCTTGCATGGTATCTAACACATAGGAGTTAATGCACTTAGGGGTGCCTAAGTAGCTCAGTCAGTTAAGCGTTGATCTTGGTTTCACCTCAGGTCATGATCTTGCAGTTTAGTGAAATGAGCCACGCCGTGGGCTCTGCACTGACAGTGTGGAGCCTGCTTGGGATTCTCTCTCTCCTTGTTTCTCTGCCCTCCCCCACTCACGATGTCTCTGTGTCTCTCAAAAATAAATAAAATAAATAAAACACTAAAACTACAAATCTTTTTTTTAAAAAGGAGTTAATGCACTTAACATTTGTTGAATGAATGAAAGAAGGAATTTGGATTCTATGCTCTATATAATGTGGAACCATTAAAGAGTTTAAGGAGAAGGGACAGAATCAGAACTGTAGTTTAGTAAGATAACTGACAATAGCACCTGAAATTTATTTGAAAGGTTAACTACTGGAAGTAGAAAATAATTTACTTAGTTATATGTTACTAATTTCCATCTGTTGTGACTTTTTCTTTACAGAACATATAAATGTGGATTTATTTTATTTTTTTATTTTTTAAAATTTACATCCAAATTAGTTAGCATATAGTGAAACAATGATTTCGGGAGTAGATTCCTTAATGTCCCTTACCCATTTAGCCCATCCCCCCTCCCACAACCCCTCCAGTAACCCTCACTTTGTTCTCCATGTTTACGAGTCTCTTCTGTTTTCTCCCCCTCCCTGTTTTTATATCATTTTTGTTTCCCTTCCCTTATGTTCATCTGTTTTGTCTCTTAAAGTCCTCATATGAGTGAAGTCATATGATATTTGTCTTTCTCTGACCAACTAATATCACTTAGCATAATTTTTTTTTATTATATACCAATCTGGCCTCACCAGGGATTTAATAATCCATAAAACTCATAAGTGTTAGGTACAATGGCACTGGGACTGTGCAGTGCAATGCACTAGCCGCTAGCTACACGGGCTTTTTGAGCACTTGAATTATAGCTAGTCCAAAATGATGTTTAAGATGCTCTGAAGTATAAAATACACATCAGATTTGAGAAATCTAGTACAAAAACAAATGGTAAAAGTTATCATTAGTAATATTCTATGTATTGGTTAAATATTGAAAGAGTAACACCTTATATATATTACGTAAAATAACACATTATTGTAATTAATTTCACTTGTTTCTTTTAATTTTTTTTTAATGTGGCTACTAGAAAATTTTAAATTACATATATGACTTGGCATTTGTGGCTTGCGTTATATTTTATTAGACAGCACTGCTCTAGTAGATATCAATTTTGTATGCCTATTTAGCAGTTTTCGTCCCAAAATAATGCAAATCAATTGCAAAGTGAAGGTGCAAATGTTGCAAAAGATGCAGAAGTTAACTAACCCATCGGAAGTGGCAGTGAACTTCTTAGCTCACATGTAAAGCCTTACCAGTGTAGGATTCAGCAGAGTTGAACCAGCAGACCACAAAGGAAGAGAAAAGGAACAGGGACAACAATTCAAAGAAAGCAACTGAATATTACAGGAGGACCTTGAGAAAATGTATGAAGTCTTCAAATATTTTTTGCAAAACTAATAGTCATAAATAAACCACAAAGGTCAAATGAAAAAAGAATATCTCATCATACATCAAAAACAATAACCAATATAGCTCAAAGAATTCAAAGAATCAGTGGTGTTGCAAATGTAGTATAATTTTCCTAACTGTGAGATAGATTAGTTTCATAAGTTGTAGTTTTATTTTTAAATAGGAAAACCCATGGGGCGCCTGGGTGGCGCAGTCGGTTAAGCGTCCAACTTCAGCCAGGTCACGATCTCGCGGTCCGTGAGTTCGAGCCCCACGTCAGGCTCTGGGCTGATGGCTCAGAGCCTGGAGCCTGTTTCCGATTCTGTGTCTCCCTCTCTCTCTGGCCCTCCCCCGTTCATGCTCTGTCTCTCTCTGTCCCAAAAATAAATAAATGTTGAAAAAAAAATTTAAAAAAAAAATAGGAAAACCCATATTATCTGTTTTTCATTATTTACTACAAAATTTAGTGTCTGATTTTAAGTACATGCAAATTTATGTAAAATATTTAGATGGCTGGTTAATAAAAAGGAATCATAAAAATGTATATGTTTATCTTTATAAGATACATATATCTTAATATCTTACTGTTTAAAGTTTATTTATTTATTTTGAGAGAGAGAGAGAGAGCTGGGGAGAGGCAGAGAGAGAGGGAGAAAGAGAATCCCAAGCAGGCTCCACCCTGCTGGCAGAGAGCTCAATGCTGAACTTGAACTCACAAACCGTAAGATCATGACCTGAAGAGTCAAATGCTTAACTAAGCCACCCAGGCACCCCTTAAATATCTTATTTTAGCTTAAACATAAATAACAGTATTTTATTTTGTATGATTTGGGATTTCTTAACCAGTACGTGGCTGTGGGGCCCTGGTTTGTTGAGTGTGGGTTCACTATTTAGAGTTCCATGTATCTATGTCACTTATCTCACTGCCTACAATTTTCACTTTTACTTTTTTAAAGCCAAGTGAGAACTGATAGATACCTGCTTTTCCAATCTTTTACAGTTAACACATCCACTACTAATTTCATAAAGACTTTTTTCAGGGTCTTACCTTCTTGCATTTTCCAAAGCATTTAACTTAGTTTTCATTGGAACAACGTTCCTTTTGCATTTGTATACCCATGTTTTATTAACAATCAATTTGACAGTATTTAAATTTCATAAGGACACTTATAGCAGTATAATCAGGTTTGGGAACAAGTATGACAGATTTTCTTCGGGCCCACAACTCACCTGGAAGGAGAAGCATACAGGCACCATGAGCATTCGTTGTGCTCTGGCATCCCTTTGAAAATGTCCTTTTAGGGAGCCAGTTATCCCATAAATGACAAGATTTCCTCACTTGGAACATCTGGAAACAACTGGGAAGTATGGTATCTGGAAAGAACATGGAGAAACCAAATTCTAGCCCAGCTCTCCTGAAAGTACTCTGTACTAAATATATAAATATATATAAACCTCATAGAACACAAGCTTTTCGTTCTATGCTGCACATTATATTCTTGCTCTTTATGTCTACATAAAAATAGATCTTACAAAAAAAGTATGGAAACACACACACAGATCTGAAAATTCTCTCAGAGTCAGCCTGAAAAATAACTAATAAAAATATTTGCAGATGGGAATTTATTTAATTTTGTAAATAAGAAAAATAACAAACAATACCTCCAGAGAAGAGGAAAACTCCCTGCATATGCATAGTAGATGCTAGGTGCTCAATAAATATGTGATGAATGACATACAGGCTGAAATATTTCTGCCAGTGCATACTAAATCAGCTCATTCTGATGTCAGTGATATTTATGCACAATCAAGAAACACACCAATATTAAGCTAGATTCTCCAAATGAATGTGTGTAGCAACCAAAGTGTGATAAAGGTTACCAAAGTTGTCATGGGATAAGTGAAATCATTGCAATACTTCTATCTGGGAAAGCATAGAACTAAAGGACTTGGAAATAGTACCTGAAGTTTTCAATGCACAAGCAACCCTCGAAGAGACACAAGACTCCTTTATGTCATTAAAGTAATCAAATTAAGGCACTTCAACATCAGGATCCAACAGTACCAAAACCAGAGCTAGAGTCCTACCATGTTTAAGATTGAGAAACTACAGTAGCAATCCCATGGGTTAAATTGTCCTTAAAGAAGACTTTGTATTAACATATTGCAGACAAAGAACATCCTTTGCAGTCAAGCATGTCCTTTGCTTATTTCTCTCTCCTCCCCTCTCTAAAAAAAAAAAAAAAAAATCCATTTGTCAGTGCGTAATGACAACCCAAATATTTACATAAAAGATCAAGGGCAAAATTCCTCAAAGCACCAAAAACTAGGCAAAAGACCAGTACTTGGGTTTCTCGGTGGTGGTGTGTGGTGAATGGACGAGGTCAGAGAAGTGGGGCTAGTTGATAGTGTTGCATTTGCTACAAATAAAGAGTTTTACTGGAATCCTCTTCTACTTTGCTACTATGGCCAAACTTTAAAATTGGAATTATTTTGAAAGGCTAATTACAGGTAACTCTGTGTGTGTGTGTGTGTGTGTGTGTACACAATTTTAAGGTTTTTCTGTCTAAATAGGAAAGAGGATAGTTTATCCTTTCAATTTGGGATTTGGTGGGTGTGGCAATCTGGGAAGATCTGGGAAACAACTAGTGTTTAGTTTGGATGATACACCTGGCTACCATTAAAAGAGCATATAATTATAGCCTAAATGTAGACTTTAAATTTTAACAGATTTATCTAAACTTTCAAAATTTGTACCATTGACTGTAACTATCTAAAACCATCCTATGGCAGATGTTGCAGTAGTATTCAAAACTGGGCTAATTTACACTGCCATTTTAAAAATCCCTCCAATATCACCACACTCCTAAATTAACGTTTATTCTCGGGAATGGGGCTTTCATTTTTTCTAGTTTGGAGAAGTCAAATGAATTGTTTTGTAGACAGTTCAGACTTCTAATTCTATGAAGACTGACAAGACAGCGCTCTACTTTGTGTTAGTGAGGAACCCTCTCCCTCCCATCCCCCCACGCTATGTTTTAATTAACGTTTCACAAAAGAAATATAGAGGTGCAGGTCCCGGGTTGTGGGACGTTTCCCCTCACAAACATGCTCGAGGAAAAGAAGGGAGGGGAGAAATAAACGCCACACAGAAGATCTACTCGCCAGAAGAAAGGTCGAAAATCATTAACATGTAAATGGTACTTTTTCCATTCCAAGTCACCTTATCGCCGAGACTGCCCCAGGGACTGGAAGGGTTCGGAACGCCAAGTTAGGCAACTTGGGGACTGCAGGAGTCGGGGCGGAGGGAACCCAGACCGTGGCCAGACCCTCCTTGGAAGGACGTGCGGCTAGAGGCATCGGATTTAGAGGCGGGGCGGGGCGGGGCAGGGCCGGGGGGGAGAAGGAGGGACTGGCCGAGGATGATATTATCGAGCACTTTCCTGCACAGCCTAGCTTCCTTCCCCAAACTCGCTCTATGTGGTCCCGTAAACCACTGCCCTTCCCCAAAACAGCGGAAGAAAAAATAAAGATGTATAAGGGGACACGCGCCCTCCGTGTCTCTCTCTAGGTGAGAGGGGTATCCCAAATCGGTGATGTCAGGTCGTGAACAAGATATTCCAGGAAACGCTGAAGTTTTATTTGTAGTTCGTGTTGCGGGGGGTGGGGGAGGAGGACAAAGGAAGAGAAAAACGTTGAAAAAAAAAAAAAACTTATTCTTTTTGGTCCGCGGCTGCACGTCTGCTGAAAATTGAGTTTCTTTCGCTTTCCATCAAGCCGAGAACCCTGGCCGCCACCTGCGCGTCCCGCGCGGGGTGGGGGAGGGGGTTGGTCCTCGCCCGGGTTCCCCGACGACCACTGCAAAGGGCAGCGAAAATGACAAACCGCAAACTGTCTCGCCGGCATTCCCGTCAACGCACCACACACCTAAGTTCGAACTGAAACTCCCGTTGGCCGACCTCCCACCGAGCCAGGCCGAGATTGCGGCGGAGAGGAAGCTGCGCGCTGCCGCCACGGAGGCTCCTCCTCTCGCCGGTGCAGCCCGGGACTACCTGGCGGCTCGGGCAGGGGCGGGGGTTGGGTGCAGCACGCAAAGCTCAGGGCACCGTCGAGACTGCAACGTTCCAGCCCACTTCGCAGGCCAGCGCGGGACGCCGGGCGCACAGCCTATTCCTTCCACCTGCTCCATGCCGTACCCTCCCCCTTCCCTGGCCGTGCCCGGTGAGCCTGCCAGACCGTCCAGGCCAAGCACCCGGCGGGCCGTGCTCACGCAGTTGGCGCAGGCGGCCCTACGCTAGCGGCGCAGCGCCCGCCGGTCCGCCCGCCCCCTGCACTCTCCCCGCCCCCTCCCTCCCTCGCAGGGGCCGAGCGAATGTAGCCCGCGAGAGAAAATGGCGGCGGCGGCGGGGAATCGCGCCTCGTCGTCGGGATTCCCGGGCGCCCGGGCGGCGAGCCCCGAGGCGGGTGGCGGTGGAGGTGCTCTCAAGGCTAGCAGCGCGCCCGCAGCAGCCGCGGGGCTACTTCGGGAGGCGGGCAGCGGGGGCCGCGAGCGGGCTGACTGGCGGCGGCGGCAGCTGCGCAAAGTGCGGAGTGTGGAGCTGGACCAGCTGCCGGAGCCGCCGCTCTTCCTCGCCGCCTCACCGCCGTCCTCCTCCACTTCCCCGTCGCCGGAGCCCTCGGACACAGCGGCGGGCGGGAGCGGTTTCCAGCCTGTGGCCGTGCCGCAACCCCACGGAACCGCGAGCCGTGGCGGCGCCCAACCTCCGGAGCCCGCGGCCGCACCGGACAGCGGCGCTCCGAGCCCCGCGGGGGCCGAGTCCGGGGAGAAGCGGACGACCGCCGCCGAGCCGCCTCCTGCAGCGGCCCCAGCCGGGTGAGCTGCGCGGCCGGGGATGCGGCGGGGACTTGGGGGGCGGGCGAGGGCAATGAATGAACCCCGGACACCGCGCACTGAGTCCCGGCGCTCAGCGCAGCTAAGCTGCGCGCCGCTCGCCGGGATCTGAGCCCTCGGGCACCCCCTTTGACCCCTCCGGCGTCGGGCGGCGCCCCGGACCTGGCCTGCGGGACGAAACGGGGGCCCGGGGCGGGGACGTGCCGGAGAGTTTGTTATTGTTTGTAGACATGTGACAGGCGTGCGAGCCGCGCTGCAGGGACCCGTTGAGATAAGGTGTGGGGCCCCGGGCTGGCTTTGTGGGGCTCCGGAATCGGGACTCTTGGAGGACCCCCGGCGTGGGACCCTGGCGTTGCCCTCGGGGCTGGGCTGGGGGGGCGGGCAGGCGCCTGTTGGCGGCGCCCCCAGACGAGAGTCCCGGGATCTCTGGGGTGAGGCCAGAGCCTGCAAACAAGCGGTGGTCAAAAAAAGGGGCGGGGTGGGTGGGAAGCCCAGCCCGAGGCCGGGTGGGGGGCCCGGGACGGAGGAGAACGCGGTGAGGTCCTCCCGGCCTTGACAGGCAGAGACCCTTAGCAGGTACCCGGGGCCCGGCCCGGACGGAGGCAGAACGACCACAGGGGCTCCTGGTGGAAGGCGCTGTAACGCCTGTCAAAGCGTTGTGGGCGGGCAGACTGCACACTCGGGGACTTGTAATATTTTTGGAGTTGGTTTTTCTCATTGCGTCCCTCAAGGGGCTCCACATGTTCTTGGGAATGCGGACAGCGCCACTGAGACTTGAGTGACTTCTGTTTGGAGTTTGAAATTGGCCTTTGAAGTTTGCATTTGGCGGAGTGGTGTAAGAGCCAGGACCGGATGTGTCAGCCATTCAGTTTCAAAGCAGTGGTGACTGCTCCCCGCAGCCTCTCTGGCGTGGCTGGGGACCGCGGCTCGGGTGCGGTGCTTCCTGCTCGGTGCAGCTGCGCGGGCCGCCCGCCTGACTGAGGGATTCCAGGGGTCACAGTGCGGTTGGCTTCGGCTCACATAGTCCTGTAGTGCCAATGCATTACGGTATGTGTAAGGTAACAGACTAGACGTTCTTGGCCTGACCCTTTCTTTGGCTACTGGAAATCTTTATGTTAAAGGAAATTATTTTAAGTGTGACAGCCGTAATCCATGTTTTTAGAAAATCTGACTAGTGTTTGCACAGCACAGTCTTGATGAGTATTTTGAGTTGCTGGAAATGTTTTTGTGATAGTTACCCATTGCCCTGTAGAGTTTCCTGACCTTTATTCTGAGTATGTTAAAGACTGTCTTAGATTTTTTTCCTTGTGAGACGAATCTGACAGTAGGAATCCTTGGTTTCGGTTATCTAAAGTTCTTTGGCACTTTTTTGAGCTTGATTATTTATTTAAAGCCACAGTTCATTTATTACCAGGAAGTCGCGCCCCCCCCCCAAATTACCCTAAAAATTATGGTCAACACTGTGCCATGGCAATCTTGAAAGGAGATGGCTGTGATAGTTTTCTGTGTGCACTTGTAAATATAACTTAGGTTTACGAGAATTAAGTTCCTCTACATTTTCCTGCTTCCGTGAAGATTGGAGTAAAAACTCAGTAGGACAATTCTTTGAAGGCAGTTGATACTACAAATGAGCTCCAGATAAAAATATTAAACCTTAAATTTGAGAAGTTAATTTTATCTGTTCTGACGAAAGCAACTTTTGAATACAGTAAATAATTTAGTACCAGCATTCTAGTCATTAAAGAGCTATGAATATAGAAGAGCAACCACTGTAAAAAATAATGTGTAGAAGTTGTTTAGTGTTGTCTCCACACAAAATAAGAGGACTAAGATGGAGGCAGGTAGAATTCAGAAACGGTAATTTATGCTTAATTTTTGCATTTCATAACGTAGGTATTTTCCCCCTCTTTGTTTAAGGAGTGGATTATAATTGTGCAATGTGTGAAATAATGGGCTAATCAGCATAATCACTTTTTAAAAATGAATTTCACTAGCCAGAATGCTGTTTGTTCACCCTAAGTCATCCCTGCAAATTTCATTTACACCAAAATGTTGATTCCCTAAACTTTTGAAATATAGTGATTTTTCCTTTCAATTTCCTTCTCAGTGGGATTGAAATTGATTTGCATTTGTTGGTATAAATACTTTGAGTATAAAGAGTTCATTGAACTCTACATTTTACTTTTTTGACAGTTTCATTTGTACTTTCTGGAGGAAAATTTAGCCTTGAGATTTTGAAATATTTTTATGTTTCAGTAGTAGTAAGGGTCTGGAGACCCCTTCTGTCTAAAGACCTATTGTATGTTTTAAAGAGAATCCTATGATTTTTAATTTCAGAATTTCCTTCAGGTTTTTGACCTTTGGATGTAGAAACTGGAAATGTAGAAAATATATTTGTGCAGTATAAATTATGTAAGTTATACTCATATTAAAAATAGAAAAGTTTAAGTCTGACCCTCTCCTTTAGGGTAATAATTGAAACCATGAAAGTTTTGTGCCTGAAAGTGGCACGCACAGGTTTGGGATTTTAACTTACATTACAGAATTAGGAACTTTTTCTTCCTATTTATTGTCTTTGAAGAAAAATTGCAGTGTTATCCTCCATTGAACAGGCTGTTGTGAGTTTGGTAGTTATAATTACTCTATCCTATTTTTGTAACTGAAAAAACCCTAACTATCAATTTGCTGGCCCCATGAAAGAACAAGATATGCTGTACTTGTTAATGTTAGTTTTTGTTAAAACTAAAGCTATTTCATAGACTGCTTTTATATCCTCATATAGCCCTCAGCTTTCACTTCCTTTTAGAAGCTACTGGGTTAAAAATATAATTTAGTGATTTTTTTTTTTTACTAGAGGAGATACAGGAACATTATTACCTAAAAATAAGTTTTAAAAATTAAGTTGACGATTTTACAAAACAGTAGAGGGAGTTACATAAGCTAACATATGTGAATTTGTAAGTTTTGTAGTTATGAATTATCTCCAAACTCTCTATTAAATCAAGTAAGAAAATTAATGCATTCTTCAAAGATTATCCTTATTAAATATAATTCTGAAAGAAAAATATCAGTTATAGTTGTTGCCAACTTTTGTTTTCTTTTCATATCTGATTTTGGCAGGGGTAACTGGTTAACCAACATTCCTTAATGTATGATTTCCAATACTCTTTAATAACTCCATTTTGTTAGATACAAAAACCAGGAAGTAGCCCTGTTCATTGGTACTGTTTCACCTCCTCATAGTGCCTCAAGTCTATGTTGCTTGTCTTAGAAAAATGGTCATTGACTTACTGACTTGAAGATTTCAAAATATAGAAAGAAAGGAGTGTTCTTTGTTTTCATCGAGTGCAAAATAACCAGCTACAGCTTGCCTAGGCTGTCTGCTCATCAGTCCTTGACACTGGCTGTGAACATTCCAGAAGAAGAAATAATGGGGTGGCAAGGCAGTTAATGGTGAATGGATTCCCCTGAGGGAAAATATGAGGCATTCAGAAGTGCTCTGAGTTAGAAAGCACGATTTTGCATTTGTAACCCATTTTCTTGGGTTGAGGGGTCTTTCTCTATAAAGGCAGTAGAAAAACGTGGTATGGAAAAGTAATAGTCTCCAGAGGCTGCTTACGAACTATAGTATATTGCACCTCTAACCTTGGTAATGTTTTGATTATATCAGATACCAAGTATAGTCCTTAGACTTGGTGGTTTTCCCCAATCCTGGCCTCTTTTCATATCCTAAGTCAAAAGTTAGAGCTACTTAAAAATGTGAATGGGCAGAAGATAAATGTAAGCAAATGTTCAGTATTAGGAATAGATCCACATTGTCTCTAACAAATAATTGAAGAACATTTTTAACATGAAAGAAGTAATCAGGAACAGAATTAAAGTAAATGGTTTGTTGCAAAACAGTGAGATTAGTCAGGTGATATGTAAGAGGATTTTAGCTATGGCTAAAACATGTTCATTGAGCATACAGATATGTTTGGATTCATTTTATGTAGTCACCTTTCTTCCCTTCTGCGGGTCAGACAAGTTACAGCCTTCCAAGGCTTTGTAATTTCTGTTTTCAAGAGGTGGAAACTTATAGGTGATGCTAAAGCCCTTTGATCCCATAACTAGAAGACAGCTCCGTCAGTCTGACTCCACAGTTCATTTCTTTCCACCATCTATGCTGCTTTTATTTTTTCAAATTAATAAATTAATTGGTAATTTTTAAGGAGGAGGTTACTCTGCAGGAGTCATAGTAAACATAATAGGTCTCCACTGAGTGCCATTGCCAATGTATTTGTCTCTTTATATGTATATACTGCATAGTATTCTGTAACCTGGCCTTGTATATGTAATATAAGTAGACTGTACTAGATCACCTTATTGTGTTAGGCATGAAAAATAATTGATTCATGTTGAGTTTTTCTTAGATTTCTTGATTTGTGCTGTATTAAATCGGAAGTGGAGGGAAGTGAAGCTGAAATTAAAATCACTCATTTATCCTAATCATCATACATGGAGAGAAACTTCCTGTCTAGCTGGACCTTGCTCCTTTGTTGTTGTTCTTTTTTTATTTCATTCATCCAACATTTAAGAATCTCTACAAGATGATAGTCTTTGTATTAGAGAAAAAGATCATTAATGCGTGGTCTCTGTTTCTCTTGGTGGGTTCTAGTATGCATGTGTTAGCAGTACCATGTTAAGTGCTTTAAGAGAGATGTGAATTCAGAGAGACACCCAGATTAAAAATTAGTGTTCTGAATCTCATCCACAGCATTCCACACTGTATTCATGCAGTGAATATGATGGTACCTCCCTAACTTTCTCAGGGATTAGTTGGCCTTCCAGATTAGTAGTTAAGGGTGGTAGCTTTGTTTTACTTTCTGCAGGGCATTTGGTCTTTTTCCCCTTTCTTAGGACAGGTATATGCTGTAGTTTTTCCATTTCTACAGTAATGGAAAAAGGAAATCTAGATACAGATGAGTTTCAAACTGTTTCTGGCTATACTCTTAAGAGGAATATATACAGAACTGCAAGTTCAGATGTGATTTTTTTTTTCTTGAAAGAGAAGATGGAGGTATGGGGAACAAGAAACTCAATATATGCCAATGGTGCTTTTAAACTTTAGTCTTAATTATTAGTAACAGCAACTCTGCTAGTTAAGAAAACAATATTGGGAAATGTAAATTATGCTCTATGGCATAAGATAATCAAGAAAATATCCTTGTCTTTATATACTCTATGGCATATCACAGTTGGTTTAGGTATGTTTGGTATGGAAGGGAGTTTTATTAGTGACGGAGTCCTTTGGAATACCAGTCTGGTTAGTTTAGTTTAATAGATTGACATGTCATAGAGTGCCAAGAACTGTTAAGTTCTTAATAACCACCAAGCATATATTTCTGAGAGTACAGTCTGTCACCTGGAAATCATTAATGAGGCCATCAGACCTCTTGAAGAATGGAGGAAGTCCCTGGAGCTTCCACAGTGCTGTAGTTAGTTAACTAAGTTTATCACATGAAATATATTGAGTGTATGTGGAGTAAGGAGAGAGTAGACACTGGGTGGAGACTTTACTCTTGACAAATAGACGTGATCATTACTTTTTTGTTGTTGCCTAAATAAGTCCTTTAACTGATATATTATCAAATAACCTTCAAACTGGTCTAACAGCATTCTGAATAGTAAATATCAGTTGTTAACAAATGCGGAACTCTGTCTTATTATTTATACCATTGCCCAGTACCTAGACTAGTGTCTGCTACCCATGAATGTTAGGTGCCCATAAATGTTAGGATGGATTAATTTTCTCAAAGTGGTTATTTTTAAATTAGTGTATCTGAAGATTACAATAATTTACTTTGATGTGATTTTAATCATGGTCTAGCTTAAGGCAAGTTTTGAAGTCAAGAACTGTCTCTTAGGCTTGATATTTAGTAGCAATAGTTGGTGTTTAGCAATCACTGACCATATTGATTGATTTCATATTATGTATAACAAAATAATTAGTTTAATAGCTCAGTGTAGTTGCAAAGTAATTAGAGCCATGCTCAAAGTATCAAATAGTGAGAAAATGAGTTTCTGATATTTCAAGTGGCTAGTTATTTGGACTGATGGGTAATCCTCCTGATTATCTTCTTCACCCTGACAGTTCTTGCTTGGTGGCCCATCATCACTCTCTTGAACATTAATATTAGAAGATCTTCAGGTTGATCCTAGGGCTTCTCTCATTTTGTCTTCTCCATCCCTACCCTCATTAATGCCTTGAGATCAATTATTGACTGTTCACAAATGATTGCCGAAGTTCCTAACCATGACTTCTCCTGAACTCCAGACTTAACATCTAACTGTCTGTGTAACAGAGCCATACTCAGATATCTAAAATCAAATTCAGGACTTTCCCTATACCTTGTTCTACTAATACATTCTCGGCTTATGGAATGGCAGAACCAGAACCTAGGAGTTACCCTTGACAGCTCCTTGTATATAGTCCACCATCAGAGGCTGAGGATTTGACTGTTACCACATCCTTAAGCCAGGCTTCCATGATCCCTTATTTAGACTAATGTAGTAGCTTCCTGACTTGCCCCTGTATCCTGCTTTCTCCCTTCTAATCTGTTCTCCTTATTATATGGCCAGAGTGATTATTTTTATTTTTATTTTTATTTTTATTTTTATTTTTATTTTTATTTTCATTTTTATTTTATTTTATTTAAGTAGGCTCCATGCCCAGTGTGGAACCCAATGCAGAACTTGAACTCAGGACCTTGAGATCAAGACTGGCTGAGATCAACACTCACGCCCTTAACTGACTGAGCCACCCAGGTGCCCACAGAGTGATGACTTTAAAATGTTAATCTGATTATAACAATTTTCCTCTAGAAAAGTAAATAAGATTAAATATAAAAACTCTCAGAAGCTTTCTATTTGGTTAAAAACAGAGAATCCTTAACATGCTCTACCCAGTCCCTGCCCTGTCTGGCCCTGCGCCTCTCCAGGCTGTCTCAGATCACACTTGCCCTTGTTCTTTGCTGGCTTGCCTTCTTTCATTTCCTCAAACTCAGCATTCCACCTCTCGCCATAGGGCTTTGGCATGTACTGCATGCTCCCTCTGCCGGGAACACTCTTCCCCAGTCCCAAGTCAGTACTTCCTTGTTCAAACCTTAGCTCACTGATACTTCCTCAGGGAAGCTTTTCTTCCCTGGTCTCTCAGACTGGCTTGTAGCACAGTGTCTCTCTACTGTCAATGTTGTGATTTTACATTTGTTATCTCATTTGATGAATTGCTGCCTTCTCCAGAAGATTATAAGACCTGTGTGGGCAGTGCCTGTGCCTGGATGGGGACCTGGCACCTAGCAAATGCCTGGCCCAGAGTAGACCCCCAGAGTAAATATTTGTGGAATAAATGAGTAAGGATAATAATGGCAAGTTTAACCTAGTGGATCATCTGTTTGTCGCCTTGGGTCACAGTACCCTTGGACCTAGCTGAGAATAAACAGCAAAAGCCTAGATGATTGTTGTTGCCAAGTTCTCAGTTTGTGATAGATTCATGGGAGGTATATGGACTATTAGACATGCCAAGTGCTTTGACTGAGGTAGGACAGCTTAATGTGGCGTGGGGGAAATAGCTATATAGTAGTCCCTTACCCCCTTTCCCATGGTTTCACTTTCCGAGGTTTCAGTCAGCCAGCCGCAGTCTGATGATCCTCCTTCCATCTTCTGGCACTGTCATCACAAGTTCAGTAGTGCTACCCCTTCCCCTCTCATGCTGTCTCTCTCTCTTTCTCTCAAAAATAAAGAAAAACATTTAAAAAAATTTTAAAAGGGTTGGGGGGGGGGCCTTGGATGGTTCAGTCAGTGGGTTAAGCATCCAAACTTGGCTCAGGTTATGATCTCACGGTTCATGCGTTCAAGTCCCGCGTTGGGCTCTGTGCTGACAGCTCAGAGCCTGGAGCCTGCTTCACATTCTGTGTCTGTGTGTCTGTCTCTGTCTCTCTTTCTCACTCTCTCTTCCTCCCTCCACCCTCCACTCATGCTCCCTCTCTCAAAACTAAATAAAACGTTAAAAATTTTTTTAAAAAAAGTTCATTAGTAGCTTAACACTACGTCTCCAAGTCTACATCATTCACCTCACTTCATCTCATCAGATGGGCATTTTATCATGTTACATCATCACAAGAAGGGTGAGTACAGTACAGTAAGACTTGGAGAGAAAGTGACCACATTCACATAACTTTTATAAAATTATATTGTAATAATTGTTCTATTCTATCAGTTACTGTTACTCTTACAGTGCCTAATTTATAAATTTATCGTAGGTATGTACATATAGGAAAAAACATAATTTATGTAGGGTTCAGTACTATCTCTGGTTTTAGACATCCACTGGGGGTCTTGGAATGTGTTCCTAGTGGATAAGGGGAGACTGCTCTACTGCATGGTAATCTGTTGTAGGTAAGAAGAGCTTACTGTGTGTATGTAATTCTTTTGCACTTACTAGGGTACTGAAAATGTGTGTGTATGCATATTTATGTATATATGAATAAATATACACATAAAGGTGCCACGCATTAATATAATGATTCCTTTTTTTCAAGTTCTCAAAATGTTATGTAAACTTAAGATATCGTTTTAAGGTTCTTGTCCCAATGTATTCATATGAATAGATATACTCATAAAGATGTTATGCATTAATGTAATTTTTCCTTTTTCACAAACTAGTAATGTAATGTAAACTTAAAATACCATTTCCAGGATTCTTGTCCCAATATAATCCTACTTCATGTAAAATTTATTAAACTGTTTTTGATAGTAATTCAACTTGTAGTAAATAGAAGTTCACATTTGCACTAAAGAGATTTGCTAGGCAAATACTGTCTGAGATTTCAGGAACCAAGAGCCCACGTAACAGAAAGAAAACATTTTAAAGTTTACTGATGGTAACTAAACCCAGCAGCCTCCCTTATCTAGAACATGGTTTAGCACTAAGATGTAGGGAAAAAAGGCTCTCAGCCGCCAAAGAGCCTGTAACAAAATCTGTCCTTTGAAGTTCTTTGATTTTACACTTATGAGAGTTCCAAGGGCATTGGCTCAGGATTCACAGACACTTACTTAAGATATTCTTGTTTTCTTGTCCATTTGGTGTCCCTAAAACACAGCAATCAAAAGCAGCCAATTAGAAGGACTAAGAGTATGAGGGACAGGTTCCCTGATGGCAGCAATACTGGCAGAGAGATTTGACAGCCAGAGAGGAGAGAGGGAGGGAGAGGAGGATGTCACAGCATTGCTGTTGGGGGACACCTGGTGTGGGAACATTCTGTTCCACATACCTGGATAGCTTCTCAGATTATGAATTTTTTGAATGACAAAACTTTCCACATTACTTCTTGAGCACCAATTTCCTTATTTGTAGAATGACTATGAAGAAGATTGTTTTTTATAATGTCGAGTGTGGCTCATCATAACAAAGTTGTGGTGTTTCTTTCTATTCAGCCAATGGAAATTAGAATGTTTATAATATATTGAGTAAGATTTTCATTCAAGATAGTTGTAGCAAGTATTTTGATCCTTAAAGTGGTAAGCTTCTAAATTATCTAGAATAGGTAGTTACATAGCCCTGATGATACTAAATAATTGAAGAGTCCGTTAGAATTCCGTAAAATTGTATGCCACTCATTAGAAATGTCGTGTGGATTGTCTCTGTGGGAAAATCTTTTTTGTTCTATTTGTTGGCTTTAATCATATTCTACCCTGCAGTTTCTTTACGATACTTCTTAATCACTACCTCTAGGGATATATCCTGACCTTTCTCCTAGTTAAACTGTGAAGAGTGAAGCAGTAAGCTCTGACTTTTTAACACTGATCAAGTTACTTAATGACTGCAAGGTTTTTGGTTTAATTACTTGGAAAAGTCTGTATGCTTTAAGGTGATAAGTGTTTTGAAACATATTCACATTTCTTTTTTCTCCTTCGAGGTTAATTGGCTGCATCTCTTTATCTTCTGGATTTCTATTAATATTCTTAAATTCTGCTTGGGTAGTAAATAAGATAATTTTAATTGAAACTTAGATTTTATAAAAGATGTGACAGACCAATGTAGATATTAATATTCCTGAAAAAGTTTTAGGTTTTTTAATCTAAATTTATTTTGAATTATGAAAATATGTTTCAATCTTCTGATACAATGACATCTCCGTGCTGTTTTATGAGGTCCTAATAATGTTTTTGGGATTCAGGACTTACAGAATTAAACTTCATTACTAAAATGATTGGACAGCCCTTTTGAAAGCAATAGAACAATTATTTTTTTAATTTGTATCTTTATCATTTAACAAAAAGGACTACATTGGAGACTACAAAATTTTCTTTTTTCTTTTTTTTTTTAGGTTTTTTTTTTAACATTCATTTTTGAGAGGGTGTGAACAGGGCAGGGGCAGAGAGAGAGGGAGACATAGAATCCAAAGCAGGCTCCAGGCTCTGAGCTGTCACCACAGAGCCTGACATGAGGCTTGAACTCACGAGCTGTGAGATCATGACCCGAGCCGAAGTTAGACGCTTAACCGACTGAGGCACCCAGGCGCCCCATAAATTTGCCTTTTTCTTGACAGTATTTTGTTAATTGTGTTGATAAACATGGAGCTATCTTTTTCGTTTTTTTTAATGTTTATTTATTTTTGAGAGAAATCAAGTGTAAGCGGGGAAGGGGCAGAGAGAGAGAGAGGGAGACACAGAATCTGAAGCAGGCTGCGGGGTCTAAGCTGTCAGCACAGAGCCCAATGTAGGGCTCAAACCCACTAACTGAGAGATCATGACCTGAGCCGAAGTCAGTCACTTAACTGACTGAGCCACCCAGGCGTCCCTGAGCTATCTTTTTAATGACTGAATAACATTCTGTTATATGAATGTCTCATTAGCCAGTTTTCTATTTTTTTTCTCAGTTTCCTGTTTTTAGACATTTATATTGTTTGTGTTTGGATTGTTATATTAACCTTTAGTGACTGCCATCGTATATGCATTTTTATGTATTAGAGAATTTATTTCTATAAAAGAAATATTCAGAAGTGGAATTGCTGAGTCAAAGGACATGGATATTTAAAATTTGATTGTATAGCTGAATTGCATCATCAAACATTGTACCAGTTTATATTTATTTCTGTTTATTTGACGGTATGTGAGAGTGCCCGTGGCCCCACATTTTGGCTATCATTGGACATCATCCATCTTTCATTTTTTGCCAGTCTGGATGAAAGATGGTTTCTTATTTTAATTTGCATTTTTTAGCTTTTTAACATCATTGTACAACTTGCCATATTTATTATGGACAAGCTGTCATAATAATTTATTGGACAAGTTGTCATATTTATTTCTTTGGTATATTTTCTTTCATACATGGGTAAGAACTGTTTATTTTTTCCTGTTGGTTTGTGATCACCCTTTGTATGTTAGAATAGCTCTGACATGTATTGCAATTGTTTTCCTCCACTTTTGTGTTGTGTTATGAATTTCAGTTAAGAGTGTTTTTCCACAAAGAAAGTTTAATTGTCTTTTCAGATTTCAGTTTTTTCTTTTCATTATTTTTGCATTTAGGTCTTATAGCATGGCCTTCTAGAGATGCAGTGCTGTGTAGTACTGAAGAGTGCAGATGCATGAATTATAGTCAGAGTGTCACCACTGCCAGGTAGTGTAACTGGGCAGTTACTTACCTTCTTTGCATTTCACTTTTCTTAACTGTAAGATGAAGATACCATTTCATAGTTATAATGAGGACTGAGTGTTTATATAGCTCTTCAGACAGTGAGTGCTTGGTGCACAGTAAACACCATATAAGTAATGGTTCTTACTATTCCCTATTGTAAAGTTATACAAATTCACCAGCATTTTCTAATATTTTTATGTATTAAAAAAAAAACTTTAACTTCTGATCCATCTGAAGTTGTAAGGAATGGTTCAGTGTCTAACTTCATTGTCTCCAAATGACTAACTAGGTGTCCCAGCACTGTTTATTGATTAAAAGTATTCCCTTTATCACATACTAAATTCTCAGATATTTGGAAGTTCCCAGATACATTTCTTTATTCCAGATCTTTTTCTTGCACTAAGGGCCTAAACTCCTAAATAGCCACATTTCAAGATTAAAAGAAAGACATTAATAGAGAGAAAGGATATATCAGGAGATTATTAACTATATCTTTGCTGACTCATTCTTATTGATTTTGGTCCCTGAAATGTCTTGGCTTCATTGACAGAACCCTGCATCCTACTGCCTCTGGGATAGTTTCTCTAGAAGGTGCAGCTCCGGCAGGTGCTGCAGCCCTGTGTCCACACTGAATCCCTGTCACCCTGCCCCCCAGCTTTTCTATCCTCTCCCTCAGTTCTCCTGCTTGTTTTGGGTGCCTGTTGGTAACTCCTGCCATTGTCTCCCTCATTGCTGTGCTCTTATTCTTCTGGCTTTCTTATCCTCAGCATCCAAGCAGGCTCCAGTTGTACTGTTGCCAGTTCCCTGCTAGCCTTGGAATTCACCCTACGGCTGCTAATCCAGGGTCACATTATTGTCACCTCATCCCGATCTTGCAAAGCCTCCTTCCTAACCAGCCTCCTGCTTTTAGACATGTCTTCCTGTCTTTTCCCTACACTGTAGTTAGAGTGAGGCTTCTACAGTGAGGGTATGACCCTGACACTTCTGTCCACGGAACTTTCCTTCATCCTCAGAATAAAGTCCAGACTCCTTAATCTAGCTCAGAAGCCCCTGGTGACCAGGTCTGCTCCCCTCTTAGCTCCCCCTTTCAGGACACCGTCTTTATTTTCAATGTGCTGTTTCCTCCATCTGGAATACTCCTCATCTCCACTATGAAATGGTTTTCAATATGTTTTTACTCCCTTTGCAATAATGAATTACTGGTATTCTACTAAATATAAGTGTGGCTTTTTGCAGAAGTCAATACTGTATTGTGAATTCTGCTGAACTCTGATTTAAAGTTCCTCAGTATCTGAAATAGATTTGCTGCTTTTAAACCTCTTCAGTTTTTCCTCTGTGATTGTGTATGTAGTCATGTCTTAACTGAACAACGGTGTTTACGAAGAGTTGTTTGTAAAGTGTACGTTATTATAAAGTGAGTCGGATTTTTCAGGTTATGTGAAAATTTCATAGGTGCAATGTTGGGAGAATATTTTGGTGCCGCACAATGTATTGCTGTCTTTGGGAATAATCCAAGACCATCTCCCGTAGGAGAACAAACATGCTGAAATGCTGCAATCACAGGGCTTGACTGTGTCCTGGGCACATCATCACAAGGTTTATATCAGCTGCCTGGCCTCCTCAGGCAAGGTCCCAGGAAGCCGATGGGCTGTAGGAAGACAGGCCTGTCAGATGTGGGGTCATTTGAAATATCTTTTTGTCTAGTCTTTGCATACTCTTTCCAGAAAAACCAAAGGCTAGAGTAGTAAACCTGCCAGGGTGAATGTCCATTACCAGTGCTGTCATCCCCCCTTACACCACCACCATCCGTGCCTTTAAGAGCACTCTGAGTGACTTCTGTGAACCAGGCTCCAAGGTGCTAGGGACCCAAGAGGGATGATGCGTGTAAAGGAGTTTAACAAGGTAACAGTCTACTGATGACAAGGGTTGTGCAGCTCTTAGTCATCTGGGAGTGAGACTGGTGTAGGGAGGGTTTTCAGGGAAATGGGAGGTCCATGCCAAGTTCTGAAGAATGCAGAGTTGTGAAACAGGTGAAAGGAGCTTACAGGGAGACTTCATGAGGTGCAGGGGGAACAGACACAGGCCCTCTGCTGATAAGTGAACTGCAAGTATAGTTCAAATAGCTCTAAATGGGTGGAGAGTAGAGTGTACATGGGGCTCAGGAACCAACCTGTGGACAAGATTTCTGTCTCTGCCCAGAGAGCCGTGCAGAGCTCTCTGCTTCATTATTGCTCCCACTGGTCAATCCTTAGATCTCTGTGCTTAGGGCAAAATAAAAAGCTTTTGTAGTTTTACAGGTAACCACAGTGTGCTAGGAAGTGGAACAGGAGGCCCAAAGAAGGAGTTACATCAGAGCTGGTGCAAGGTAGTCTGCAGCCACAAGTCTTTCTGGAAGCTATGACTCTTGCATGGCCAGCAGCTCCCACAGTTGCAGAGGTCCACAGATTGGGAGGTGTTTACCTGCAAAACAAATTCCATCCACTTTGAACCTGAATGTGGTTTTGGAACTGCACTACACTGGGCTGTAGTGATTAGGAACCTGGGCCCTAAGAGTCAGACTTGCTAGCCACTTAATACCGTTGGACTCAGGGAAAGTCACTTAACTTCTCTGACCCTCATATTTCTCACCTCAAAAATGGTGTGAGTGGGGTGATGAGATGAAATAATAAAGCATGATTCTTGACCCAGTAAAGTACTCAGTAGGGGCACCTGGGTGGCTCAGTCCGTTAAGAATCCGACTTCGGCTCAGGTCATGATCTCACAGCCTGTGAGCTCAAGGCCCACGTCAGGCTTAATTCTGACCGCTTAGAGCGTAGAGCCTGCTTCGGATTGTGTCTGTCTGTCTGTCTTGTCTCTCTTTCGGCCCCTTCCCCATTTGTGCTCTTTCTCAAAATAAATAAAAGTAAACATTAAAAAAATTTTTTTAAGTACTCATTAACTGTCAGGAATATCACTGCAAATAACTATGAAGACCAGTTAAAACTTTGTACAAATGGAGATGAGGTTAAGACACTCAAGGTTACCTTACTAATTACCATTAGTTTAGAAAAGGTAATGTATATAGATTATGTGTCATCTTGAGAGGAATTTATTTTTTATTATTTTGAAATTATTTACTAGAATAATGGAAAACACAACTTTCAGAATTATGTGATATGGGATAAAGCATATCACTGGTAGTACATAGATTAAGGTTCTCATCACTTTGTGAGGACATAGGGCTGGTTTTCTGGGTTTGGTTTTCTCATCTGTGAAAAGAAGAGGTGACTTACATAATCTCTTGGTTCCCTTAAAGATCTAACAACTTTACAAAAATTTAATTTGAAAATTACCGCTTGTGGCTGTATTTAGTTCTAATTACTGAAATGATTACTTTTGTGAACTTACATACTCTTGAAATTTTAAACCTGGATATCAGCCCTAACAAGAAATACAAATGAAAATCAATGAAGGCCTAGAAAAGTGGAATCATGTTTATTAACTGACATTAAATGATGAGAAAATCCTTACTTTTTTTTAAAGCCTGTAACTGTACTGGGAGTATAGTATTTTGCAAAGTGGAGAAAAATTAGGACTGAGTAATTAGCATGTTCATGTTTAACAGCTATGGTTAGAGAAGAGTTTTGAAAGTAACTTTGAATCTAATTTTTGGTAACTATACTGTTAAAAGCTGTTTTGTTTTTTGGGTTTTTTTGGTTTAGCTTTAATTGTATAAGGAAAGGATATCCCCAGGGATATCTTCTAACGAACAAAGCCCTCTTTTGTCTTTTTCCTAAATTTGTAAAGTTTTTCCATAAATGCCCATATGTATACATTCTTTTTTACTTAAAACTTTAAAATGCATTGTTCAGTGACACTTAGTTGTATTGCTTCCTGATATTGAAAATTCAGATTTAACTGTATTGCGGGGGTTCTTTTCACATAATTTGGACAGAGTTGGCAATTCCTAGAAAGTATGAATTTCATTATGAATTTTTTTTCTTTTTAATCTAATAGCTTGGTGCTCAAGTTCTAGAAGAATATGACTTTCAGGTAGGTTTGGAATAAGGCTTTTTAACTGACTTAATCACTGTTGATTGTACCAACTTGAAGCATAGCCACAGAAAATCTCTTGCCCATTGCTATTCTTCATGTACAGAACTGAAGCTGCTTCTAATTCATTGCTGAGCACATCCAGTACTAATCACTGTTTGTCTTTGGATTCCTGGTACTGAAGAATACTTGACCTTTTCTGCTTCCATCACAACCCATACAGTTCCTGGATTTTGAATGTTGGGATCAGCTATTCAGATATTTGGGAGCACTTACTACATGCTGCTAGCACCTGATTTATCCACAGACACAGCTGTGATGAGAAATAGAGCAAAGTTCTTTTGAGTCTCAGTTGCAATTAGCACTATTCCTTTAGCTTATTGTGACTGATAACTAGCAAAAGTTTTTGTTACCACTGAATAAGGCAGGTAGACTGTCAATTTGCACAATGCAAACTGAAATCATCCTGCAGTTTTATAAATGCATGGTAGAACATTTCCTCCACTGCAAGAGGATTCTCTAGGAGTTTTAAATAATGCCAGAGATGTGTGAGAACAGAGCCTTCCGTTTTGAGGATTAGATCCATAAAGACACTTTGGGCATCCAAGAGAAAAGGTTTATGTTGCAAACTTCTTGATTTCTCTTCTCCCTCTTACTTCCTGGGCCAAGTTTTGGTGATAAAATCTAAAACCATCAGTGTCTGAAAGTCATCTTATCTCTAAATACAGCAACTTGCTAAGAATTAAATTGTGTAATATAATGCTTTATTCTGATTGAAGGTTCCCCAAAATACTGAATGTCACAGATTTTAATTACTAAAAGCAAATGAGTAGAAATTTCTTATAGGAGTAGAGAATATGGTTGGCCATATACCGAGCCAAGGTGAAATTTTTGTTTCTGAGTTCTTTCTCTGTTTAATATTCCCTGCCTACAACACATACACATGTCATGTCCCCTGCCCCCTGACCCCCCAAAACACAGACAGGTCTTGACTTTTCACTTGTGCTGGACAGTGGCTCTAAGACTTGCTGTTAGTAAGCCACCTGCACTGAATTCTTTGCCTTAGCAAGTTTCCTATAATGCCATTGCAATCACATTTTTTCTCTATTTCTTAGTCCTTTATTAAAAATAAATATTACTTTATAAATTATTTATTAAGCATTGATAGGGTTTGCCCTTGTGATCAATTTGCTGTACACTTTGGATAGTTATACCATCCTTCTCTTCATAGGCTGATTTCTGTCCTCATGCTTTGGGCTACTTTTGCCCCAATATATTATTTCATGGGAATACAGAGCACAGGAGCTACATTTTATATTGGCTGAAGCCGTATTGTTTTTAAATCTGTCACAGAAATTAGCCCAAAGACCTAGAAAAATAATACGCTATCAATTATTGATTTTTTAAATAGCTAATCTGGGACTGATTTTAAGTGTACTGTGAGAAATTGCATTAAAAACATTGATAAAACATTAAAAACAATTGATATTTATATTTCGTAAAAAGTTTCTGCTTAAGGGATATATTTTAAGTGTTCATTTTTCCCCCATATGCTTAGTTAGCCGTGTGCATCAAATCTTTCTAAATACAGTGGTTTTTTCCATAAACCGTTAAAATATCCTGGAAATGTTATAATTTCAGAATTTCAGCCCTTTCTTCCACAGCTCTTCTACCTGTGAAAATGGGATAAAATCTTGTTTTCTTAAGATGATGTGTAAGAATTTGGGGTTTGGACACTGTGGTCACTGTGAAGACATGACAGCCATCACCACCTCCCCTCCAGGATTATGTCACCTGTGATTGTTGTGAGGAAATGGTGAAGTTAGCGCTCTTGGCTGCTGTGGCTTTCAGTTTCTGCCCTGCTGCCTAGTAGTTATTTTGGGGTCTCCCCTGTATAAGTCTGAGAAGCAAAATATCACTGGGTCTCACCCTGGATCCTGGACATCAGAGGGGTCCGCTGCTATGCTGCAGCTGAAGCCGGGGTGGAATCCCTGGCTTATGTCAGTTCAGGTACCAGAGAACTGCTTCTGGATAAGACTTGCTCAGGATATTGACCTGTTCTCCCTTGCTGGAGCACAGAAGCAGCCATTGAGACTTTTAGAGGCGACTAGATCAGGAATGGGATGGAGAACAGAGGGGCTGCTGGTGGTGGCAGTGATGGCAGTGGCAGGAGCAACTGAAATCGATCTTCACGGCCAGTGAACTGCAAAACCTGATCAGCTTCTTACGGGATAGCTAGACTCTGACAGAGGCAGATGGACCACAAAACACCTAGGCCTAAATTTTTTTTAGCCTCTGATTTGTAACTTGATGTGTTTCTAATTATTCATTTTGTGATTCAAGTTTAATCAGACTAACTACAAGTGGGGCCTTTAGACTGCCCTTTCAAAAAATTGGTAGCATGTTCACTTCACTTATTAAATGATATTTTGAATCATTACCTGTTACTTTCTCTTAGAACTTTAAACATTCTTTAAAAACGTGAATATTTTAGTCTATTTCAAGATGTTTATTATTGCTTAAGTAGGACTAATGAAAAAAATTAGGAACAAATGAATTCCACAAGAATTTTTCTTTGACCTCTGAAGAGTCAAATAGCCCAACTTAAAGGTGAGAAAATGTGGATAATACTTTGAAAATGAAAACTATTCTGATAGAAAATTGAAGTTTTCTTTCCTGTTTCATTTAAAATGAAAAGCCTAATCAAATTGCATTTCAAATTCAAGAGTTGTTTATGGACACATCTGATTCCTTCTTTCCCCTTTCAGCTATTGTATAGGGAATTTTCTGTGTCTTTAGTTGAAAAACATCAAACCTGCTCTCCAGGAGCTGATTGTGGTAGACGGCGTGTTAGCATCAGCTCACACCAACAGGCCTGTACCCAGTACTATCTTCCCACCTGTGCAGACCATTGAGTAAAGTACTTGAACCACTTTGAGTTTGTCCTCATCTATGAATGGGAAATAATGTCTTTCATACTTCAAGCATTTGAGAAAATTGAATGAAATGATGGCTATGAACGTGCTTTCAAAAGGTAACAATACAGCACTAGGATTTATGGTCCCAGCACTTCAGAATTCCAAAGTGCAAGCACCTGCCTTTCTAAGTATCACAGTGGCATTAGAGACCTGGAGCAGTGGAGTCCTGGGCTGAGGCGGCTGGGGCTGGCCAGTGCTGAGTTCCCATCAGCTCATCCTAGTTCAGCAGCGCACTCCTGCTGTGCTGCTCTTATTGGAAAGAGCAGTAATAGCTCACTTCCTCCGTGCCTGGTCCACTGGGTGCATCCTATAGCTTCTCTCATTTAAGACTTACACCATCCTTGTGAAGTTTTATTCCCATTTTACAACTGAGAAAGCAGACACTCTGAGAGTTGAGGTAACTTGGCAGCTAGTTGACCTTGAAGCCTGGATGTGAACCCTGGTAGTCTGACTCCAAGACTGTGTGCTCTTAACCTTTTTGATAATCTTTTATATATATATATAACACACACACATATACATATATATACACTATATATATAAATATATGTTTTATATACGTTATACATATATTTTAAATCAGGAGATAGGTTTGAGTTACATCAGCACATTTTTTTAAAGTTTATTTATTTTTAGAGAGCATGAGTGGAGGACAGGCAGAGCCAACGTGGGTCTCAATGTCATAAACCATGAGATCGTGATCTGAAGTGAAAGCAAGATTTGGACACTTAACCAACTGAGCCACCCAGGAACCCCAGCACATACATTTTATTATCTTTTATTTATTTCCTTTTCTTGCCTTTTATTGGAGTAAAAATCATATCTGATTATGACTATTTAAATTATGGTTAAGTCTTCCAGAATACACAGGAAGCATCACTGAACCATGTTAACATTTTTCATTGTGATGTGAAGTTGGTATAAAATAAAGCCAATTGTAAACACAAATAAATTTAGACTTCATTGTGTTTACTGTGCCAGAGAAGAGAGTAGGCTCTAGGGTGCAAATATGGTCGGATTCTTTTTTTTTTTTTTTTAATTTTTTTATATTTACATCCAAATTAGTATATAGTGCAACAATGATTTCAGGAGATTACTTAGTTCCTCTTACCCATTTAGCCCATCCCCCCTCCCACAGTCCCTCCAGTAGCCCTCAGTTTGTTCTCCATATTTATGAGTTTCTTCTGTTTTGTCCCCCTCCCTGTTTTTATATTATTTTTGTTTCCCTTCTCTTATGTTCATCTGTTTTGTCTCTTAAAGTCCTCACAGGAGTGAAGTCATAGGATTTTTTTCTTTCTCTGACTAATTTCACTTAGCATAATACCCTCCAATTCCATCCATGTAGTTGCACATGGCAAGATTTCATTCTTTTGGATTGCCGAGAAATACTCCAGTGTGTGTGTGTGTGTGTGTGTGTGTGTACACCCTACATCTTCTTTATATATATATATATATATATATATACACACACACACACATACACCCCACATCATCTTTATATATATATACATACACCCCACATCTTCTTTATATATATATATATATATATATATATATATACACACACATACACACACACACACACACCCCACATCTTCTTTATCCATTCATCCATCAGTGGACATTTGGGCTCTTTCCATACTTTGGCTATTGTTGATAGTGCTGCTATAAACATGGGGGTGCATGTGTCCCTTCAAAAGAGCACACCTGTATCCCTTGGATAAATACCTAGTAGTGCAATTGCTGGGTCTTAGGGTAGTTCTATTTTTAGTTTTTTGAGGAACCTCCATACTGTTTTCCAGAGTGGCTGCACCAGTTTGCATTCCCAAAATATGGTTGGATTCTTAATGCACAGACCTTTGCCAACAGAATGGGGATGTGCTTGGAGTGCACGTGCATTAGAAGTCGTCATTGTTAACACCGTGGAGCCTTCACCCTTCACAGAGTGCACGCACAGACTTGGTCTCCCCTGCACCCTGTGACACTGCCATTATTCCCATTATATAGTTGGTGGAGATACCTCACAAGAGTTAGGCAGCCTCTCCAGGCAAATGAAGTAGTAAGAGACAGAGTAGTAATCCTCTGTTCTGTATTTACACCCACTCCCTCCTGTGCCGCCTCTCCTCAGCTTGCACCTGAGTGTCCTAGTGCATGCTCCAAGGTAGCTGCCTTGGGTATTTCAGGCATTTTGAAATTTATTTCTTTACACCTAAATGTAGTTATTAGAACTCTTTGTGTAAGTGGGTCTTAAAAAAATATTTTTCATGTCCAGTGGTTTTAAATAAAGATTCAATTCAGACTTCAGCATTTTTTTTGGTTGGTGTAATTTAATTGTTGGTTATGCCTATTTACTAATTTGAGTAAAGATATTAACATCTAAGGCTAACATCCAATATAGAAGTATGCCTAAGTGAATTCTAGTCCATTTATTCTCTTATTGATGTTTGTTCTCTACTAGTAATGTAAGTTAACAAATGCCTGCCTCCCAAATGTGGAATCTTTGTTTTGTGTTCAGCAGACATCTTCTTTGATAATTAGAAGAGCTTAGTGGCTTTGAGAAAATTCAGTAATCTCCCTGACCCTATGCCTCCCTAACAAAGGCGATTATCTTTAACTATAGAAAGTCCAGTCAGGTAAAAATGAAATCTCCTTCAGGGCAAGATAAATATCTTTGCCCTTAACTGTCTTTTATTCCCTTATTTTGTTTTCTTAAAAATTATAGTAATGTTTTTGCTGTCCTATAAAACTTACATACGTGCTCCTTGTAGAAACTTAAACTGTCACCTCAACTCAGGCCATGTTTACTGGCATACTGTGTGCATACTACTGTGCTAGGAACTCATTTGGGGAGGTAAAAAGATGATTGACTTCTTGTGTCCTCTGACTGGTTATAGCACTACTGGTAGCTAGGTTCAGGAGAAACTCTTGGAGAAAATAGGGGTAGTTGTCCATTCTGCCTGGATTTGACAGTATTCATATATATACTGGATATGAGGACAACTTCATAAATGCTGCCTACTGATTATCTTTTTAGGGTACATATGATGTAGGCATTGAAGAAAAAAGATGAAGAAAGAAATACCGTTGTGCTGTAAGAAAGGCCTCTTAATAAAAAATGTAAGCTGACACACACACACTCTCCTAAGAAAACAATCAAAAATGATGCAGTGCCAAACTCCTGAAAATGATTTTATTATGTGTATTTTACTTATATACATCTTTTAAGAAAATAACTTGTGGAAAGTAAGATATGCTTAATCTTACATATCTTATTACAGTGATAATAATTCCTCCTTTGGGATTGAAGTTTCATGGCTTCTTATGAATGTTTGTAAGGATACCTTTGCTCACTTGAACCCTGGGTTGCTCAGAATCTTTCACAATTGCTGAAGATTGAAGAATGAATGGGGAGTTGCTGTGGGCAATTTTAATTCCTTGATAGATCAGCCCCGGTTCATTTCCGGACCTCTGAAAGAGTAGTGGGGAAATCCTAGCTCAGATTCCTCCTTCTGAGAAGTGCCAGGATTTCACAGAAGAGAGCAGAGGAGAACCTGCAAAGGAGATGTTACAGGACAGATGACACCCAAAAGGCAGGGGAGAGGACATTGTCCATGGAGAAAATGGTCAGCAGTGGCAGTGCCATTGGGCAAGGAATGTGAAGGTGGTAGTGACTGTCTTCTGACCAGCAGTTTTAGTGGGGTGGTGGGCATCGGAGCACCTGTGCTTCGTTAAGGAGTAACAGGGCGGTGAGGAAGCACAGGCTCCTCTTGAGAAGCTGGCAGAAGATGGAAGGGGAGAGAGGAGAAAGCCTAAGGGTTAGCAAAGGCAAAGAAGCATTTAGGATTGATGTGATTGGTCTTTATTTTAAGGCTAGGAGAGGGGAGAATGCTTATAGACTGAAAAGATGGAGCAAAGAGAGGAGGTTTTGTTGTTCAAGTAGTGAGCGTGCTTTTCTGAAACAGACGTTTCTTGAGGAGGAGGCTGGGAGGGCACTTGACTGAATGGTGAATAGGAAGCCAGTCTGTGATTAAAAGTTTGCCATGGTTATGAAATATGTAGATAGGCATTTTTTTCTGTGTTTAAATTATTGTAGTTCATGGTGTAACAAAACATTCGCTCACTCAACAAATTTATTAAGAACTGGCTATGTGCCAGGCGCTAGGAATACAGCAGTGAGGGAACAGACAAAAATTCCTGCTCTTACAGACATTATGTTCTAACAAAACACGGTTGTGATTGTACTTGGAACCCATTTCATGGTTTCTACATGCACAGTTTGTTCATGTCTTACAGACTTCCCTGAGGGTGACAGGGAACACTTTTTTTTTTTTTTTAAGTGACTTTCCCTGCCCCAAGTGTTCAGCAGATTGCTTTCTGTCCAAGCCATCTTGGTGGCTCTGATAGTTCTCTACCCTCTTCCTAATTGTCACTTACAGTTGCCTCTTAGAAATAGTAACCTACAGAATGTAGGTTACAGTGCTATAACCAGTCCTGTTTTAACTTGGTCAGCATGCATACCTAACTGGTAGCCAGTCACAGTTTGATGCTGAAGGTGTGGTGTGGTGATGCATGTAGGGGTATGATCCCATAGTACTTTCTTGGTAATAAAGTATCAAAGATTTGAAATATTTTTAGAAAAATAGTTTAGGACATATTTAGAAATATCCCCATAAATATTACTCTGTTGTATAACAGATATAACTGATAGGCTTTCTTTGGTGGAAAGTGGTAGAGATATGGTGTATGCTTGGCACTTATGCAGTTTATCTTCTCTCTGCCTCAGGTAGAGGGTGACTTATTGCTTATATATGGCTAGTTGCTGTGGCCTTGATAAATTATGCTCTCTGAACAGTTTTTTGAAGTTTTGTCATATCTTTATGTAAACATTAAACTGATGGGAACACGGTTGAGAACAGCTGCTTTAGCTTATTTGTGAACACTTTGGACATCCATTCAGTTCTGCTGAAGGACCCAGGAGTGTCCCATGCAGTCTGCCATCCTGAGAATGCTTGTTTGGAACAATGAACATCTTTGTGTCATTGGCTAACGTTGAATTCATTTGAATTTTATTTTTTAGTCATATTTGTATTTTTTTTAATTAAATTTTTTTTTATCTTTATTTTTGAGAGAGAGACAGAGACAGAGCATGAGTGGGGGAGGGGCAGAGAGAGAGGGAGACACAGAATCCGAAGCAGGCTCCAGGCTCTGAGCCATCAGCATGGAGCCCGACATGGGACTCAAACTCACGGACCGTGAGATCATGACCTGAGCCAAAGTTGGATGATTCACCGACAGAGACACTCAGGAGCCCCTAGTCACATTTATATATTCAATGAAAGACTTTCATTGCAACTCACTCCCAAATCTTAGAATAAAATTGGTCTTTTAGAAATTGATGGTCTATTTTTCATGCTTATGCTATGGCTTCTAATGCATCCCACCAGCTGTTTTCCCCTAAACTAGGAGAGTCCATGTTTGAGGAGCCTAGATTTGGGCTTCCAACACTGCCGCTTCCCTGGACATACCCCCATTCATCAACCCCCTTGGCTAATTCCCTCTGAGGTTCCTTCCTAGTAAGATAGTAGTCTCATGACTTCTGCCTCTCCCCTCCCATGCACAAATCCTTTTGGGTTTTCCTTCAAGACTTTTTATTCTTACTAACCACAGGAAAATCATCAGGCATTAACAAAATGAGAGTCATGCTCAAGTTCCCAAACTTTGGGAAAGTTTTTTTCACTGAAATACAAATGTCTAAATTTGTGGTTCTTGGCTTCTTTTACCGGCCATCTCTTAGTGTTCTACTGGGATGAAATCTTCCACTTTTCATTCTTTCCACAAAGCGTGGTCATAGAGATATGGTCTGGAGGCTCATATTGGGAAGGCATTCCTTCCTCCCAGCCAGCCGTGTATAGGTACCAAGCATTTGAAGGTCCATAATGTTAGAATGGAAAATGAGTAAGACCTGGTCTTACCCTCAAGTAAAATATAGCACAAGGGGAAAGATCAGCCTTTTCCTTTATTCAGCGTGTATTTATTAAGTATCTCCCATATGCCAAGCTTTTTGCTAGGGTGGGGGACATAATGTTGAGACACCCCCCCCCCACTTTCTGCCCTCAAGGATTGCACAGTCAAGTGTTGGAGACAGATAAGTGTCCATTTTAATAGTGCAATTTGCTGAGAGGGGATGGAAGAATCTATCCCTCACTCCAAACTCAGACTGAAAGCCAGCCTCTGGGACAGTTTCTCTAAGGTAGAGATGACCCTAGAACTTGAGTGGTAAGGTGACAACTACAGGGCATTGAGACCAAGAGATACGCCAAGGAAAACTAGACAAATTTTATTTTTATTTTTTCCTTCTTCTGTGTACTAGATAAACTCACATTTTATTGTCAGCTTTGTTTCCATTTTTCAACCTAAAAGTTTCGAGGTTGCATATCAGCCAGAATGGTGATGAATTGAGTCAAAGTTATTCCAGGTAAAAAGAATATTCATATACATGCTTAGGAAAAAGAGTTGGTGCCTGCCATGATTTAAAATGGGAATAACATGGGGCACCTGGGTGGCTCAGTCGGTTGAGCTTCAGGCTTCGACTCAGGTCATGATCTCACAGTCCGTGGATTTGAGCCCCACATTGGGCTCTGGGCTGACGGCTCGGCGCCTGGAGCCCGTTTCGGATTCTGTGTCTCCCTCTCTCTCTGTCCCTCCCCCACTCACGCTCTGTCTCTCTCTGTCTCTCAAAGATAAATAAACATTTTTTAAAAATAAATAATAAAAAAATAATAAAACAGGAATAACACAATAATACAATTTATATATGTATAATCTTTTGCCCCATTTTCATTCAGATCATTCTTTTATAACTGAGTTAATTAAAATTAGAGATGGTTAAAATGACTGTCTTTTGAAGAATGTACTAGGCTGTCATAAGTCAAAACCTGCCATTTTAAAATTAATGCAATTATTGGATTCTACTAAATTGTACCTTTTGCTACAGTGAAAAGAAATTGGCATATTCAGGAACACCTCCAGAATTCTGTTGAAATAAGGAAGACGTTATTTAGGTAGACAGACAGAAATGATTCAGACTATATTTGGGACCGGATATCAGAATTAATGTACCTTCTCTTTAAAGTGATTAGTGGGGCAGATGACATCTTTGATAGTAATAATCACTTAGGTTACATTTTTAAGGAAAGAGTGCCACCTGCTGAATGAAGTTTTTTTCTTCTCATTCCATTCTAGAATGTTCTGTTTCACTTTGAATTCTTAGTTTTTTCGACTATATATAGATAGCTTATGCCAGCCAAAGAACAAAGAAGTTAGGTTCACTCCTGATCTCATCTTCCAGTGGATTAAATAAGGTGTGCCTAGTATTCTTAGAGGAGGTTTGTGCCATCAAAACCAGTTGCAGAAAATAAAACCTTAACCTAAACACGATTCAGCACTTTGCAAGTTTCAAAACCTTCCCATGATTGTAATGTACTCACTGGCCCAAAGTTTTTGTTTTGTTTCAAGATGGGTATGTGGACACTCATTGAGTAGGAATAGGTGAGCAAATGTCTGGGAAGAAATTATGCCAAGGAATAACTGAAGGGGAATAAGGAACATACGAAATTGGTCAACATCTACTGGGGGAGACCTCAGTCACCTAGAATGTTAGTACAGAAGTAGTTTGATCACAACTTGGCTGTAGGTCATTTGAGGAGATTCCTGAAGTCAAGTTGGAAATCTAAATACCTATTTCACAATAATCCATAAGGTACTTTTATAGTTATTAACAAGATGTCATCTCATCAGTGAAAGGTTGAGAACGTGAACACTAGCAAACACAGCAGTAATAGAATTAAAATATTTTATTTGAGAATTTTACATGGCCATTACTTGTAGTTTATTGACACATTTGTGGTGTTTTGGCTTAATTTATTGTTAGGCGTCAGTCATTTGCAGCTTTTTCCACATGTTTATTGGACTATATAAGTAGAGAATTTTTTTCTTACCAGAAGAGCTAGACAGTACACTAGATTGATTTATACTTGCTGATATAGACAGAGTAATTGTACAGCCCACAGAGGAATGACATTTTGTATTAAAATCTGGAACTAAAAAATCATATATACATTGTGTAAGGTATTAGAATTTATTCCATATAAAATGTTTGTTTTTTATTCAAATATGTCAAGTTTGTGTCCTAAATACCAGATGTAATTAACCAAAGGTTAGTCACTTTTTCAGTTTGAGGAATGAATTGTATCTAAGACAGCAGATCTTAAAAAAAAAGTTGCAGTGATATCTACTTTTATTACTTAAATAAGCAGTAATAATTGGCTGAATGAATGATAAGCATTCTAAATATAAAAAGCATAATATTTAATAATACAGAATCAAAAAGATTTTACAGTAATTGTGTTTTCAGGCTAGCACTCAAAATGACACATTAAATATTAACATCTCAGCTTTTCTTCATTTACAAAAAGCAAACCATCACTTCTGTGACACAGATTAAGCATTTCTTTTTTTTTTTTTTTAAACGTTTATTTTGGAGGAGAGCACAAGTTGGGGAGGGGCAGAGAGAGAAGGGGCAGAGCATCTGAAGCAGGCTCTGTGGTAACAGGCTGACAGTAGTGAGCCTGATGTGGGGCTCAAACTCATCAACCACGAGATCATGACCTGAGCTGAATGGACACTCAACTGACTGAGCCACCCAAATGCCTCCATATTAAGCATTTCGGAAATGATGACACCAGATTAGGATAAAAGCAGGCCGTATGTCTGCAGAGAGCTCTGGACCAGGGGAGTCAGAATTCAAATTGGACCATTGTCACCATTGCAGCCAAGACTTGACCAGAAACCAGCCATGCTTCATTTCTCATTTCAGGGTAGGTACTACTTTACATCTTTTTGACTTGTAGCACTTAAATATGCAAAAATGGCTGTTCTTTTAAGAAAGAGAAATTTGTGTTTAATTAAAAAAAAAAAACTAGAAGAGTTTTTAATGTAAAACAACTGAAAGTCCATGTTTTGTGGTCTCTCCTTTCTTGAATGTTCTTCCTAATAGGTGTTTGACATTTCCGAGAGAGCTTTGATAGACTCATAAATATAATACTCACCTCTTTTCGTAATGAGGTTTAAATTGCTTTTATGTAATGACTATCAAGTGTACAGAGTCTGTAAGTTTGGTATTTCCTAGCCTGAGTTTTCATAGGGTCTATGGATTCACATGTGTAGCTTGCTGATGGTAAGAAAGGCTTCTCAGATTTTAAAATACTGGGAGCCACAGGATTATAGGAGTAGCAAAGAATATTTTACACAAATAAACTATTAGAAGGTACTCTCCAGATTTAACAAATAAGGGAGTTTATGGGTCATGTTGAGCTTTATATTTTTGTTTATATTATATCTCCCTTGTAGGACTAAAGCATTTATATAGTGGCATTAATAAACGAATCAGGGGTGCCTGGGTGGCTCAGTCAGTTAAGCATATGACTCTTGGTTTCGGCTCAGGTCATGATCTCGCACAAATCAAGCCCCTTATTGGGCTCCATGCTGAGCATGGAGCCTGCTTGGGATTCTCTCTCTCCCTCGCTCTCTGCCCCTCCCCCACTCACACGCATGTGCTCTCTGTATGTATGTATATGTGTGTGTGTGTGTGTGTATAATTAAACAGACAATCCTCTTAATAGATGCAGAAAAAACATTTGACAAATACAGCATCGTTTCTTGATAAAAACCCTCAAGAAAGTAGGGATAGAAGGAACATACCTCAAGATCATAAAGACCATTTATGAAAGACCTATAGCTAATATCATCCTCAGTGGGGAAAAACAGAGCTTTCTCCCTGAGATCAGGAACACAACAGGGATGTCCACTCACCACTGTTGTTCAGCATAGTGTTGGAAGCTCTAGCCTCAGCAATCAGACAACACAAAGAAATAAAAGACATCTAAATCAGCCTGGAAAAAGTCAGATTTTCACTCTTCGCAGATGACATGATATTCTACATGGAAAACCCGAAATACTCCACTAAAAAACTGCTAGAAATGATACATGAATTCAGCAAGTTGCAGGATATAAAATCAATGTACAGAAATTGGTTGCATTTCTGTACACCAATAATGAAGCAGCAGAAAGAGAAATAAAGGAATCTATCACATTTATAATTGCACCCAAAACCATAAAATACCTAGGAATAAACCTAACCAAAGAGGTAAGAGATTCGTACACTGAAAGTTATAGAAAGCTTTTGAAATAAATTGAACAAACACAAAGAAATGGAAAAACATTCCATGCCCATGGGTTGGAAGAACAAATACTGTTAAAATGTCGATACTACCCAAATCTACACATTTGATGCAATTCCTATCAAAACACAGAACTAGAACATTCTTCAAGAGCTAGAACAAACAATTCTAAAATTTGTATGGAACCAGAAAAGACCCCAAATAGCCAAAGCAGTCCTGAAAAAGCAAACCGAAGCTGGAGGCATCACAATTCCAGACTTCAAGCTGTATTACCAAGCTGTAATCATCAACACTGTATGGTACTGACTCAAAAACAGACACATAGGTCAATGGAACAGAATAGAGAACCCAGTAATGGGCTCACAGATGTATGGCCAACTAATCTTTGACAAAGCAGGAAAGAGCATCCAGTGGAAAAAGACAATCTCTTCAGCAAATGGTGCTGGGAAAACTGGATAGTGACATGCAGAAGAATGAACCTGGATCACTTTCTTACACCATACACAAACGCAAAACGGGTAAAAGACCTAAATGTAAGACCGGAAAACATCAAAAATTCTAGAGGAGAACACAGGCAGCAACCTCTTTGACCTCAGTCATAGCAACTTACTAGACGTGTCTCCAGAGGCAAGGGAAACAAAAGCAAAAACGAACAACTGGGACTTGGTCAAGATAAAAACCAGGAATGTGGCCATCAGTGCCAAAAACATGAGAGTGCTACCACTGGGCCAGAGCTTTGGGTGTTTGCAGTAAAGTGAAGACTGTGCCCCAGGAGCCTTTTTTATTTCATATTCTGGGGCTTTCCTTAGGCATATAGAGATTAGAGAAAATGGCTTGTCCAGGTTTTGTTTTTGTTTTTTGTTGGTTTTTTTTTTCCCCTTTTGGCTGGTGTCTTACGTTTACCCAAGACCTAAGTCCTTGGCAGAGAGTGAGTAGACAGGGGCAAATCTTAGTGACAAACTCTGGCCTCTGCTAGTAGTTAGATTAGTCCAAGTTTGCATGTCTGACACCCACTTCTCTTAGGATGGGTTCACATCAGGTGATTTTACCCATCTCTCTAGCTGGCTGTCAAATAATCTTATTCCCCATATTTTGAAATCTTAGAGCCTTAGTTGCTCTAAAGACATGCTGAATTTTATGATAGCTTGAGAAGTCTTACATTAAGATAGTAAGACAGCTAGTTTTAGTTTCTTCTCTAGATTTTTCTTCTTAGATATATTGACTTATTTGAGCCAAAAGGGACTATATAGATGATTCAGTACAGATTTCTCACAATATATACCAAGAACCACTACTCTACCAAAGGTGTTCTGCTAAAAGGGGCTTCTGTGCCAATGTGAGGAATGCTGTGTATCTTCTTTTTTCACCCCTCTTGGAAAATTAAGATGCACATAGGTCTTTAAGTAAACTCATTTAATTTCATTTTATCTAATATTTCCTAACAGTAGGGTTATAAACTGTTTAGTATTTTATAGAACATTATTTTCACCAAAGTTAGATCTTTTGTCTAGAAAATCTTTCAGCCTTAATCAACTCCATGCCAGTCCTTCTCTTTCCTTTAAAATTATTCAGGTGTTACCTTCTCTGTGGATCTTTCCAGGATTCCCCTAGATAAATTTAAGGGATGGAGATCCACTCCATCCTTGCAACTATTTATGGTATGTTAAAATACTTCTATTGTTGCAGAGATGGCCTCATATTTTCTTTACCATAGAGAAAGTGCTAGACTAAGCACCTGGAGGGATAGCGGTCCTGTCTTATTTATCTTTTGTTTCTTTATCCCATTTTGTGTATCTGATGCTTAGACCAGAGCTTACATGTAGTAGACATGCCAACATTCATTGAACAGAGTGGGTTTCTAGCATTAAAAGCATAAAGAAGAAAAGCAACATTTATTAGGAAGTCATTCTTCCTCATTTTGAGCATCCCAGTTAACATGCCTTTCCACCAGCTAGAAGGAAGTAGTACTATAGAAATAGTATCATCTGTTCTGCGGCATTTGAAAGAAATCATTCTCCTAGCAAAGGATGTAAGAGGGCTTTGTGCTCTAATTTGGTGCTATATCATACTCTCCTCCATTAATCTGGGAACAGTGAAAATAGCCCAAGGGTTTTTTATCAACATAGATGGTATTCACTCAGATTGTTACATTTTTAACTGTAAGCCAACTTTTCTTAAAAGAGAGGAATATATTGGGGCGCCGGCGCCTGGGTGGCGCAGTCGGTTAAGCGTCCGACTTCAGCCAGGTCACGATCTCGCGGTCCGTGAGTTCGAGCCCCGCGTCGGGCTCTGAGCTGATGGCTCAGAGCCTGGAGCCTGTTTCCGATTCTGTGTCTCCCTCTCTCTCTGCCCCTCCCCCGTTCATGCTCTGTCTCTCTCTGTCCCAAAAATAAATAAACGTTGAAAAAAAAAATTAAAAAAAAAAGAGGAATATATACAGTAACAGTCCAGTCTTCCAATTACTAGCCGTACTCATTTGATCTCTTAAAAGAATACTCAAACTGAACTGCCATGCTTTTTGAAAAATAATTGACTTAGTAAAAATGTAGTTAACACACCCATTGGAGAAAGTTCCAAAGAAAAGCATACACCAGAGCCTCCATATAACATTGATTTGGGATCTTTTTGATGAAAAGCAAAATGGTTAAGGAACAGCCATCCCTCCCCCCACCCCCCAATACCTGCTTTGTGCCATGGACTATGTACTAGTGCTCTTAGACTGAGGACAGGAGACAGTGCTTTGTGGGAAGCTGTCCCCAGTAGTGGTGTAGGGAGTTCCAGTCTACTTCTGTAACGTATTGTAAAAGCCCCCTATACTTATCCATTGGTTGTCATTTAGACACAACCCTAGATTTGTCGTGTAGCACAAAGGGGAATTCTTAAAACGAAATAGACATTTACCCGATACTATAAAGTATTAGTATCCTTTTCCTTGCTTACTAATCTGTGATCAACAGTTCAGGAAGAGGATGCTTATATGTCCCATTTTTCTCAAAGGTTTCTAAAGGTTCTTCATCAGGTATCAAGGACACAACAAAGTGGGGGATAAACTGGAATTTTTAGCAGTGACTATCAAAAGAATACAAGCCTCAGGATTAAAAGTTTTTGAAGCTTCCGTGGGTTTTTTTTTGGAGAGGAAGAAATGAGAAATGGGACCATATTGGTCTTAAACTCCCTCTGTAAACAGTGGTTCTCAGAAACTAGTTTACATTAGGCCTGGTAGATCTCCCAAGTTCGTGGGTGTGAAGAAAAGAATAGTATGAATCTTCTCCCTGGAAAGATGGGTGGAAGAATAGTAGTATTTAGAAATATTGTTACAAAGGTCATTACTGTGATGAGTAAAACAAGTATTTTTGAAAAATACTTAGTTTAAGTAATAAATATTCCCTTGGCAGCAACTTTTCAGTCCATTTGTCTGTCATTGTTAGCAGAATAGCATTGTTTTTCTGTCACAAGGATTTTCATGTATTTTGTGAGTTGATCAATCTTACAAAATCATGAAACTGAGGGTGCCTGGGTGGCTCAGTCAGTTAAGCATCTAACTGTTTTGGCTCAGGTTATGATCTCACAGTTTGTGAGTTCGAGCCCTATGTCAGACTTTCTCTCCCTCCCTCCCTTTCTGTCTCTCTCAAAAAATAAATAAACAGTAAAAAAAATTTTTTTAATCACAAAACTCATTTCTATTCAATTCTGACAGTTTTTATAGTTTTCACTCATCTACCATAAATATTGCCATTTAATTTTAGTTCATAATTTGTGACAAGTCCGTGAATTTCACTGAACTTGAATCATTGTTGGTTCACTTTAGTCTGATTTGTTTTCTTTTATGCACATACATGAGGGGTGTGACCTTGAAAAGATGTCTGCCTTCACCGTCTCGTTTTTCTCTGCCTTTTTAAAAACGTTTTCGATTTCAAATCGCTAATCTTCTTCTAGGATTTTTATTTCCTTACTAACCTAACTTGATTACTACGTTGATTCATCTTACTTCCTTTAATTTTCTTTAAATTCTGAGCCTGCGTGGCTCAGTCGTTTGTGTCCAATTCTTCATCTCAGCTTCAGGTCATGATCTCACAGTTAGTGAAATCAAGCCCTGCATCGGGCTTTGCGCTGATAGCACAGAGCCGGCTTGGGATTCCCTCTCTCCTCTCTTTCTGTACCTCCTCTGCTTGTATTCTGTCTTTCTCTCTCTAAAAATAAACAACAAAAATAAATTCTTATTGCCTCCTGGCAAGTTTTAACTTCTGTTGTAGACATTTTCTTGACTGGTCCATCACATACTTGTCATTACATATGACTGTCATATGTCCTCTGGCTTGATAAAGTATATATAATTATTCTCATTTGATACAAATTTATTGATTTTCAAATTCATCTATTAGCACATTTAGAAGGCAGAGTGATTTTTTTTACCCCAATTTGGATAGCATATCATAGTTCCATTACTGTGTGATGTTACCAGTAATGCATTTAGACTGATCTGTTTGTGGTAAATTAATTAACTTAAACATAGTAGTTCTTAATGGAATGTGTCAGCTGAGAGATAGGGATGTACCAAGGAAACTTACTAATCAAGTTTTTGCATTGCTGCTTTATATTCTTCCTGGGACTAAGAGGTATTTTTGAACATTCATTTTTCATTGTATCTTTTTCTTGATTTATGTAGGCACAGGAAAAACAGCCCCTTTAGTTTGATATTTACTCATGTATAAGTGTGTCTACCTGAAAGACTAGCCTTGGTGTTTTACCTTCATTGTGTCAGTAACTTTGGAAGCTCCTGAAGTCCATCCATTAGCCTTATGTGTTAATTATACAATATTTACTTTTCCTGCAAAGTAGTTTTATCAGACTCATATTTGAATATTGGTATGAATATGTGACCAAGAAAGGTGCCTTTTAATCATAAAATAGTGTTGAGTAGAGTTAAATAAAAATGCAGCTCATAAAACAATCTAGAATCTTTTCTTTCTTCACTTGGGGCACCTGGGTGGCTCAGTCGTTTGAGCGTCCAACTCTTGGTCTCAGCTCAGGTTATGATCTCACAGTTTGTGAATTCAAGTCCTGCATCGGGCTCTGCACTGACAGCATGGAGCCTGCTTGGGATTCTGTCTCCTCTCTCTACCCCTACCCCCACTTGCTCTCTGTACCTTTCTCAAAATAAATAAAAATTAAAAGAATAATGTATTCTCCATTCATCGTAATATTGTCCTAGTTGGTAGTTATCAATATGTTATTTACATCTAAAAACATTTTAATGGTGTTTGAATTTATAACAGTTACAACTACCAGTAATTCACTTATCAGTCCGTTAGTGTTTATTCATTATTCTGTAGTCTTGCTTTAAATATATTTATATATTTTTACTACATATCTAAGAACATATGGTACAGAACAATGTAGCTAAAATACACTTTTTAAATTTTATTTATTTGTTTTTGAGAATCTTAAGCAGGCTCCACGCCCAGCACAGAGTCCTGTGTGAGATTTGATCTCACAACCATGAGATCATGACCTGAGCCAAAATCAGGAATCAGGTGCTCAACTGACTGAGCCATCCAGGCACCCCTAAGATTTTATTTTAAGTAAATCTGTACTCCCAACATGGGGTTCAAACTTACAGCCCCAAGATCAAGAGTCCCATGCTCTACTGACTGAGACAGTCAGATGCCCCACAGTACGCTTTTCTTTTTGATTCACTTGAATTCTCTAAAAGGAGACCTTCAGGCATATAGTTTACTCCATAGACTCGGTCATGGGTAATTGACTGCCAAAAAAATTCCATATGGAGTTGCTACCTTGAAGAATGCTTTGATACTGTCTAGTGGCTCTCTGCCTTTTGTAAACTCTGTTGTTATATTTGCACAATGATTGTTCATTCAGTATTTTAAAAATTACTGATTTAGAAGTCAGAAAACCTTTTGATCAAAACCACAATGAGATACTACCTCACACCTCGCTAACATTATTGGTGAGGACATAGAGAAAGAGGATCTCTTTTGCCTGCTGGTAGTAATGAAAACTGATGCAGTCGCTCTGGAAAACAGTATGGACGTTCCTCAAAAAATTAAAAATAGAGCTACCCTACAACCCAGCAATCACACTACTAGGTATTTATCCAAGGGATACAGGTGTGCTGTTTCGAAGGGACACAGGCACCCCAAGGTTTATAGCAGCGCTATTGACAGTAGCCAAAGTATGGAAAGAGCCCAAATGTCCATGATGGATGAATGGATAAAGAAGATGTGGTATACACACACACACACACACACACACACACACACACACACACACACACACAATGGAGTATTACTTGGCAATCAAAAAGAATGAAATCTTGCCATTTGCAACTATATGGATGGAACTGGAGGGCATTAAGCTAAGTGAAATTAGTCAAAGGAAGACAAATATCGGGGCGCCTGGGTGGCTCAGTCGGTTAAGCGTCCGACTTCAGCTCAGGTCATGATCTTGCGGTCCGTGAGTTCGACCGCAACTCAGAGCTCAGAGCCTGGTGCCTGCTTCCGATTCTGTGTCTCCCTCTCTCTCTGCCCCTCCCCCGTTCATGCTCTGTCTCTGTCTCAAAAATAAATAAACGTTTTAAAAAAAAATAAAAAAAAAAGACAAATATCATATGACTTCACTCATGAGGAATTTAAGATACAAAACAGATGAACATAAGGGAAGGGAAGCAAAAATAATATAAAAACAGGGAGGGGGACAAAACATAAAATACTCTTAAATATAGAGAACAAACAGAGGGTTACTGGAAGGGTTGTGGGAGGGGGGATGATCTAAATGGGTAAGGGGCATTAAGGAATCTACTCCTGAAATCATTGTTGCAAAATATGCTAACTAACTTGGATGGAAATTAAACAGTAAATAAGTTTTTTACAAAAGCTTTTGAATATTCTTCTTGTTCTCTTTGAAATTGTTTTTATGTCCCAGAGGCACTAATTTATGCTAGAAGTTATGAGTTAAATAGGCTGTGTGTATCTGCTGGGTACAATATCTGCACAGTGTTATTTCCTAGGTATTTGTTTATTAGAAGTGATAACCAGCTACTCTGACTCTGAATCAGCAATTGTTTATGGAGCCCATGACATACGTTGCTCTGAGCGCTCTGTTCGTAGCTATAGGAGGTGCCAGAGAAAGGCCCTGCCATCAAAGCACTTGCACTTTTCTTGTCTAGGTTGGCCTAAGTTAGCTAGTGAACAAATGACTGCAGTATGATTACCCATTAATATATTCTATTGGTTTAATTTTGGTTAATTTCATACATACTCTTCATGTGTCTATACCACTTTCAACTTTTCCAAATCTCGTCAATTTTGCTTAATTAAATTTAATCTTAAAATTCAAATGGAGTGACAGTTTGGTTGAAACTAATCCATGAGGTCAGATAAACTGATTTTTGTTTATTTTTAGCATATATTTTTAGCATTTTTGGAATAATTTATAAATATGAATCCATCAGAATCACTAAGGTGGTATTAAACTGCTTATAATCATTGTTGACAATAAGTTGTATTACTGTCTTTGATCTTTGGCCTCCATATTATTTAACTCTTGATGTTATTGACCAGAATACGGGCTTTTTGAACATGAGATTCTGTGCCTGTGTCACTCAAAGGACTAAATAAGATTTATACAATACTAGAAATAGCTGTCTCCCCCCATAAAGACTTTCTTTTTTAATATTTATTTTTTTATTTTGAGAGAAAGAGCACAAGCAGGGGAGGGGCAGAGAGAGAAGGAGAGAATCCCAAGCAGGCTTCATGCTATCAGCACAGAACCTGTTGTGGGACTTGAACCCACGAACAGTGAGATCATGACCTGAGCTGAAATCAGAGTCAGATGCTTAACTGAGCCACCCAGGTGGGGCCCTCCTCCCCCACAAAGACTTCTGATAGAAAGTCTACATAATATAAAACTGGTTATATCATGGCCATACCCACATTAACGAATCAGTAGGGGGGGGTTGGTGCCTGGGTGGCTCAGTTGGTTAAGCATCCAACTCTTTTTTTTTAATGTTTACTTATTTTTGAGAGAGAGAGTGAGCGAGTGCATGCAACTGAGTAGGGAAGGGTCAGAGCGAGATGGAGACACAGAATCCGAAGCAGGCTCCAGGCTCTGAGCTGTGAGCACAGAGCCCGACATGGAGCTTGAACTCACGAATCATGAGGTCATGACTGGAGCCGAAGTCAGACACTTAACTGACTGAGCCACCCAAGTGCCCCAAGCATCCAACTCTTGATTTTGGCTCAGGTCATGATCTTGTGGTTCGTGAGTTCGAGCCCCACGTTGGCCTCTGCATTGACTGTGCAGAGCCTATTTAGGATTCTCTCTCTCCCCCTCTCCCTGCTTCTCTCCTGCTCCCTCTCTCTCAAAATAAATAAATAAACCAAAAAAAAAAAAATTAAATCAGTAGAACTTTGTTGTGACAAAGGTTTACTCTGTATAGAAAAAAAAAAAGCAATTGCCTATTTCTTGTTGTAAATCAGTAGGACTTGTGCCATCATTCTCAGGTTCATATATTACTGAACATAACTTGAGTAAAATCTTTTGGGGACTAATTTTCATAACATGAGCCATTTTTATATAATTTCTTATGTAAAACTAGATATGTTATAAATGCTGGAAGATGGAAAAAAAAAAAAAGACGGAAAGGTTGGACTGGCCATTGATTTTGATCTTTCCTGCTCAGTAGCAGCCCACATCTCTCGAGAAATTATCTCATGGGAAAATAGAGCTGTTACAGATATTTTGGCCTCATATCTTGGTCAACAAATTTTAAGCACTTGTAATCATTTTCTTTTTGCCCTGTAGGATATAAGAGACTGTGGAATCATTCATATGTGGCTTTAAATCCTGTATTCTTCACACATAGACTTTATCAACTTGGAGAAGTTACTTAACCTCCTTGGCTTTTTTTGTTTTTGTTTTTTTGCCAATGGGATAATAAAAGTTCCATGTCTTGGGAATTGACTGAGGTGACCCATGTGGAACTGTTAGCGCAGTGCCCTGTCGATGTTAAGGGATTGTTAGCCTCTTTTATTAGCCATATGCTTCACCAGACTCTCTCCCTAGTCTTACCTAAGTCATTCCTTCTCCTGACCTTTACTTGGAAACTTAAATTTTAAGGGTCCCACAACAGACTAGTTTTGTTTTGGAAGGGCTTCTTCCCTTACTCTCCTCTCCCCTTGGTAACAAAATCTGTGGGTTTTAGCATAAGAATTCCTACTCTTATGGGAACTTCCCAAGCGGACCTCAGTTGTGTGGCTCTTAATTGTGCCTGTCCCAAATAATTCAGTGTATTTCCAGGGTTCTGTGAGATTCCTTGGATACTGAAAGAATGAAGATTCTTTCTATATAAAGTTATCCATAATGTGAACTGTTTGACAATCTTCATATATACTAAAGTTAAACCCCTTAATTTCCAGAAAGGTATCATATGATCATTATACACTCCTATTACAGTGAAATGCTCTATTAATGAAGAGAATTAATGAGCTTTTAAATTCTTAGTCACCATTGTAAAAACTTGTTTAAACTTCTTTGTATTCTTATCAAATAGATAAATAGCACAGATACCTGGCGTTGACTCATTGTAAAAACAAAATCAGAATTGACAGTGACCTGCCATAGCAGTCAGAGTCAGATTGACCAAGGTCTGAATCCTGGTCCTGCTCCTTATATGTTGTCTGACCCCAGGCTTGTAAGCCTGCCTCTCCAAGCCTCAGATGGTAATGACCTCATGTGGTTATTGGGAGGGTGAAGTACCTGTAAATATATATAAAGCACCTAACACCTTGCCTGTCATGTAACATTAACTTTTTCTATTATGACGTAAGTCTGGCCATTACTTCTCCATATTACTAGTTGACTAACATATTTCCATGCTAAAAATGAACTTTTTAAGAAATAGCTTTTAAAAATTATAGTTAACTTGGTAGGATTCTATTTTTGAGTGTTTTTCGAATATCCTCTGTGTGCCAGAGCAATGAGCTGTGTTAGTGCTGTAGTCAGACTCTTTGGGGATGCAGGGAAGAGAGAGATTATGGGGTTTATTTCAGTACAATGTAAAAAGGACCCATGAAGTTTCCTCCATTGCAGCGAACACACGCAGTCTCTGGAGAACTTGGTTATTCACCACCCAGGGAAGTGTAAAAGTAGCTCTTATCGGGTAACAGCATATCAGGGGACCCAGGTACAACTGTCATGTTTATTTTCATTGCTTCTTTCCGTCCTTCCATCGCTGACCTCATCTTCCTTCTAATTTCTCTTTGCTCTCCCTTATTTTGTCTCACTGTTCCTAGTTACTGCTTTTTTCTCTATTTTGGTGCAATTCTTCCTACAGTGACACATCCATGTATCTTGCAAAGTCCCACAGTGGGCAGATCTGGTTAAAATATAACAATACCATCTAGTATAGAGGGTCTTTGGATGAGGGCAAATTATTGCACTGGCCAACTGTGACTGCTGGAGGGATTCACGTTTATAAACCATAGTGCCCCTGAGCATCAGACACTACCTTCAGAAGGGGAGGTGGCTATGACTAGATAGGTGCCCTGGCTTTGAGTTGGGTGCCTTTTGTGGCTTGTCCAGGACATTTGCCTGGATACAAAAATGAGTATAATGTTGCGGTCTGTCCCAGAAGAGCTCCTAGTGTGGTGAGGGAAGCAGATACTTAAACCAATACTGGACTTTATGCTGTATAATTAATATTAACATGGTGGGAGGGAGTGGCAACTGCTGTAGAGTGGGAGTAGGAAGTTCTTGATGAAGGCATGTAAGATGATAGGGTGGTTCTGTCAGGAGAAAAAAACCATCTGCAGTAGCAGAGAGGTATGAAATATCTTGGTGTACTTAAGAGAGTATTGAGAAGAGGGCAGTGACTAGTATTTAAGGGGCTCCTGGAAGAGGATCTATATATGATACCAGTGAGGTCAGAGAGTCAGAAGCAGAAATAGGAAAAAATCATCTAGAAGTTAAGGGAGAGGACATCTATAAGAGTGACAGTCCATTTAATAATAGCTGGTACCGTGGGAGGTCAGATAAAGAAAGGACCAAATGGCTTCATTAAGAAGGGGCCACTGAACCATTTCATTTATTAGCAGGTAAATTCTGTCTCTAGAAAGAGACTAGAACAAGAAGCCTAACCTCAGAAGAGAAAGGTTCTCTGACACTCTAGATTGATCACAAATTTATTCTGAGGAATGTTTAGAACCAAAAAAAGCAAGAAACCTCATGTTTTCTAAATAAACAGGAAAGGAAGATAAAGCTTAATCTGTAACAGTGTTTAAGTTTCTCATATTTGTCTTGCTAAAATTTCATTTATTTTTAAAGTCTTCAAAATACTTTCCCAAAATACATTATGTTTGTTTTGTCAGAGAGTCAGAAATATACAAGCTATTACTTTAGATAAAATAACAGGTATTGGTTGTAGGTACTAGGTCAAAAATAACTCTCCAGAACACTCTTGTTTAACCAAAATGAATTAGAGGCCCTCTAATCTCCTGGTGATTTATCAACTATCTGTTTAGATTAGTTTGTGGGTTTAAGATTAAGATTTAATATTAATATTATTATAGCTATAATGTTAATTGGATAAGATGACACATGACTTCTCTATCCATACACACATGATTTTTTTCCTAGTCAGAATTAGGATTTACTGTATATTTCAGTGAAGCTAAGATCCCATTGGTTGTAAATGGAACCATTATTTTATATAAACCCTGCCATAAATTACAACATTTGATTGTAAGAGGCATTCAGATTTCAGAGATACTAAAATGTGAAAAATACACATTTTATAATTAATGATATATAATTATTATTTATGAAGACATTAGAATATTTTGGTTTATATTTACAGATTAATTTAGGAACAAAAAAATTGCTCTACTAAATAACATCTAAACTGCAACTGTAGTCTTAATTAAAAACAGAACTATAAAAAGAATAACATGAGTAGTCATTAAATTTTAAAACTAGGAAGGTTCTTAGGGCTGTCAAAGATGTTAATACATGATTATTCATTTAATATATGCTTTGATACCTATCATAAGCCAGACATTGTTAGATGTTGTATATATAATGATGGATAAAACACTGGTCCCTGCCTTCATAGAGTTTATAGTTCTTGATGGGGGGTCGGGAAATAGGTTTGCAAATTGCAATGAGTACTTTAAAGGTAAAGTACAGTGCTGTCAAAGAATGGAACAAGGTGGGGGCGGTGCCTGGGTGGCCTAGTCAGTTGAGCATCCAGCTTCGGCTTAGGTCATGATCTCCTGATTGGTGAGTTTGAGCCCCACATCGGGCTTTCTGCTGTCAGCACAGACCCAGCTTCAGATCTTCTGTCCCCCTCTCTTTTTGCCCTTTCCCCACTCACACTCTCTTGCCTCAAAGTTAAATAAACATTAAGGGGCACCTGGGTGGCTCAGTGGGTTGAGTGTCCAACTTTGGCTCTGGTCATGATCTCGGATTCATGGGTTCAAGCCCTGCATCAGCCTTTGTGCTAACAGCTCTGCAAAAGTCTGTCTGTGCAAAAGTCTTGAGCAGGAAAGATGTTGGAATTTTTTAGACAGTGAAAGAAACACAAGGGTAGGGTAGAGGTCTAGGTGATTTTCAGTTGAGATAAGACCACATGGTGCATAGCCACAGTGGACCTTTTAAACATTTTAGTCTAAGCCCAGGGGCAAACCACTGGAGGGTTTTAATAGAGGAAGTGACCCTGGCTGCTCTGTGAAACCTGGACTGGAGTAAGATTCAAAGTGAAGAAGCCCCCTTAGGAGTCTGTTAGTACAGACCAGCTAAGATGGCAACTTGACCTGAGGGATTGTGAATGGAAGATACATTTTCTTGAAGATAATTTGCCAGTATTATCAGGAATCTTAAATTTGTGTACGGTCTGACCCAGCACTTCCATTTCACTCCCTTGTTCTGAAGAAACAGATGTATGTAAAAGTTGAACTACTAGTTTGCTCATTCCCTATTATTTATTGAGAAATTGGTTTAAATAATTACAGTATTTTCAAACAAGCAAAAAGGAAAGAGGCAACTCATGCCAACTTTAAGGAGGCCACATCTTCCAGGAAGAGGTGTTTAGACAGGGAGAGTCTTCTGGTGGGTTCCTGGGAGAGAGACACTGAAAATACAGAATGGAGAAGAGATACTCCCAAAACAAATGTGGGGGAGGAGAGACATTTAGGACCAAAGGGAAGATAAGCTCTCTTGTCTGGGAGTGCAGGAGCTTCTGGTGTAAAATGTACTGCAGTTCTGCCATGTGACTTATTTTTTGAGAACTAGCCTGGGAACCTAGCCACGCCTTGCAACGTTGTTACTGGAGGGGAAAGTGTTTGCTTTTCAAACTAGAGAATTGTAAGTGAATTTTTGGTATGCAGTCAGCCCATAAATTCAGTTGCCTGTAAATCTGAGCTTCCCTGGGTAAGTAGTAACTGAACAGGATGAAATTTTGTGAAAACGTTTCTCTATCCCTGCCTTTTCCTTCCCTTAGCCCTCCCCACCCCTTTCTCTCTCTCTCTCCTGTCCTTTTCTTCTTTCTTGTTCCTTCCCTTTCTTTCCTCTCTTCCTTTCCCTCTCCTCCCTCCTTCTCTAGTCTTCTCTTATATACCCCAAAAGTTATATTTTATACTATAATCAGAGCAGGAAAAACAGCCAGGCACTTCTAAGTAAATAAAAGAATCTCCTTCCTTTCCTTCCTTCCTTCCTTTACCTTTTTTCTTCTCAAGTAGCCTCCTTTTTTTTTTTTTTTTTTTTTTGACAGCTTTTTTTATACCATGTGATGGAAATACTCTACTACATGCTCTTAATGCCGATTTGCAAGTTTTCAAATGTTTTGTACTCTTTGCATTCCTAAAACTCTCTAGACCATTCTCTGCACAGGGATGTTTAACTTGTTGATTTTCACTCCCCTCCAGAATTGATGCTTTAGGAAAACCAGTTAACCATTTACTTTCTAGTGCATATTTAGTTTTAAGTTTTGGTGGTTCTCTGAAGATACTGCCCCTGTGGTTGTAATTATCTGGAAAATTCCTAGAGGAGTTTGCATTTCACTTCTTAGTAAGCTTGCAGTTATCATCTCTGGTATTTCCTTGAGTATTTCCTTTTCCTATCTATGTAGAAAAATCAGTTCTGTAGCTTTATAGAATTTCCAAAATAGTTATTGAACTTAGCTTATTAGTATTTTTTAAATTGTTACTTCTCCCAGAGTACAAATGCTTTAACTGTTTCCTTATGAATCAGGTTTTAAAATCCATGCATATGTATATTGTATCTGTTGTGTATATCTGCATGTGGATATAAGTGTATTTGAAATTAGTGGATGCTTTACCTATTAAAGGCTAAATAATTTTAGGAGCCTTTTAGGATTAATTTTCAAAAATTATTAGCTTACAGATTATTTTATTCTGATAACTCCACAGTATATTATGGAGTAGAGGTCACATGTTTCTACCAATTTTTACATTTTATATATGGAGTGTCCCCAATACTTTGATGTGGAAATAATGTTACAAGAATACAAATCTAATCATTTAGGCTTTGAACAAATATTGTGAGATCATAGAAGATGTGGTTAGGTTTCACTTAGCTTATTAAATATTGATTTAGCTTTTTTCGGAAAATGAGAATATCCACCAGATTCTATCTATATTTACTTAAATTATTGGAAATCCTTAAGTTATTGGAAATCCTAGAGTAGTAAAATGCTCTTCTAAATATTTGTCTGTTAAATACTTCAAGTATGTGAGAGTGGTATAAATGGAAGCAGTGCAGTCTTCATGAATGTGTTTCTTAATGCAGTACTTAATGTCTTGGGGTCCATTTTGTTAACTACCTGTAAACAAAGGTCTGTGTTAGTAGTATTAGTAAGCCTGCACCTTCTAAATAGAACTTTTCTTTTTAAAGGCATTATTACACTCACATTACCATACAACATTGAAAAACAGAGTATATACGATTCACAGTGACACTTTCTTTCATACTTGGCTTAAATCGTTTGAGGTTTTAGGAGTTACCTTTTTAGTTACATGTCCACTGAAAATATAAAATACTATTTATTCTTGGAAATTTTTTATATACTAATCTCCTTCTTATTGCTCCCTCCATTTTAGTCGCGAGATGGAGAATAAAGAAACTCTCAAGGGGTTGCATAAGATGGACGATCGCCCAGAAGAACGAATGATCAGGGAGAAACTGAAGGCAACCTGTATGCCAGCCTGGAAACACGAGTGGCTGGAGAGAAGAAATAGGAGGGGCCCTGTGGTAAGTGTCTGTTTACCTGTCATAAGGAAGAAAGCATAGGAAGAGATGGGAAATTAAGCATAAGTAGATCCTCTTGTAAGCTTTTTTTTTCTTCTTGATTTTAAGTGCAGTTATTTGATTTGCTTACCATTCTAGCCACTTGGAATAAAACATAGCTAAAACTATGCTCATTAAGCACCTTAAATTGTTCTAGAAACTGAACTGGTTGGATTGGGTAGCTAATGCTTAAAGCAACACTGCCCCCTACTGTCAGTGTCTAAAATCCTTTTGGTAGAGATTTATACTGTATTTTAAGAAAGAAAAGCAATTTTTCTAAAGTTCTCTCTCTAAGATAGGATCCAAAGATCTGAGTTCCAGAAATCACCCAGGAAAGCAAAAACTGAATAGCCTCATAGAGTTTGAGGTAAATTTAAAAGATGCCCAGGGTTTGAGGAAAGAAACCTAGATTACTAGGATTAGGAGAGAACGTCATACTCCATCTTTTGCCATGGTTATTCTCTTTTAAGGCATACAAGTACTATGAGATGTGCTTCTCATTCTTACAAAGGAGGTAGACCTCAATTGTTAAGTGATCCCGTATCAGCCTGTATCGGCAAGTTTTTTGTCCTTTATAAACAAAGATAAGTTAAGATTGATTAGGTTTGGGGTAGGCAAAGGGATGGTGGGCATAATCATAAAAGTTATTGGGCAAGCTACTCACCTGACATTTGAAACCCTTGACCTTTACCCTTGCCAAATGACCAGCTAGCTCTCCATTCATCCCACTTGCCTATTTAAGTTCAAATTGAAATTAATCAAATGTAAATAAAGTAAAAATTTAGTTCCTCAGCCACATAGCCATATTTCAAGTGCTTGATAGCCACATAGACATCCCTCATCATTGTGTTGTCTTGCACGTTCTACCTACTGGTGTTTACCCATGGAGCCAATATAGAATATAGTTAATTGTTCCTTTATCTACCAGCTTTTTAAGCTGTGTTACTCATGAGTCCTTTCCTTTCCAGCTGAGCTTCCACATTTCTTCCATTTGTTTTTCATAGGAAGTAGTATGGCAAGAACCCCTCACTGTTTTAGTAATCATGTCAGAGGATAAAGATGAAGAAATCAGGAATTTATCTTAGAAAAGCGAAAGTTCTATTGAAATAACTTATAGAAGGGAGTAAATTTCTACCCAGTTACTACAAAGAACTTTTGAGTAGGTAAAGCCATTTGAATGTGTTGCTTTCTGGAGCTCCTTGTGCTAGTGGAGAGTCTAAATCTTTTGAGAATACCATAAAGCAGAAATTACAACTTTTTAAAAAGAAGCCAATAAAGCCAATCCTTTATTACATATAAACTAAGGACATTCCATTTTCTTTTTTTTTTTAATTTTTTTTTTCAACGTTTATTTATTTTTGGGACAGAGAGAGAGAACATGAACGGGGGAGGGGTAGAGAGAGAGGGAGACACAGAATCGGAAGCAGGCTCCAGGCTCTGAGCCATCAGCCCAGAGCCTGACGTGGGGCTTGAACTCACGGACTGCGAGATCGTGACCTGGCTGAAGTCGGACGCTTAACCGACTGCGCCACCCAGGCGCCCCCGGACATTCCATTTTCTAAGACGAAATTTTGGTTTTTCTCACTGTCCCCTTTCTGGCAAATCCTTAAATACAAGACAGAGCTAAAGAGGGAAGAGATGTGTGGAATAAGACATGTGACACGTAGTCCTTAGCTCAGTTATACTACCCTGTATGTTGCAGTTTACAGATTTCATATTACCCTTAAGAAGTTTATAGTCTACTTGGGAAATCTGATTGTGTTTATTGTGTCTTATATAAATTACATCAGATCCTTCTTGAAATATAAGTGAGGTATAAATATCTCCAGTTGTGAAAATGCAACTTATAAATAAAAATAAAGGCATGAAATACCACAGAACAGTTTGTGAGTATACACCAAATGTGTGGAGTGGGCAGAAAGCAATGATGACTTGGAAGAAAAATGTCAGGCTGACAGAGTTAAGGGCACTTTTGTTAAAGGTAGGATTTTAACCGAGCCTTAAAAGATGGGTGTTTTCACCAGGTGAAGGTATGCTACCTGGTATGCTGCAGGCTAGAGATGTGGATTAGAAGGGAGAGTGGGAGTGAGAGTGCAGGACAAGGCCAGGTTAGGCGTGTGTGGTAGGCACAGCAGCTGGCTAGTAGAACAGTAGAAGAGTAGTGGAAGGAAGGCGGGGATGGTTGGCTAAGGCTTCAGTGTATGGCCTTTTGGTCATAGCTAGATTAGGTCTGTTGAGAAATAGCAGGTTTTATTTGTGCTTGAGAGATTGTGCTTGAGAGATTGCTCTTTTAAATATCTAGCTTCTTTTGGTGATTCTGAAATATATGTCTAAACTATTGTAACATAACATTGCAAAAAAAAAAAGGTAAAATGGCTTTGTATCGATTAGACTATTTGGGCACATAAATTACTCCCATTATTGTTTTCAAGATCCTGCATTTTCTCAGTAGAAATGAAAAAACATCTATTTTAATCTAGTTGAATAAGTTAACTGTAGAAGGTATAAGTGTTTATTTTTCACATTTGTTTACTAACCTGTGATTGTTGATTTTTAATGTTAAGTGATTTAGGGCACATAATAACAGATAATGCTAAATTTCTAAAATTACATAATAACATTTTAACTAGTGATAAAGCCTACGTTAATGAAATCTCTGGGTAAAAAGTCTTACATTTATATCATTTGAAGTAAGACTAAACAAAAGTTGATATGTTGTCTGTTATCTTTGTATAATATTGTGTGATGAAAAACTTGAGTTCATCTCTTAGTCTGTTGTGTTCAAATTTACTTATTTTTTATATTTTTAAGTAATGAGAATATTGGAATTTTAATTTAGGTGGTAAAACCAATCCCTATTAAAGGAGACGGTTCTGAAACTCACAGCTTGGCAGCTGAGTCTCCAGGAGAAAGCCAGGCAAGCACCGCTTCACCAGCTCCCAAGGGCCGCCGCAGTCCTTCTCCTGGCAGCTCCCCGGCGGGCCGCACAGTGAAATCTGAATCTCCAGGAGTGAGGAGAAAGAGAGTCTCCCCCGTACCTGTAAGTTAATGTTTCAACAAGCATGTTAAGTTTCTACAATTTTCAGATTCATCTGTAACACAGAAAATATTGCTAGACATCTGTTAAAGCAGCACTTCTCAAAGTGTGGTCCACAAGCCCTACGTTGGGGGAAGAGGGAAGGTCCTGGGACCTTTTCTGTGGATCCGTTAATTCAAAGCAAATTTGGTAATAAAACTGAGATGTTATTTGCCCCTTTCACTGCATTAACATTTAAATTGGTGGGTAAAGCTGCTGGTGCATTCACCTGAATTAAAGCTGTGACAATAGAAAATGTATTCTTCACTTGGGTATTTGGCATTTTCCTTAAGACTAGTTAAGTGAAGGAAGGAACTTGAAGGAAGGCAACGGAAATGTTTTTTCACCAGTGGTAAAATTTGAGATTTCAAGCAAAAATTAGAATTTTGGAAAACTGTCTACCACTGTCAGCTTGACAGTTCCCCAATCCTTAAAAGAATTTTCTAATGAGATCAGTGATTTTATCAACTGTGATTTTTTTTTTCCATATATATCGCACAGTGAAATGTGTGAACATTTGAGAGATCTGCATAACTTAGTGAACCAGTATTTTCCCAATGACCAGTGCATGATGAAACAAAACCATCCTTAGGTAAATGATCCATTCAAATTATGTGAGATATACCATCTGGATTTTAACGTGTAACAGTAGGATAAGTTTGTTGGTGTGGTTTCAGATTCCATATCAGTCTCCTTTAAGAAACCACTTCTTTGGAGTAGTATCAAAAAAGAGTGTTCATAATTATTGTCTTTTACAATACCTTTCCCAGCTACATATATTTGTAAAGCCACATTTTCTTCATGTACTTTAACCAGAACATAGTATCACGGCAGACTGAATGCAGAAGCATCAATGAGAATCCAGCTGTCTTCTATTTTAAATCAGACATCAAAGAGATTTACAAAATGATAGGTGCTAACTTCCAGAGAGAAAATGAAAGAATGAGACCTCTAGTGGCAAAATGCAAGTTAAAATTGACTTTCTAAACTTGAAGAGCAAATGAGTGAAGTGTAGAATGATTAAGGTCATGCCTACCAAGGGGAGATTTGCATATAAATCCTTGCAGAAGTAAATTTTAAG